>NC_141142.1:145383622-145744455 GCF_053477565.2 Lygodium microphyllum | reverse complement strand
GAGTAAACATTCTGCCATTCCTGTGATCACGAGCTATTAACTTGCATCCATTACCAAACTCTTCAATAAAGCAACCATGCTTGTTGAATCTAACCTACAAGTTCTGCTCCGTCATCTAACCAACAGACAGTAGGTTCTTCGTAATCGAAGGAACATGCAATACATCATGCAAATTTTTCTTTTTGCCATCATGAACTACAAGAGGCACTTTGCCTTTATGCTCAATGCTATGCTATGTGTCATCACCTGTACAGACATAGCCATTTTTTTAAGCCACCATATCAGTGAACCAATCACCATGAGGAGTCATATGGTTCGATGCCCCTGAATCAATATACCAAACTGCATCATCAGTGGATTTTTCAGCAACTCTGTCTTTTACATACTGCATGGCAATCAATCTATCTCTTGAAGTATCATCTGCCTGATTAGATGTAGCAAAATGCCCATGTTATTTGCCTTTCTAATTGCCCTACTTCTTCCAGCAGTCCTTGGCAATATGCCCATACTTTCCACAGTAATGACAATCCTTATCCTTGTTCGGATTGTCAGATGTACACTACTGTTGCCAAGAGTCTCTACCTCTAGGGCTAGATCTCCCCCTACCTCTAAAGTTTCCACCACCTCTTGCATTTGATATCTGCTGATTGTTATTGCCATAGGATGCATTTTGTTAGCCTCCTCTGCCAAATCCATAGCCTCTACCACGGTTTCCACGGCCACGTTGATTGGAATAGAAAACTGCATCCTTGTTTTTAGAACTGCTAGATCCTGCAGCCAAACCAAGCTTAACCTCTTCATGGATAAGCAATGCAACCAGCTCATTGAAATCAGGCATTTCAGCCCACACAGACACAGAAGTGTCAAAAGACTTATACTCAGGCCCCAAGCCGTTCAAGGTCACAGCAACCATATCTTCATCTTCAACCTGTGAACCAATAGATGCCAACTAATCATATATAAAGTTCAAAAAGTGAATGGAAGCTCATTCTTTGGTGTGTGGCTAACAAGAGCTCTTCTCTTCTTCTCCTCTTCTTGCTTGTGTGTGCTCTTGAGAGAGGGAGAGTGAGAGTGTGAGGGAGTGAGTGAGTGAGAGTAAGGGATCAAGAGGGTGAAGCTCTTCACCATCTCCTCTTCTCTTCTTCTCTTCTCTTCTCTTGCGCGCGCGGCTATGGTGGATGGAGCTTGGAGATGGAGGAGGCTTGAGGATGCTTGAGCTAGCATCTAGGATTGTGGAGCTACCGGTGTGTGCAAGAGAGAAGGCAACTCATATCGGCATTAAGGTAAGCTCACTACACTCGTGGGATCGATGGCGTGTCGGCTATGTGAGAGGTAGCCATTAGAGCTCCTTGGAACGCTTGAAGCAATAAGCGGTCCGTCGGTCTTGGCAATTGAGCGAAAGCTCCCACATTTTGGTTCCATTGCTGGGACCAACGGATTCAAGCTTGAGCGCTTGCATGCCCCATATCGAGCATCGAAGTAAGGGATTCATCCCCAAAACGGAGGCTCTGCTTGAGATAAGTAGGAAGGTTGGGTGTTTTGATCTTCGAAACAAGTAAGTATTTTGGGTTAGTTAGTTTGTTTGATGATTGGAAAACAGGGAGCAATCATTTCAATTTGTTGCTTTCGATTCTCATTGCATTTAGTATAGGATAGGATTAGGAAATTGAATCGGGAAAGAGTAGGGTTTACTGTTGCAAACAGGGAAAAATAGGGCATAAATCATGCAAAAAATGGCAAAAGGCTTGCTTGGGATGCTTAATGTCGGCAAGTGAGTCATTGGGAGCATCAAAGCCTTGCCCAAGCAGGGGTTTAAGAGCCAAGAGGCCAAGGGAGAGCTCATTTGCAACCATTGCAGTGAGAGAGAGAGAGAGAGAGAGAGAGAGAGAGAGAGAGAGAGAGAGAGAGAGAGAGAGAGAGAGAGAGAGAGAGAGAGAGAGAGAGAGAGAGAAAGAGAGAGAGAGAGAGAGAGAGAGAGAGAGAGAGAGAGAGAGCCCCTGCAAAGATTCGATTCGATCTCATCATTGGAGAGCCTACCACTCACCCCAGGTATACCAATCACTTTCCTTGGTGCCTTAGCCAGGATCTGGAAGTTTGTGCTTGGAATGATTGCATGACTTGGGAGATTCGATCAAAATCGTCATCGCGCGGCATTCGTTTGAGTGGGCTATCACGATACCTGGAAACCCAAAGTCCACTCAAACTGTTAAGCAGCCCAACATTTGACTCGGCCCGCCGTCCGAGTCACGCCACTCAAACCTCGGTCCATGAAAAAAAATTTGCACTCAGACAAGTGCAATTCGGCCCGTCCGAGTCACTCACTCGGCCCCTGCAATTCGGACCAGTTAGGCCGAATGTGTGTTTGCCTCAATTTTTCAGAAATTTGACCTGACCCAACTGGAGCTCAGCAGTGCAACCTATCGTAAGCCCTCCTGACATTCAGAACCTAATTCTGGTGCACGAAGTAGACAAAATTGTAAGGCATAGCCGCTTAACAGTTTGAGTGGGCTGTCACGATACCTAGAAACCCAAAGACCTAGAGGCAACTCGCTGAGCCATAAAACCCTGATTGAGCCCAAAAACAACAAGGCAACGTAACCGAAAGGTGCTAAATCCCGTCTAGACGGCCAGAGAATTGATCAACAAAGCCTATCAAGCCAGAAACGAAGTGAGGGTGCGTGAGACACTTAGAGGTTGTTTGCCGCACTCACCTTGAATTTTCACACTTGAAGTGCACTTAAGAAAAACTGAAAGCTTGATTGAACATAAGTGTACCAGAAAGAACACACGCACTGAGTGGAGATAACTTGAGGACTATATTTAATAAGTCAAGAAACTCACTCAGATAAGCCACTCAAAGAACCCATGAATAGGAGAGAACTCACAGATAGAGACAAACCATCAACACGCAAAGTCAACCTGATCGATAGCTTGGTGAAGCACGAGAACTAGACTATGCCAGAGGAAAGCTCAGACCGCAGGTCTAATGAGGAACTTGAATTAGGCGTCTTCCCAGAGGCCATTCAACAACTGGTTAGTAGTTATGATGTGCATGCCTAGTATGAGTACTGTGGTCGAACAACAGATGCTATCATCACAGACTTAGAAGAAGAGAGGAAGCTAGCCCACAAGGCATTGCAAGGCATAGCCGCATACAATAGAGACTAGCAGGCTAGGAGTCAAAGGCAAAGCACGGAGTTGCATGAGGTACAGCGAGTGTTGAACTTGGTCAGCAAAAACCGAACGGATCACGAGAGAGCCCTAGAAGGAGACTTAATGCTGAGTGAGCTTCTTATGAAGCGATTGTTAGACAACAGCGCAGCAAAGTAAAGTGTTGCAGCATTGGCGACCTCACTGCTGGCAGGGTTAGGAGCAACCCAAGGCTCTAAGAGGCAGTTTAAAGTCCCAATAATCGCAAAGTAGCTCGACAAGTACCAACCCCATGACGACCCATATAACTTTGTAGAGCAATTCGAGCAAGTATGGAAAGCCAACGGCCTCAGCAACCTGACTTAGCATTCTCAAGCATTCGGGCTCTACTTAGGTGACAAGGGCAGGACTTGGTATACAAGCTTAGATGCCGCAGAGCAGGCAAACTTCAATAACCTCAAGAATCTCTTCATTAAGAGATTTGTCGAGCCTGGATACTCCGACAATCTGCTAGTACGACTGATGAATGTCAAGTAGAAAGAGAAGGAGGACATTCGCGATTATGTAACCCATGTAAGGAGCCTCTTCAAGAGAATCCCTACAAGTGAATGACCGACTAAAAGAGCAGTTTCAATTGTGTTCATCAGGGAATTTGAAACGAGGAACTATATAAGGCTTTGGCAGCCAACTTGAGCTTACAGCGAGACACACTAGCTAGGGTTTTTGAGGAAGCTATCAGAGTTGATGATCAACTAAAAGAGAGGACCTCCAGGAGCTCCAACTCAAAATAAGCCATCTCGTGAGGTTTAGAAAGAGCAACAGCCTCTGGTGAGCGACCATCTCCATCATCCCAAGAAAAGGGGAAGGCCACTGAGACATTGGCTGATGTCAAGATGGAGATAGTCAAGCTACAAGACCTTTGGAGACGACCAATGTGACCACACTTCCAATGTGTGTACTGTGGTAGAAACCATTTGTTGGACGAGTGTCAAGACCCTCGGTCGAGATCTTGCACTAATTGCGGAAAGTTTGGTCATGACATTGTGCATTGCAGATTGCCCAGGAGACTTTCGTACTCCCAACCATACGGTCAGCCTTACCTAGCAAATAGACCACAGTCACTTTTCGGAAGGGGAGCCCCATTGGCCTTTCTTGTGCCTAACAACATTAAGCTGATTGTCCCTAGGGTGGACATAAACCCTACAGGTATACCTAGGCCTCCCGGTCCCTATGTGACCCATCCACCGAGTGATGCTCCAGTCCATTGGGTGGAAGAGCCAAATCAGGAAGAGACTTACTTATAACCTTATGTCTCTCACGCCGAGGAGGGCAACGCAGTCCTTATGGACTATCGACCAGTATCAGTGATGGCATTAGGGAGAGGACGAGGTAGAGGCCTAGGAGGGCAGACACAGGATCCAATCATATGTTGGACTTGTGGTCACCTAGGTCATGTCTCATCACATTGGCCCAAGAGGGAGCAGTAGAATAGAGACAAAGCTGACCTAAGGTACATTGAGTGCAGAATCACCCATCTCTTCATCGATTGCCCAAAGTGAAAACCTTCTACAAGTTCAATCAACGTACCATCTGTTCCATTGGGGCTATTTGGTGTCGAGAACCTTGATGGGGAGGCCACACCCATCGCATTGCGGGTCATGACCTATGCCCAGACAAAGCAGGCTGGCATATCACTACCGAGGCCCAGCAACCTCTATGCAGCCTCGATAGGGACGAAGAGCCGCAGGTGAAGGAAGAAGAGGTCAAAGGCCAAGATCACACTGAAAACTGAGAGTGCTACAACTCTACCTGTTGGAAAGAAAGTCACGGACGTAGAGGCAAAAACTTCAGCCCCCAAGCCGACCAAAAAGGGAAGTGCCAAGGTGGGGGAGTACCCATATCCGAAGCGCCAACTTGAGGCCATAGAGAAAGTGAAGGACTAGGTAAAAGAGGCCCAAGAGCACTTAAGGGACACTGAGCCCATCTCAGAAGACGAGATCGATGATCTCACCAGCATTAATATGGCAGTCTCACCCCCTCAACCAAAATCAAGAGATGCAACTGCACCGCAAACAGTACCCCGTAGACCAAGCCTTGATGTTGCAGGCCCACAAATTAGTCACGACCATTGGCCAGGACAATCCAGTGTAGGAGAGGGACGAGCATCCAACAGCCTCCTTACCACGCTAGTGACTACCCCTATGACATTAAGCCTAGGAGACCTGCTTAAGCGGCATTCCGCCCTATGGCAAGACCTCAAGCAGTGGGTCGAGGGGTCACGAGAACAAGTTGCAGATTTGCATGATTAGGATGCAGAAACACAAATATCGAGTCTAACGCTACACTATGTGCCAAAATCCTTGCACGTTAATGCTTTCTGGGAAGGCACCGAGATGCATGCAGTGTTACCAGTCCTAGCCTTAGGCGACACAATGAGAAAGGGGATTGTAGACACGGGAGCTGGGGTTAGTGTGTTGAGCCACGCAGTACTACAAACCTGGGGAAACCCACCTATTGAGACCGCTGGGTTTAATGTCACATTAGCAAACGGCATGAGGGTGAAACCATTTAGGGTACTTAAAAACTGGCCAGTGAAAATCGCAGGTGTCCAGTTCTCTGTCGACATTATAGTCATAAAGGGGGTGGACTACGATGTCCTATTAGGCCGACACTGGATGCGCAATGCTAGAGTTATTGAAGATTGGGGTAACGGCTTGATATTCTTAGGGAACAAGACGAAAGCTGTGAGGGTAGAGATGGACACTTGGAAGACCTCACCAGTCAACTTGGATGCCATCTCCACGATGCTCAAGGGTGATAGTCAAGTCAAGAAGTCTTATGGGTCCTTGACCAAGTATATCCCATGCCCAGAGGATGAGCGGGATTGAATGCATGTCCTTGCTATAGTCGACCTACTGTTCTCGGATCAAGAGGCATATGAGCAAGCCATCAAGATGATGGGCACAATCGACGGCATGCCCTCTGTACCAGTTTGCATGATGGAAGGAACCCTTCTTGGGAGACCTAAGCCCATCACCTTCCAAGTGCCAAGCAACAAGAGAGAACTCCAGGAGACTCTAGAATACTTAACAGAAAAGCTGGTTGACAATTCAACAGTAAACTTCAAACCACTCCAAGATCTCTTAGGCGAATCCAAGTGGCAATGGACCAGGGTGCATGACTTGAACCTTATGTACAACTAAGCCTTAATCCCGGATCAACGACAAGAGATATACCAAGCCCTACGAGACGATGAGCAGTCTGACATAGAGGACTTTGATGAGGAGTACAAAGACTGCCAATCCTTCAGTGATGGAAGTGAGGGTGAGATGGACTCGGTAGAATACGGCACTGAGGGACATGAAATAGTACAAATACGGGCGGACTCCAAGTCGTAAAAGAGAAGTGCCTACAAGATAGAGTGAGGAATCATGCACATAAATTGTGATCATGCCTGGTTAGAACACGTAGGAGCCATAGACCTAGAGCAAGCAAGCCTAGCTCAACCAAGAGCAACACCAGTGCTTAGGGCAGAATCACCATCTGAATTGCAACCACCAGGGGAGACCCCCTCTTCTAGCGAAGATGGTGAGCTCAAATCTGAGTTGGTGGTAAGCTCGGATAGCTACCCAGAAATACCTAGGCCACCCAAGACCCAACGCACAACCAGGGACCTACCTGTCCACCTGAGGCGCAGACGATTGAAGCAGGGAAGGGCAAACCAACCCAAGGACACACGAATAGATGAACAACGAAAACCACGGGGCCTCCCTAAACGATTTACAAAATTCAAGAAAGGAGATAGGGTAGTGATCTTGTTGGGTGCCAAATGGCAAGGGAAAATGAGCAAACCAATCGAGGGACCAGCCAGGGTCAAAGATGTGAACTTAGCCCGGGAAGGAAGACACCCCAACCAGTCTTCATTGTCGATGACTTGACTAAGGAAGAGGAAACGAGTCTTGTCGCTCTCTTGTGAGAGTATGTAGACGTATTTGCATGGTCCTTGGAAGAGCTTAAAGGGGTAGACCTGAGTGTAGTGACTCATAACATACCCATGACACTAGACACAACGCCGGTGAAGCAACGATTGTACCCAATGAATCCAAAGCACACTCATGCTATCAAGAAAGAGATTGATAAGTTGATGAGAGCAAGATTCATTTACGAAATTGAGCACGCAGATTGGGTATCACCCATTGTCATCATGATGAAGAAAAATGAAAAAATTAGAGTGTGTGTCAATTACAAGAAGGTGAACGCTGCTACTAAAAAGGATAATTATCCATTGCCATACACCAAGCACATGCTTGAAAGAGTGGCGGGCAAGGAGGCCTACAGTTTTTTGGATGGCTTCTCATGATACAATCACAGGTGCAAGTTCATCCTGCTGATAGGCATAAGACTGCCTTCGCCACTGAGTGGGGAGTCTTTGCTTACATAGTCATGCCTTTCGGGTTGACTAATGCCCCTGCCACCTTCCAATGTCTCATGTGCACCATATTTAAAGACATGTTTTGCAAGGAGTTGGAAGTCTTTGTCGATGACCTCTGCGTTCACTTGACCTGGATGGAACACTTGAACAAACCCCAAGCAGTCTTTGATCTGTGTCGCCTATATCATCTCTTCTTGAATCCCTTGAAATGCCAATTTTGGGTGAAGCATGGATGCATCCTCGGCCATGTGGTATCGAAGAACTGCATTGCCACTAACTTCTCGAAAGTCAGGGTTATTGTTGACCTTCCACCCCCAACCAACTACAAGGGAGTTCAATCCTTCTTAGGCCATACGGGATACTATTGATGGTTTGTGTTGAATTACGCATTGATAGCTAGACCTTTATACAAGCTGCTGATTGTCTTTAAATGGACTGAAGCATGCCAACGAGCATATGAAGAGTTGAAGAAGGCTCTGACCACAACACCAATTCTACAAGCCCCGGATGGACCATAACCTTCCACGTCCATATTGATGCTTCTAAAATTGTTATGGGGGCAGTGTTGTGCCAACTTGGCGAGCACAACCTAGATTATCCAATGAGCTTTGCTAGCAGACACCTCACGGAGACAAAAATGAATTAGTTGACGACAGAAAGAGAGGGCTTGGCCATGGTGTTTGCTGTAAAGAAGTTCCGGCATTATCTATTGGCTACACCCTTTATCTTCTTTGTAGACCATCAAGCCTTGCTATACCTAGTGAACAAACCTTGTGCTACAGGACGCATAGCTCGGTGGATCCTTTTGCTTTTGGAGTTTGACTTCCCATGGTTGTAGGGAAGGGAAAATAGCACTACATGGCTAATCATATGTCACGCATCCCCATAGGTTGCCAGACACCCACCTCTTTGACCTCTCTAGTGGGATAGATTTATTCAAGGCCGATCTAACACCATATTGGGCAGATGACATAGTCCAAGTGCTTAAGCATGAACTGCCTGAACAATCAATAGAGAAGGCAAGGCTGAGGCGACTTATTCTCAAAATCCAACCCTACCAGTTGATAGCAAGCTAGCCGTATCGCTTAGGGCAAGATGGATTGCTGCATAGATGCATGTGCAAACATGAGATGCACGACGTACTCTCAGAGGCACACAGTGGGATTACTGGTGGACACTTTAGTAGAGACACAATGGCCCGCAAGGTGTTACAGTCTCAACTATGGTGGCCAATGTTGTTTTGTGATGCCGCACAATTTGTTAAGCATTGTGACGAATGTCAGCGGGCAGACGAAGGTCCCGATTCGCAAGGATCAAATGGAGTTGACCCCAATCATTGCATGACGACCCTTTGAAAAATGGGGAATCGACTTCATAAGACCCATCATCCCCGCTGTACAGTATTCTCAGGCCAAATACATCATTGTGGCCACAGACTACCTAACAAAGTGGGCAGAGGCGAGAGTAACACGAAAGAACAATGCTCAAACGACTGCCAAGTTCTTGTGGGAGTAGGTGATCTCAAGATTAGGATGCCCCATCGAACTAGTCAATGACCAGGGAACACACTTCATCAATGAAGTGATAGCTCATCTCCTATCCACCTTCCTAATTATCCATCAAAAATCCTCCCCATACTACCCTCAAGCAAACGGCCAGGCAGAATCCACAAAGAATATTTTGGTCAATGTCCTAACCAAGGTAGTCTCAGCCTCACACAATGACTGGGATAACAAGCTAATGGTAGCCTTGTGGGCTTACCGCATAGCTTACAAAACGGCTGTCGGACAGACCCCCTTTAGGTTGACCTACGAAACCGAAGCAATTCTCCCTGTAGAATTCTTCGTACCTAGCTTGTAAATTGCACTTCAGGAGCGATGGAAAGGAAAGGAGGAATGGACGCAATGCCTAGTAGAGCTCGAATGCCTCTCAGAGACTCGCCTTCTAGCCACTCATGCACTCATATGTGAGAAGGCACGACGCAAGAGCTGGTTTGACAAGCATGTCAAGCAACGTGACTTCGAAAGAGGCGACCTAGTGCTCCTATACTCAATTAAGGAGGCAAGCAAAAAATGAAGTTTCGGGGTCTTAGACCTTTCGGAGTCCGTGTGATCAACCGAACGGGCAACGTTGAGCTCGAAACTCTAGCCGGTGAAGGGAATAGGCTTCTTCAATGGCAGTCGTGTCAAGAAATACTATCCCCCCATGCATCCATTGCATGAGCCACTGATGTTGGAACCACCTGTTAAGGTGCGAGTAGCCACCATCATCGAAATCGATGACGAGGATGAGGAAACCGTGGAGCTTGCATACCTGCACCTCACGGTCACTGCCAAGAGAACATGTGCCTTCAATGCCTTAATTGACAAGGGAGTGGACTTCAATGTCTTGACTCACGATCATTGGACCCAACTTGGCAAACCACCACTACAACCCACTAACGCCAAATTAAACCCATATGGCGGCTGCTCCTACGCACTTCTCGGCAAGTGCAAGGCCGTTGTTTCTATCGAGTCTAAGACTGTATCAATGATCTTCTACGTGCTGCCAGATGCCAAGGACGCAGGCACGGAGACGCTACTAGGGCGAACCTTCAAGAAGCAAATTCGTTGCAACATTGATTGTGAGTTGTAGTGCATTCACCTTGCCATAGGCAATATCTGCATTGATACACCTTTTAGCAAGGATTACGGAATGGAGTAGTCTGCACGGCCATCGATAGAACTATTAGCAGCCAAATCTAAGGAGAAGGGTAGTGCTTAGCCACCACCCACCACCTCGCAAGAACCGCTGCTCATGGTAGCAAAAGCTAAGGCCCAACAGCCTAGTTTCCAATGGAGGCCTAAATAGCCGCAATCGCCGCCTAGGGGTCATCACACACAACCTCATAAGACCCAAAGCTCTAAACCTAGGACACCAAGGCGCAGTTACAGAAATCAGTGCATAATTAGGCAAAGGTGGGTCCCTAAAGCCCTCCTACACGCGCAAGGCTACTATGAGGGGAATGCATGGATATGGATCCCTAAAGCTCACACGGCCAAGAACACCACTCACGTGCCATCCCCAAGAGACTGATCACCCCCAGCCCCATAAAACCTCAAAACCATAAACCGCAGTGCTCCCTAGGCCCACATCCATCCAGGTCATCCACACACATGCCCGAGATAGTCGAACAAGCCTATTGGCCCAAACGACAGACATCGTCACATGACCCATCACCCGCTAGAGCCCATCCGACTACAATGATCCACTCTGAAGGCAGTTGTCCATCAGAAGTAGTTGCTACTCCCCAGCCCTAAGCCAGGAAGCCCAACCGAAACCTCAAAAGCACCTGCAACCACATCTATCCATTGTCAAAGGCTCTAGTGCTATCAAATCCCAACCACCAGCACCTCTTAAACCCTCTTGGCCTCAAATCTAGTCGAAGATACAGGGGATGATATGGTTGATTGCATTAGACGGCTCGATGCCACCTTCAGAGAGCTAGCTCTATGCTACGACCGCTTGGACTTAGGCTTGTTGCTCGAGCCTTTTGCAACCAAAGTTCATACGATGCCTTGTTCTTGGGAGACGTTTGAACTTGCCTTCATAAAGGCAGCAAACTCCGCTGCTGTATTGCTCAACAATGAGGTCTCTAAAGAGCAAGCCCTTAAACAGCACCTCATCACGTCATACGATCAGCGAACCACTTCTGCCATCATCGACCAAGAAATTGCAGAATTATCCAAACTTGCTGAGACTAAATCTCCATTCTTGTGAAACTGGTACACTCTTAGGTTGAAATGGGAAGTAGAGGGATGCCGAGTCATGATAAACGCTAAGTAGCACCATGCAATCAAAATAGCGGAGTACAACCCCACTTATATCGCACCAACCTCATATAGAGTGTTAACCACTCTTCGCGACCGCCCCCTGGAAGAGCACATCAAGGGACACCTTACCTTGATCGCCTACTGATTGAGGAGGAGCTACATATTGCTAGCCGTGGTGCCTCCGGTGACTTCCTAATAGATGTTCTCACTTACATTACACATGTTGGCACTTGCCCTTTTGATCTCGATCGCGCAACTCAGTTAGAGTATAACCCCGATTTCTACACTTGGTTCCTACGCCGGTAACGCATAAGACCCATTGCAGAATGTCCTCAACCTCCAAAACCTTCAATCCTAGGAAGGATTCTTCTCAAGTTGGGAAGGGAAGGGGGTGAGGTGAATAAAGAGAGGTGAATCAATTAAAATTAAGCAAAACGCATAAGCACATAAACAACGAGCAAGGTAGGAAAATGTCAAGAGGACTTTGAAATAAAAGTCAAAAAGTTAAAGCTAGAAGGGAAGACTCCACATTGGATAGGATTTTAATGCTTTCATTCAATAAACATATAGAGTCTTTCTTTTTAGACTATGACTTTTCTTACGAATTGTTAATGTGAAAGCACTAATGGAAACTTGGGATTATGACAGGAACAAAAGATGTTGCAGCAAGACCGTGCCCACCGACTTCCATTCACGGAAGAGGAAAGAGCATAGTACAACATCACTCTTGAGAGCTGCGCCTACAACCAGCTAAAGTTTTAAACCATTCACAATATAGAGGGTTTGGTGGGCCAAGGAGGAAGCGGCTAGGAGAGTCATTGAAAATTGCAATTTCACCAAGTACCTCAAAAAATTTGCACAAGAACCTGACCACACAAAGTGTGTGGAGTTTCTCAGGTCTTACGACCCCGACAATGAGTGCGGCACCATCACGATAGGAAGGGGAGAAAATGCCAAACAGGTACAGGTTTGCTTAACCCCTACCTTGGTGGAGAAGGCATTGGGACTGGAGCCAAGGATAGAGAAGAAGCAGAAGAGGGATGTGTACGCCATGCTAAAAATGAGAAAGGAGGACGTGCTAACAAATGACGGTATCAGCATCCAAGACATCCCTAATGTGGAAACCAAATTGTAAGCAAAACTAGTACGCATGCTCTTATCCAGCCAGCGCTACAATGCCTTAATGCACCGAATCAGCGTGCATGTGCTAGAGAACGTAGCGGCTCACACCTTGCATGAAGTCAATTGGAATGGTTATGTGCGCAAAACTATCAACCAGGCAACTAAAGGACTGGCTTTAGGAAGCACACCCACAAGAGGAGAGTCCCCAGCTTCCAAGGCCACGGAAAGAAAGAAGGCCTCGTTCATTGCCTATGGAAGCATTTTGATTGCGCTCATCTAGGAGGCAGTGAAAGAGACACAGGATGTAGAAGAAGAGGAAGGAGAAATGCTCGACAGGTCACCCCCTCACCAGGACCAAGAGAGATCCAGTGACAGGACCGAGACTGATAAGGAAGGGCAGAGGCAAGAAGAACAATCAAAGGCCAAGGAACCCAAGAAGAAGACAGCGCAGAAGAAAAAGAGCCGGATGAAGGCCGCAGGAAGGAGAAAGAGGATTTGGAAAAGGCAAAAAGACAATCCCTCAAGGAGGCCGAGGAGAGGGATAAGAAAAAGAAACAAGAAGAAGAAAAAACAAAGGAAGAAGTCAAGAGGGCTAAAAAGGTGTCAAAACAGGAGGCTGAGAAGAGAAAAAGAGAATAGCAGAAAGAAAAGGAGAAACTGGAGGAAGAGTACAGGAAAGTTGAAAAGGAAAGGCAAGAAGAGCTATGAAGGAAGAAGAGGAACTAAGAAGGAAGGAGGAGGAGGACTTGGCCGAAGCCACACAACGGTCCATTGAGCAGCAATGCATGGCTGATGATCCGAGAGCCTGGAGCCCACTGAGGGAAGAAGGGCCTAGCTCTAGCACGCAAGTACCAGAAGTCACGCCGCCCGCTGTCCTTGAAGGCAAAGGCAAGGCCCTCCTCCATCCTATCCCCACCCTCATGGTACCCTCCACCGAACCAACCACCCTCATCCCTAGCATCCCCACCAGCATGGAGGTTTCCAACTTCGTGGCCTAGATGCAATATTTTATCAATAAAGAAACGGCTCAGGGAAAGAGCACGGAAACCACAGCCATGGGGCAAAAGAGACCAGCTGCAAATGTTGAGTCGAGACAAGACCTGAAGCGTCCGAGAGTGGAAGCCTCGACCACCCCAACCCACACAACAATGATGCCACCAGCCAGTTACAACGAGTACATCACCGAGTTTCTCTCCCAATTGGAGAGGGCGAAGGAGGAAAAGAGGATGGTTGTGGCTGAGTTGGTGGCAGAAAAGGAGTCAGTAACCACCTTCCAACTTGAGAAAACCCGCACAATAGCCATGCAACAACGACAGATCTTTGACCTCAAGCAACAATTAAAGGCCAAGGAAGACATGGAAGAAAGCTACAAACAGCGGCTTGAGGATGAGAATCAAGAACTGGTGCAGATGTAGCGGGAATACAAACTTCTCCTGATGCAACATGGGGAATTGGAGGTGAAAACTACCAACATCGAGCAAATGATGGAGGAATTAAATGCCAAAGAGGAGGAGAGAAAGCAAGAGAGGGAGCAACAACAAAAGGAGATTAATAAGTCTATGACCGATCAACTACACTTGGGAAGGAAAGAGCACGAGAATATGAGCAGAGAACTCAAAGCTTAGGAGCAGAAGCTCGTAACCTTGGCACAGAAGCAGGGGGAGAGCATGGAAGGAATGAACAAAAGAGCAGAGGAATGGGCCGTGCAGAACGAGAAACAGGTGAAGACACTAGCACGGTGCCTTGCTTTTGTGGAGAAAGAAAAAATCCTTACAGAAAGTAAAACAGACGTCGCCTAGATAGCCTTCAATGCCCAGCAAGGCCTTCCTCAACACGTTACTGGACACGACCTGGCCAGAGGGAAAGGAGTCACTAGAGGTAGTGTAGAAAAAACTGAGCATTGCACGCAGAGCCCTGCATGCGGGGCTACAGATGCCACCCCAACCTCCTGAGGTTAGGCTGAGCTTAGAAGAGCAGCAGAAGTACTTACTACTGGCCGGCCTAATCCCCCAGGAATTGGACGCACTAGGCTTTGAGGAAGGAGCGCAACTAGAAGACCGGCAAGGGGAGGAGGCTGACCTTGAATTCGTTATGGGGAGAATCAAAGAAGAGACAATCCCACAACCCCCCTTGTCGCACGTTTAAGAACAGCAATAGATTGATCCACCCACAAAAAGACAAGCTACACTAAGGGAGAGACGAAGAAAATTAGTTGAAGAAACTAGGAAGCAGTTAAGAGCCAAACCGGTCGTGCAGCTATCCGCACCCCTCCCACCATGTCCCGATGACCTCCATGCTGGATTCCACGAAGAGCTGGTGATTTGGGAACAGCAAGAAAAAGAAAAATACCCTTTCACCTTCAACTTCCTCATGCCTAATAGCCTGTGGAGGGTCCTACCAATCAAGGTGATGGAGGAGGTGATCGTGACTGGCAGCCGATTGGGACAAAAATGGCTGGAAGAAAGGGAGAGGACCCCCACTCTGTGGGGAAGGGAAGAAGCAGAGTTTTGGTGAGACAAGGTGTTTGAAATACCACATATTGTGTAGGGCTACAATTGCCAAACCCCATGGAGGAGGCGAGTGTGCGATATTAGCATGCTCGCCTGGAGATGGCTTTTTGTAACACCCTGCCCTATGAGAGGAACGACCCCACATTCATGGCGTATCCTCATAGGGTAGGTGTGGATTTTGTTGCCACCCTCCATGGGCGTTATGATTTTCCCATCATCTACAACTCCAATGTCGCCTCCTTCGAGCATGTCCTCCTTTTTTACTTGGGAAGCCTAAATGATTCCATGATGCATTTTCTCGTGGACTTCTCTTCATGCCCCAATCCAGCCTTTATAACTACCTGTAATTATCTTAGGCTACTTAAGCTACTACTTAAGCAGGACCCGACCCCACAAGAGCGTGGCTTGCCTCCCCTCTTTTTTGACCCTAACACCATTAACAGCTGTGCCATGGCTCATTTAATGATGATAGCTATCCTTCTCCCCTCCTTTTTCCTAGCTCTCCTAGAGGATATGAATGACAGCCATTTCACTAGGTGCAACCATCCCTTCCTCTCCACCACCTCTCTCCATGTCCGCATGAACCTCCAAGGGTACATGCAAAGCCATCAATTTTTTATCAAATCCATCCGACCCCCTTCTGCGCCTAAATCAGATGAGGAAGATTAGGTACAGGTTTTCATTCTACTAGTGTAATACTACTCCAAAAAAAAAAAGCATCCAAGGTACAGGCTGTCGTTCTACTAGTGTAATACTACTCCAAAAAAAAAAGCATCCAAGGAAGAGCAAGTGGAACATTACACATGGAATAACCAAAACAACTCACTTACAGAAGCACTTAGCACCACATAAAGCACGATCATTGCACCTAGGGGTCCTCAAGTTAGGCGTGCCCAGTGGCTTCAATCGGCCAGCTACTTCGCCCCTAACCCCCTAGCCCTTTTTGCTCCCCCATTTCAAGCTTAGGGCCCATCAAGGGCAGGACATACCTAGGGAGGTCCACTTGCCTATGGTTAGACCTGTCACCCTAAGCTACTCGCACTACACCTCTTGCACAAATGGGGCCCCCAAGCGTGAGATATCACCCAGGCTACCATGTGGTTAGACCCAACTCCACCAGCACGGGCACAATGCACTACACAATAAGGTAGACACCCCCTTCGGTAGAGCACCCCACCCTTTTCTTCCAAGCATCACAAAGGCGACCAACCACCGACTTTGGAGGTCCCCCATCAACCACTTGCTATCCGTTTGACTTCTCCAACAAACCTTATTACAATGCTTCCACGAGCACCCTAGTTTACACATCACCCTACCCTTACATGACTGCTTCACCAACTGCCTCTTAAACACCAACACTCGACAAGAGTGCCATGGGACTCACACCCATCTCGGAGGGGGATAATGTTAACCCCAAGCCAAGAAGGCAGAAGAATGAATGAAAAAGCGAAAAGAAGATGGAAAACGAGCAAAGACACGCAAGCGGCCTCTAAAGCTAAGCCGGGGCCAAAAGCGTAGTTTTAAATAAAAGGCACCTCAAAAACTCCAAAAACTCTTGTAAAAGAGCATCAGGCTCCCTCTTGTGCCACTTGTAAAAGAATAGTCGGGTGTAGGCTTAGGGCATGAAACAAAAAGAGGGAATTAGAAAAAGGGACCTTGCCATAATGGCCGGTCATGTAAAAAGGGATGGGCGCCCATGGGGTTTTAGGGTTTGTATATATAAAGTTCAAAAAGTGAATGGAAGCTCATTCTTTGGTGTGTGGCTAACAAGAGCTCTTCTCTTTTTCTCTTCTTCTCCTCTTCTTGCTTGTGTGTGCTCTTGAGAGAGGGAGAGTGAGAGTGTGAGGGAGTGAGTGAGTGAGTGAGAGTGAGGGATCAAGAGGGTGAAGCTCTTCACCATCTCCTCTTCTCTTCTTCTCTTCTCTTCTCTTGCGTGTGCGGCTATGGTGGATGGATCTTGGAGATGGAGGAGGCTTGAGGATGTTTGAGCTAGCATCTAGGATCGTGGAGCTACCGGTGTGTGCGAGAGAGAAGGCAACTCATATCGGCATCAAGGTAAGCTCACTACACTCGTAGGATTGATGGCGTGTCAGCTATGTGAGAGGTAGCCATTAGAGCTCGCTTGGAATGCTTGAAGAAATAAGCAGTCCGTGGGTCTTGGCAGTTGAGCGAAAGCTCCCACACTTACTATATGTCAGCAGACCAAGTATATGCAAATTGCCTTCACAAATCATTTTCATCATGCTTAATCTCTACAAAATGAGCATAGAACAACATGGTAAATCCTTCAAGATTAAAAATCTATCAAAATCTGTGTGCAATTTGAATCTATGAGTAATCTGAGAGCCTTGCAGTGTGAGTTGCTATCCATCTGTGTACCTTTAAGTTTGAGATACCAAAAATTAGCCATAATTTACAAAAATATTTGGTGGTCCTTCTAAGGTGCAAAAGGATTAAGAATCTATCTAATGTAAGATATTATATTGTTACACAAACTTTAGATATTGTAGGAGTAAAGGATCATAAAAAGGGGGTTCAATGTACATTGCATAACATGATCATGACTTGTATCATAATGATTATACAAAAGTGTTGTCTAAACCAAAAGAATTTTATTCTGTGTAAAAGAGAGATTTGAAAATTGCATAGAATCAACTCTATAATTATAATACTCTATATCTCTCATTGCATTTTTCATTTACAGGTATAGAATACCTCAATCTAACATTAAAACTATGGCCAAAATACTAAAGTTTTATTGAGTTGCCATAGTTGTCTATGATTTTTGTAGAGGATACTCGACATTTACTCAAAATGGATAGAATGGCTCTTATAGTGAATTCTTGAAAGGTACTTCACACACATTTGAGAGAAGAAAAATAGAAGGGAATGATGTTTTCTCTTATGTTTGAAAGTTTCAATGACATAAATTTCTCTAGGCATCCAAAATCTATTTTAGAGTATCCAGATCCAAGCTATTTTTCATCAATTCTAGCCACTCGTGGTGGCTATCCAAATGCAACCAAAATAGGCTATAAAAGCCCCTAAATCAAGCCTCAATGGCTCCTTAAGTTGAAGCAAATGTTCGCCTTACATGTAGAGCTCGATGATGAGAATAGTATCTCTATCAAGATGTGGACAACAAGAATAAATGTTGAAGATGAAGCTTGAAGCCTTGACCTTTGCAACAAAGCTTCACTCTTTACATTGCTCACTCCAAGCACAAGCTTCCACAAACATCAAGAATCACTCTAATACTAGTTGAGAGGGAAAAAATGGTGGTATACATGGTTGAAGCTATGAAGTGCAAGAGGGTAGAGAGAGAAAGGGAGAGGAACCCAAGAGAGTTACAAAAATGAATTATATCTATATTCTTTGTTATCTTCACTTATATATAACTATACATTGTGTACTTATACAAGGGGTACCCAAACAAATAGGTTTTTGTTGTCTTTTGTGTAGATTGATTTTGACATTAAACTTGAAAGTAAGATTGGTAAATTTGTTGCACATAAAGAATGTGAGAAGAAGAGATTGAAAGCACAAATAATTACAACCATAGCGAGGTTGTGACTAGACTCTTAGGCTATCATGCAACTAGAATCATAAAGGTCAACTTACTTTTAAGTCCTTGCTACTACTAGAGTTGCATAGAAGCAAACACCTCATATGGAGACCTATGAGTGTTGTAATTGTACCAAAATGATTCCCAAGGAATGATATACATGTTTTGATGGTATTACATCCTTGTGAGTAGTTGCACTATATTGTAATAACCCCTCATCTTGCATGAATCATATTATATAGAGATAGTTAGATCACAAAGGAATAGTTTCATAACATTGTAGCAAAGGAGACATGTGGATGTGGCATTGTGGTAAAGAAGGGGTCACATTTATTGGAGATCAATAGTCACATTGCATATGAACAGTTGCATCAGAAAAGAGAGTCACATTGCAATGGCAAAATAACTGCATCAATGCTTTGGAGAGATCACATTCATGAGTAGCCATGTTAAATAGAAATAATAGTATTACTTAGCAACAAAGGAGTTGTGAAGCATCATAGTAGATGAGGCATATTCAACCATAGATAAACTATTGTACCACATAGAAACAACTACATCATAAGGGAGTCATGTCTTAGTGGAAGAAGCAATTGTATCTATGTAGTACCTCTATCAAAATAAGCATGTGACATTTGGTAGTTGTCCAAGGGAATAACCTAGCTAGCACCATCTGCATCCCATAAAACTTACAAAATAAGTTGACTAGGAAATCCTTAGGTCTAGCTTGCAAAAAATCACTAATTGGCTTCTATCCATGAGGATCGACTATGTACCTAAATTACTCCACTAAGTCTCCTAGTAGTAGTTTAGTGTCAAACTAAGAGAGTTACTTGTGTGAACTATCAAATTCTGAAGTGGCCCAATATCACACTTGATTTAATGAGAGTAAGAAATGAGGGGAGTATAATGTTAACCCTTTTTCCCATAAGACATAGTCTCACACTAGCCCCCTAAAATAGTGCTATGCTAGTTCTAAGCCATTGATCCTAGCATAGTCAATGATTTTGTCTTTTCTCCTAGCTTTGTTGAGAAGCCACTTGAGTAATAAAGTCCAACTGCCGCCATAGAGTGCTCTTGCCAAGGGACACCACTCAATTTCTTTCCACTCATGTATCTCAAATAGTTTTAGTTATCTAAGAAATCATGCTACGCACACATCCCAAAAAACTTTAGTTATCTTATGCAACCATGTTATTCACATTGTGAAACAAGTAAAAGCAACTTCCTTAACTAGCCATTAAGATTAGGTTCCTTGAAAAAAAAAATTGCATACAATAAAAATTAATAAATCATTCGCTTAAAAACAAGTTCCTTTATTCCAAATGATCTATAATGTTTATCCTACTCATAAGAGTGACAATAGAAAAATCACTCAACACTAGGCACCATGTCATGTTCACCCAAGCCTTCCCACATAAAACTACCTTGGGCTTGTACAAGGTCCCCCCCACCCCCCAAAAGGACCAAGAGTGAGATTATTATATCCACTAGAGCCCCACACTAGTTCTCACACTGCCACCATAAGGGGAAACCTTCCTCGTCGTAGAAGGACCTCCTACCTAATGACTTAGATATTTTATTCTAACACTAGGTGAAGAACCCAAGTAAAATCCTAGGGGGGGTGTTTTGCCCTATTCTCATCCAAATGTTGGAAGCATGAATCTTTGAATTCATCCATCTTGGAGTCACACTCAGAGTCTACTACAATTAAATTACCAAGAAATCATTCACAAGAAATTTTTGTAAAAATTAATACCACCAATACTCAACTTTATGAGAACAATTTAAGAACAAGTAATTACATGGATGGCATGAGAAAAAGTTCATCTAAGTTTACCATTATAGCATTAGGATTATTTTCTCTTCTTTATCATTATCATCTTTCTAGAGTAGTGCCACGTTTTTCTCTAGTTATTTTTTAGACTAACTTACTAGTGAACTATTGGCCTAAGTAAGGTTCATTTTACCATTTATGGGTTCAGTTTATCATTTTTTAGGCTATTCCCATATTTCCTAATTTTCTATCCTAGTATCTAAGCCATACAACCTTTTTTTCTTTTCCAAGTAACACATGACACATAATTGATTCTAAAAGTATTTTAAACTATCTTGAAAATAATTGAGGAAAAATTTTAAGAAAATAATATTGTTATAATTTCTAAGAAAATTATTTAGTTTTTTCTAAATTTCCATTAATATAATCAAATTTTCATCATATCCTATCTTGTACTTTATTGTTTAATGATTCACTTTTGTAACACTTGCACAATCAATCTTAATAGTTATTTTATCTACATTTCTAATTTCCTTACCCTTGTCAAGTTAATTACAAAAAATTTGAAGTGTACTATTTTTAATTTTTGTTAAGCTATCTTAATGACACATATTCTCACAAAAATTTAAAATACATTTATAATAAAAAATTAAATGGGTAACCTAGATGATGTTTGTATGGCTAATTCATTGTTGTCGCCATTGTAGATGAAGATCCCACAATCTCAATGCACCTACAAGGTGCCACATGGAATGAAAGGGAAGAAGAAAAGAAATGAGGCTTTGGGGTGATTATCCATGTGCAATTTGGTGAGGTCTTCATGTCCTTCTCCTTATGAATGTGCCTTATATATATATATATATATATATATATATATATATATATATATATATATATATATATATATATCTCAACCTTTAGACATTGGGGGTTTATCATGTGTGGACTAAGGGTTTTTTTTTTTGGGGGGGGGGGGGTTGCAAATAATTGTCAAATGAGCCCCTAGACCCAAACAAACATATACAATAGACAAATAAGCGATGAGAGCCATCCATGCACATGAAAATATGAAGAGTTTGTTGGTATATAAGTTAGTTTATTAAGTTAAGATAGTAGAAGTTAGGTCAAGTTAGTTTCAAAGTTAAGTTAGTGATGCACATGAACATGGGGGGAGGGGCTCTCCATGTTTGTCGGCTTGTCAACCAAGGGCCTTCCAGCAACCCACTCCACCTATCCACATGTCATCACACTAGATGCATCAAGGGTTCACCCTCCCACTTCCCATTTGAGATGGGGTTTGCTTAATATACTCATTACCTATCACATTGTTTTAACATATGCAAACAACTTCCTTAGTTAGAACCTTAGAACATGCTCATTCATATAATGTTAGCACAAATACAAATACAAGTTAGAAAACAACATTTAGGAAATCATAAATCTTTATACCAAAATATGTTTACAACCTTTTCTTTGTTCCATCAATATCTAGCCTATAAAGAGTACTCCACTCAAAGGAAAAACTACCAATCCAACCTTAATTAACATTAAGTCATTCCAAAAGAACTATCTCAATCTTATAGGGGCTTAGACTAGTCCTAGCATAACCAAGGAAATGTAGCTAGAGCCCCTTGGCTCCTTGGTGTCTCCTAGCTAACTAATAGTACCTTGAGAGAGACCTCACAATCTTTGGTGTTGATCCTAGCATCCAAAGAAGACAAACAACTCATTGGTGAATAGCTCAACATCAAATAACCTTGGGGAAGGTCTTGCATGCATCTTTGAAATCAAGCTATCTTAATATAACATAATACTAGGTACAAAATCAATCAAACAATCATTTTCTAATGCATCAAGAAAATGTGCTAGTACAATTTATGCAAGGGAATCCATCCAAGTGATATACCCTCTAGCATGACGTTCCATTCAACTTATCTAAGTTGTCATGAATAGGGCATAGACCTTAGCCAATCTCCTTAAAAGGAAAATTCAATCTTGAGGTCATTATGATCCCTTTAGATTACCCTAGTTCCCTCACTGGAACTTCAATCCTTCCTAACTTTGAGTTGGTTGCCTTATCGAGGTCTTAGATTCCTTCCAACCATAATCACTTTCTTAAGTTGTAAGGGTTCATAACAATGGCTTGTTCTAAAGTCATGCAATCAGAGAAGCGATCTGTGAGACAAAATATTGACTTGTATTTTAGATAAGGTCTATGTGATAGGATAACAAAAAGATGAACTTGATGGATCTAGCCTTTGGGTTAAATAGAGCACTTAAGCTAATAGCACATTGCATTGAGTTACAAGGTGTGGGAGTTATCAAGGTCCCCAATTTTGAGGTCCACAAGTTGTGAAAATGGTCCTTTACTTGGGAGTCTACCCTCCTAATTGGGCATGGGGGGAAAACCCTAGACACAATGCTAAATGAAATATTCTCTAGAATATTCATTGGCTGACTACAAAAGGTTCTTAATATGGTTGGGCTAGACAAGCTAACTGCCTAAAAGGATAACCCCTCCAAATCTATTATTAATCTATATTTCACCCTATCGAAGAAGGTCTCCTAGCTAATCTTAAGCTCTTCACCCATCATCTTTCTAGATCACCATCTAAGCTTCATAATGGAAGCACATGGGTGGATAGAGCCATCTTTATATCAATTTATTTGGAATTATAAATGAGCTTTTTTTCTTCTCAAATTTTCTATCTAATCTCTATTACTTGCTCAGATTCTATTCTCATTGCATCTTGTAAATTTGGACATGGTATTAGAGGCCAGGGGGCTCTAAGGAGTGAAGAGTATATTGGTGGCAAGGGGTTCAATAGCAAAGAGGAGAAATACCAAGGATTTTGTCTACCAAGCTTTAGTAAAGGCAAGTTAGATGGTACAAGCTACACTTTATGGAAGTCTAAAATTACAATTGTCCTTGATTCTTATGAGCTTCTAAAGATGATGTTGGGGATTGACCTAGAGCCACAACCGACCTAGAGATGATGTTGGGGATTGACCTAGAGCCACAACCGACCTAGAGATGATGTTGGTGATTGCTCTCCAGCCACAACCGACCCATCAAATACAAGTGCTATGATTCCTCTAAATGCAAATATTTTACATCCTTGGAAACAAGTGAACACATATGCGTTATGTATCTTAGTTACAAGCCATTTTGACATTGATTCAACATACAACCAAGACATCAGAGGCTTGGAATGTAGTAAGGAGTTATTATAAAAGGAAAAAACAAACAAGGATTTAGAACCTAGAGAATCAACTAGCAAAAAGAGAAGTTTGCTTAAGGAGATATGACTAAATCATTTATCACTAGAATAAAAAATCTACACGACCAGATCGCTAACATTGGGGTAGAAAAGACTAGTGAGGAGCTAATGAGGAGGTGTATTTGGATTTTTCCACCAAATTTTTCCCTTAATACTTAGGCCAAACCTCAAGCTTTAAGATTTAAGAAATTTTGTGTGCTACATCTTAAAGCCCAAGAAGGAAGCAGTAATGGAGATGTTGCATTCTCCACCCATGCAAAAGGGAAAGATGATTCCCCTATCAATGGTGCCAAAAAGAAGAAGGGTAGTAACAAATCGATGAATTTTCTCCCAGGGGGTCCATCTTATAGAACATGTAAGATACTACGTGAATTCAAAAGAAAGGGTATTGTATTTAGTAAAATTTACATGATTATATTTACAAAAATATTTTTAGATTATAGTTGTTAAAAAGTATGTAAGTTTAGTAAAGTAAAAGGGGTCATTTTAAGGCCTTATAGTATGTAAACAAAGTGTATTTTTTAATATCATTTAAACACACGTTATATAGATGATTATTTATAGGTGGACCCCTCATGAGTTTGTTATGTCATTCATGAGAGTTTGCAATGGTTATTTGAGAGATACCCATAGTCATGTCATTTGAAGCGCTTGAACCAATTGCAGTCTTGTGGCAAGTCTAGCATTCAAAGCTAAAAATAGCTATGCTATCGTGGTTCTATCACTAGGACCAATAGAATGAGATGACTAGGCACACGTTCTCCACACCAAGAGGTGGAATAGGAGTTTACACTCTAAAAGGTCGCATAGATTAGTCTAGGATGAGCAAATTGAGAGGGCATTGATTCATGTGTGTGTTGATTAGGTGTTTGTAGATAGTTTTGATCTCTCAGGAAGAGAAAAGTGTAAGAAACTAAATTCAAAGGTTTTAAGAATCATGAAAAAATAAGAGTTTTTGGGTCTTTGTTTTCAATAGTGAGAAAAATAAGGAAGCAAGGGGCTTATAATAGTTTATACTTCTTATGTTGTGCAATTTTTCAATTTTTCTTTTGGTTTTTGCTTTCATACTTTTGGCAAAGAGTATTTGGATCTTTTGGAGTTAAAAGAGAAGAAGAGAAGAAGAAAGAGGCTTACTATTTGCATAGGGAAGCAAAGGAACAATTTGATTGCAAGGATGATCGGCTATACTCCATCCCCCCAAAAAGGGAGCATACATGTATGGTTTTTGTGGCTTCTCCTTTCTTCAATGCTTAGATAGATTGAATTCATGAATGTTTTTTCTCTCACCTTTCTCCCTCTACCTTATGTCTCTAAACATCTCATATTCTAAGTTGAAGGCCTCTTCATTTAGCCTATAGAGTCAAAGATTAGCATGACACTTGGCTATTTAAGCCACTAAGCCATCTCTCTCAACCCATAGCACCAAAGCCCCATATGTTGACCTATTAATAAAGAATCATATCAAGTGATTTATGCAAATATTTCTTCTTTTCATCAAGATGGATACCATCACCTGTGATGCATATGATATCCTATGGTTTGCTGAAAATAGTGCTATCCCATATTGGGCTTGGAACTTGCATGACTAGTTTATATGGGAAACTTAATATCTATGATTTGAAGGATGACTCAAAAGAGTCAGAAGAGTCAAATTGGACCAATAATTGCTACTCTATATGTTCATTGATTGTTTCCAAATGTCAGAAGAGTCAAATTGGACCAATTTGACTCAGAAGAGTCAAATTGATCCAATAACTGCTACTCTATATGTTCATTGATTGTTTCCAAATGTCAAGAAGAGCCTTTGGGAGGGTCAAAGCATTGATATGCATAATGCTTAATTCCATGGCCTCTAGGGTTGAGCCCAATCCATTTGGTTACATGGGCCAAAGCTTGCCTCTCGAAGCCTTAAAGACCACTAGATTAACAATTCTACCCATAGGCCTTAGTATTGGCCTTAAAGGTGGATTCACTTACAATTTGGCCCATTGCCTCAATGCTTGACCTTAAAGGACATTAGATTAACAATTAGGCCCATTCAGTCAAGCATGTGCACTAGGCCCTAACAGTCCAAGGGCCATAGCAAAGGCCTAAAGGCCTTTGATTTTAGGGTTTGGCCTAATAGGCTAGGGTCCTTGGACAAAAGGCCGTGAAGGCCATTTAAGTAACTATTGGGCTCGACAATTGGCTAAAGGATTTAGCCTTAGCAGTAGACCTTAAAGGCCTTCCATTTAACATTTCAGCCCAAGGTGGGCTTTGACCTTGGCCTTAAAGGCCTTTCACTTGACAGTCTAACCCAAAGTAGGCAAAGGAATTTTACCTTAAAGGCCATTGATTAACAATTGTCCCATAGGGCCTTACCACCTGCACAATCCAATGAAGGGGTCAAAGGTTGATTGACAAAACCAAGGGGCCAAAGCCAATCTCATGACCACAAGGATTGCCACCCCAAAGAGGGTTGTGAGCTTCATGCTCTCAAATAGCCATAATTTTGGGGTCATGAGGAATGATTTGAAGATTTTTGGCCTTAACTCATCCCTTTATGAACTTTGATCCATCCTTAAATGGCCTTTTGACCTCGACACATCCCATCTAGCCATCATTAGGGCCATGAGAATTGTTTAAAGGTCTTTGGCCCTTAAGGAACATGATGCTTGTGCCATTGTGATTATTGCTCAACCATTTTGGAATTGGCTCGTCCAATCTAGCCATCTACCATTACATCTTGGCCTTCCCAAAAACCTAACCTTCCCAACTTTGGCCCTTTCTCTAATTGACTTACTTATATATCAATTTTTCATGTATGAGCATACTGCATAATTGTGAGATGGTGAGTGAAGAGACATAGACTAGACTATGTCATTGTAAGGAAGCATAATCGAATGACAAATCTTGAGTTAAGCAACTTGATCCCTAAGTCTGTACCATATTTTTTCTCATCTTTAGCATTTAAGTATGGATCAATACCGCAACCACACAACTCCTAAGTGCATTTTATGCCATGAGTGGGTGAAAAATAATTCTATTTTGTTCTTGTAAATGTCTTGAGTGCATATACTCTTTTCTTGGGAGGAAATGCCAAATACTTTATGGGTAGAACTTTTGGGGTGAAACTAGAGAAACACTTAATTCATGTTGCTGATGCATGTTTGCATTAGGCTAGTTAGAGAAAGAAGCATTGATTGTCTTTGACAACTAGGGAACTGGTGTAACTCGTATCCTTGAATAATACAGTGCACATAGAGCTAACAAGTAAGTGATCAATGATCAATTCGCTATAATGTTATTAGCTACAAGTTACACAAGAAACTAGTAGTATCTAAAACTATTCATGGAGCAAACAATCAAATAAATAGAAAAATGAACTATACAAAAAATAATGAAATAATATATCATCCAAATTATTAATCTTCAACATAAAAAATGAGTGCAATTAAAAACAAGAAACATTCACTCGTAAATGCTATTCTTATATCATTTTGACAACTACGTACAATATACAAATACTATTTATTTTGAAGATAAAGTGAAAACTTATAATAAAATTTCACACAAGATTTATAAATGCATAATGCATGTGAGTCCTAAAACATGAAAGACTTAAGAAAAATATAAGTAAAGATGCAATAAAGACGTGAACATTAAATGCTTTCACATTTAAGGAATACACATAGGCATGTTGGGGGCTAATGACTGCTTATGTGTAGCCACTTACATTTACTTTGTACACAATGCTCACACACCTATACATTGTAGGTGGTGTGGCCACCTATCACTATCACTTTATTCTTTATTCTTTCCATAACAATAAAATAAGGGAAGGTAGGTCACATGTTGTGACTGTTGGAGTACCCACATATCATCTTGCTCTCTCTTGCTTGAACCTCCATAGCTATTGCTTCTACTTATGCTCTCACTCTTGCTCCACCTTTCAACTAGTATTAGAGCTGGTATTTGAGGAGCTTCACCATGACATTCACTTTAGCCTAGGAAGAGAGATTCATTCATAGGTTCCATAGCAATCACTCAATGAGATATGCATTATCCCTATTGCTTCTCCTATCAAATCCACCCTTTCCAACATTGATCAGGACCTTCCAGAAATTGGTTTGAGATCCACAAAGTGAGCATTGAGGCAAGTAGCAAGAACAATATCCTCTAGGATAGCTAGTGTGATTTGTGCCACTTGTCCTACCCATACCTTCTCTATTATCTCTAGCTTGATTAAGCTTCGTACATTACTCAAACTTTGGTTACTTTCTTGGCACTATGCTTGGCATTGCAGACTTCAATCTTGAGTATTATTTGGAGTGTTTGAGGTGAGCCATTGACCTATATGTAGGACAAACTTACTATTCACTATTAATACTATAAGAATTTACTCAGTTCATGCTCTATTGATGCGTATTCGAGCTATTTTTATGCCCAGATAATGTATTGATTCTTAAGAAAGGATTTTGAACCAATTAGAGACTGTTTAGCTCAACATTTGAAGTGTTCTTTGTTGTAATGCACTATGGGTATCAAGTATTAACTATAAAATCTTATGTATTGAATGCCTACAATTACTTTGGGGATACCACATGTATTCATTAATGCCTGGCATTGCTTATGTTGAGCTCTATGCCTTGGATTTGAGCTCCATTGGATACATATTTGTAGTGACTCTTTTCTTCAATGATTTTCCACTTATAGGATTGAAGACTTATTATTGGTATAGCCTCTGCCACAGGATGTATTGTTCATGTCTTTGGGCACTCGGATGTTATAAAACATATGTATTGAGATTTTCTTTGCTCTTGGACATTCTAGATTTGCTTTCATGGAAGCACTTTGATATTTTCCTTAGAGATCTTGGATTCTTGTTTGAAACTCTTATATGCTTACTGTTTTATGTATACATTGTCCTTGATGTGCACACATTGATGCTTGTGGATTGTTTTAGCTTTGGTTTGTACACCCATGGTACTTCCTCCTATTCTTGTAGACAACAATATATTGGCTTTGTCTTTCTCCTATTGCACACATTTCAACTCAAGTTTGGGGCTCATTTACTGTTATTGCAATAGCCCATATTCTCTTTGCTCAGAAGACATAATGCCACATGTTTCAAATGCATCTAGTGACACTATGATATTTAACATAGAGAATTTGGATGGCAAAATCTTCTAGTATTGGAAGACTTGGATTTGGCAATATTGCTGCAAAAGAAGCGAGGCCATTGAAAACAGTTAACCCTTAGATGAACAAGGTGGAAAATCCAAAAAATCTAAAGCAGAAGACAAGGCCAAAGCAAAAGTGAAACGGAAAACAAATGCGCACAAGAAAAAGCGCAAGTCAATACTTTTGTAAAAGAGCCCAAGGCGTAGCATGATATATTTTAAGAGCGCCGGTGCAAATTATAAAGGTATACGGGCAGTAGGAAGGAAGCTAGGAAGATAGGAGGACAATGGGAAAAAGGGCCGGCCATGTAAAAAAGGGGATAAGGGGATGACCACCCAAAAGGGATTTAGGGTTTTGTATATAAAGTTGAAAAGTGAATGAGAAGCTCATTCTTGTGTGTGGCCAAAATTAGCTCTCTTCTTCTTCTTCTTCTTCTTCTTCTTCTTCTTGCTTGCTTGAGCTTGTGCTTAAGAGAGGGAGTGTAAGAGTGTGAGGGAGTGAATGCGTGAGGGTGAGGGACCGTGGTGGAGAAGCTCTCCATCTTCTCCTCTCTTCTTCTCTTCTCTTCTCTTCTCTTCTCTTCTCTTGCTCATGGCAATGGAGCTTGGAGCATGCAACTTGAGGATGGCTTGAAGCTTACACTTGGATCGTGGATCTATCGAGTGCTCGGGAGAGAAGGCAACTCGATCGGGCATGAAGGCAAGCTCACTACACTCATAGAGATGGATAGTGCATCGGCTATGTGAGAGGTAGCCATTAGTGCTCGGCTTGGAACACTTGAAACAATAAGTGGTCCATGGGTCTTGGCGGTTTGCCTCTATAGATGGCAATGATGTACGAATCATCATCAAAGAGATACAAGAGAGAGGCATATCACCTCCATGTTGAGCTTGATCGTCACGAGAGTATGAGCCATTAAGTAAGAAAAACAAACCCTATCTCATGTCTTCTATATCCAAAGATCTTTGTAGGTTGCAAGGAAAGAGGAATATAGATCTATGGACTAATGGGAAACTGTATCCAAAAGAACCTTTGCATAACTCCATGCCTCCATTTTTCACATATATTACATCCTTAGTAAGCTTCATTAGAAATGGTCATAATAGTCTCTTAGGATATACTCAACATTTGGATGCCATTAGAAAGAGATTTGTTAGAGAAGGAGAATGCCTCTTTGAGGCAAACATTAGAGAAACGTAAGCCCTTTTGGGCGGTTATCCCCTTATCCCCTTTTTTACATGGCTAGCCCTTTTTTCCATTTTCCTCCTATCTTCCTAACTTCCTTCCTACCACCCATCTACTTTTACAATTTGCATAGGAGGGAGCCTTCTGCTTTTTTACAAGAATTTTTGGGGGCTCCTCGCATCTCAAAGTGTCATTTTTCCTTTTCCTTAGCTTTTGAGACCGCCCTTGCACTTTTGGCCATTTCCCTCTTGCTTCTTCCATTGTTTTTTATTTCCTTCTAGGCTACCTCTTTTAGGTCTTGACTTGTACTTTTTCACTTTTTCCACTTTTCTTGTGCTGCAATTAACATTACCTCCCTCCTAGCCTAATGCCAATCCCATGGCACTAATGGTTAGTAAAATTGGAAAGGTGGGATTGGTGTAGCTAGATGTTTTTTTTGAGTTTGTAGATAAGCCCTTGCAGGGGATGCTGATGATAGGTCGATCCTTTGAAATTGTAGATAGTGTTGGACGTATCCTACTTGGAGAATAGCGGAGGGACGGATCGGTCCTTGAAATTGAATATCATGTTGGATGGCGGGGACCCTGGATGGATGTATCCATCCTTGAAATTGAATATCATGTTGGTCGGATCCTTCCCCTTGGTCTCCTAAGCGTACCTTTTCCAGATTCCCTTCAAATTGCTTTATCCCTCCACTTATGTCCATTTAGACTTTACCACTTGCACAGAAGGAAACCTGACACTTTTAAAAATGAATTACATTGCGCCTCGCGCTTTCCTTTTGCGAGAGCTCAGGAGGTGCTCCCTCATCCTTGAGAGAGCCTTGCTAGAATATTCCGTGGTTACCCCCATCCTCTCTGAGCACCTTGCTAGAATCTTTGGTGCTTTTATTCCTCTTGGAGAGAGCATCCTTCATCCTTGACAAGACCTCCCTCATCCTTAAGAGGAACTCGCCAAGGTAGTCAAAGCTCCCTCATGTTTGTACTAAGGTTGCCATCTCTTGCACCATTCCTAATGAGCTTCTTCATTCACTTTTTGACTTGGGCTTCCTTGCTTTTCCTCTACTTTGGTATGGCTACATGGTGACATGTTATGCAATAGTAGTAGTGTAAGTTGACGACGATGTGGTTGTGTGGAGATTGGTCTTTGGAAGAAATTGATCAACCGGTTGAAGAGTTGGGGGCCGAGAGTGAATTAAGTGGATGATGGGACCTCCGAATTTGGTGGGTTGCAGCATTTGTATTTCCTTGAAAAGAAAAGAAGGTGCACTATCTGGAGGCATGTCTACCTTACCGTATGGTGAATTGTGCTCGTGCTAGTGGAACTAGGAGATTGAAGCCTGGGTGTTATCACACACTTGGGGACCTAGTTTGTGCATCATTAGAGGTGTGGTGCGCGGCTTAGGGAGACATGTTTGGAAGTCCTACCATTGAGGTTCCCTAAGCGTAAAGTGGGGAATGAAAATGGGCTAGGGGGTTAGGGAGATGAAGCCGTCTCGACCAAAGCCATTGGGCGTTTCTAACTTGAGGACCCCTAGGTGCAGTGATTGTGTGTGCATTTTTTTTTGCCACACATTGATTCGGCCATAGCATAGATGTTTTTGCCAAAATTTGAGGTCAAAAGGAGTGGTGGGGGCATCCTTGTCGTAAAAACCTCCTGCTAAGGAGTGGCAATGGGCTGCCCCCTTCAAAACTTGGCCTTGGGTCTTTCATCAGCCTTTGCCTCTCTCCTCCCCTGTGCTTTGGTGGCTCTTCTTCTGTGGGCCCTACAATTTTGTGTTTGGATGTGTAGCCCATGACTTAGAGCCCTGCAAGTGATCTCCAACTTTTTCCTTAAGGACTCGACGGCCTCCTCTTTCTTAGATTGTGTGGCATCTAAGAGAGTGCAGAGGAAGGCACATTGTTGGGCTTCCAAGGTCACTTGTGTAGCCTCTTCCCTCCTCTCTACTAGCACCTGGTCGCCTTCTGCAAGGGCTAGTCTCCTGTTTACCCAGTCATCCACTTTTTTCTTCATATCTTCTAGGCTTTTATTGTGCTTGCAAGCTAACGCCCTTAGCCTCCTCTCATACTCTTTGATCTCTCTTTCCAAGCACTATTGTTCTTAAAGCTCCAAGGCTAGCCTTTGCTCCAGATTTGATATATGCTTTTGGTGCCGTCGACTTCTCTCTTTTTCTACCATTGCTAGTTGCTCTGCAAACTCTCAGATCTTTTCCTTTTCTTTTTGTAAATCTTTGTGTAGTGCCACACCAACTCATCGAAATTACATTGTGGGCTCATGAGGCTGTGTGTTTGCGATGTGAGTTTTGCTTGCCATCTCTTATCTTCTCCTCCCTTGGCCTTGAGCTTCTCTTTTAGCTCCTTGATCTCTCTTTGATAGATGGCCACTTGATGCATTCTCTCTAACTGAGAGGCTGCCATCATCTCCCTTTCGGCCCCGAGCTCAGTTATAAATCTATTTTCTTGTCTTCCTTTGCCTATTCCAGGTGTGATAGGAGTTCCTACACATAGATGTCATAGGTTGTGGACAACGACAGTGCAAAGGGACTAGTGGTTGCGTAGATTCCTTGATCTTTGATTGTTTGAGGTCCTTTCTATATTCTGCATCTGCAACAGCTGTCTGTCTTCTTGCTCCCATCACAGGGGTTCCTACACTCTCACCTTGAGTTGCCTCTTTGTTAACCATGAATTGCACCCAAGCCACAAGATTGTTGGCATCTACCATGGTAGAGGAGTCTTGGGTGGGTGCAGTGACTGGGGTGGCGGGTAGTAGGACAGGTGGGATAGGGTGGGGTAGGGTGGTGCTTGGACCTTCATGTCGGGGTCTGGGCTCATGGCTGCTGAATCTTCTTGCCTTAAAGGTTGCTCCATTGAGAGGCAAATAGCAAGAGCTATGTCTTATCCTTCCTCTTCCTTCCTGAGCTTTGCCTCTTCCTCCTCAGCTCACCTCTTTCTCTCCTCCTCTGCCTTTCCGGATTCCTCTCTTATTCTCTTTTCCTCATCCCTTTCTTGTTTTCTTTGTCATTCTTTTGTGCTCTTGGGCTTGCTTATTTGGCCTTCTTTTGCGGAGTCTCTTTCTTTGACTTCTTGGCCCTTCCTTGGCTAGATTGTGCTTCTTGTTCTCCTTTGTCTTCCCTCACGGTCCTTTTGCTAGACTACTCATGTCCTTTGTGTGGAGGTGACCTATCCAACATCTCACCAACTACCTCACCATCTTGTGCTTTCCCTAGTGTCTCTATTATGATGGCTGTCAAGATTCCTCCGAAGCCAATGGTGGAGGCCTTTGAGGATGATGATTTCCTAGATTTGGTGGCTAGGGTCTCTCCCCCCACGATTATTCCATTGGTGGTTTCTAATGCTTTTGTCGACATCTCTATTGTTTTCCTCACGAAGCCATTGAGGTTTACCTCGTCGAAGGACCAAGCAACAATGCTCTCCAGCATTGGTACGTTGATTCTATTCATTAATGCATTATAACCTTGATTGGAGAACAAAGTGTGCACCATTTTGGCCTAGATTTGAGCATCGGGGTTGGGGATGTCGGCTAGGCTAATGCTGTTGTTGGTATGGACTATCACTTTTTCCATCCCCATCATGTCGTACACATCCCAATTTGGCCATTTTTCCACTTTGTTTGGTAGGCCCACTACTAAGCTTAGGGCTCATCTTGATTTCTACTTAGTGGGCTTCATTTTCAAGGTGCATCGTGATAGTGCCCCGGTTTGTGTTGAAGGTCCAAAGGAACTCGGCACACTTCTCATAGTCGATGGCTTGGCCCACCTTTTCCACGTACTTCTACAACATGTACCTCTTCACCAACTGCTAGATGGGTGGTTCTTCCATGACTATGTCTTATAGATTCAGGATATACTTGAATTTGATTTTATTATAAGCTATCGTCTCCAACGAGAGGCCGTACTTTTATTGCTCCTCCTCCGAGAATGGAAGTTTGTTGATTTTCTCTACCATTGTGGGTACCTGTCATGATGCCATAGTTCACCATTAGTGTCTTTAAGGTAACTTCTTATTGCGAAGTAGGCAGGATTTGATTATGCTTTCTTAGGAAGAATAATACGTTAAAATACAAAAATAGCATTTTTTCCTTCAAGCAGTCTATTCATTCCAAAACTTTAAGACTTTTTCCTCAATCAAGAGTTGATTGTTATTCGCTCTCTTTCACTCTTGGGGACATTGATGGATGGTTTATCAGTGCATTTCATTCACATTACCTATTTACACATTTGATTTCACCTTGCTCGAGAATCCTTTCTAGCATTAAGGTTTGAGAGGTCAATGGCATTTAGTGCCGCTCACTTGCGGCGTTTTACTTCCGCATGAGCCAATCATAGAAGTTCAGATTATATTCTAGATTGGCATAGCGGTCCATATCGAAAGGACGGATGCCGACTCGAGTGATGTAGGTGAGAACATTTGTGAGAAAGTCATCGGAGTCGATTCAGCTAGCAATGTGTAGCTCTTCCTCAATCTGAATTTGATCTAAATGTGGATGGTGGGCCACGATGTACTCTTCGAGGAGTTGGTTATGGATGGTGGTCAACCCCCTATAGGAGGTTGGAGCTACATAAGTGGGATCATACTCAAAGGTCTTGATGACACGTTGCTGCTCAACATTGGTCATGATTTGGAAACCTTCTTGTTCCCACTGGAATTGGAGAGCATACCACTTCCTCAAGAAAGATGAGCCATTATATCGGCTAACCTGTGGAGCTCATCCTGCTCTCAAATTGTGGTGAATTGATCAACCATTGTATAAGGGCTTGGTATTGAGATATTTTGGCATTGGCGATCAATTCCTCCATGACTGTGGGGGTTTTTACCATCACAAATTTGTATTCCTATCAAGTGCATGTCATGAAGCAAATGCTAAGGATGGGTCAGCATGCCTAGGTCCAAATGCTCATAGCTCTTGGTGGTGAGTAGGGTGAATGTGGCATCCAAGCACTTGATGCACGTGATCAAGTCATCTCCTGTGTTATCTAGCTAGGTCTTTGGCCAAAGTGAGGATCAATCATTGTTCATAGGATGGCTTAAGACTTGCTAGCAAGTAAGGTTTGACTAAATTAGATAATTTGGTAGTTGATGGTTGCCGCCTTGGTTGTTGCTGCTAAGAGTGTGGTTGGGCTTTTTGTGTGACGGGCTTGATTAGAGTCATGATTAGAGTTAGGCGTGCCTCACTATTAGATGCTAGTGATGTTATAAGGACACTAGTAGAACCAGGTTGAGGCAATGTGAGTGAGTAGGAGGGTGCGTGCCATGTGCCTACCTAACAATTCCCGGGCAGCATGTTTAGTGGTCCATCAGGGAACTATTCTAGATGGCTTCATGCGACACTCACGAGAATGCACGGGGTTTATCATCTAGGTTTCCCAGAGTCCACCCCATAACGAAAGGTACCGACCGTCCCCACGAGGATCAACCTACAAGATCGGGGTCCTAATTTTACAAAACTGAGGTCTCGATGCATTAGCTAGCTCCATCAAAGGTGTCCACGAGGGGTTCTCATCCAACTAGAGTGATCATAGTTACCCTTGGTTCATGGGGTGCAACACTTTTCCATCAAACTAGTTAGGATTCATGGAAGCTTAATAGAGTTTTGGCACAACCACTGCACCCTTTTCCTAAGATAATTACTGATCAAGGTTTTAGGATCAGACCCTAGGTAAGTCAACGCTCGACTCTACCTAATTTTTCCTAATTAACATTTCGTTCAATCTCTTAAGAGAAGCTCCTAGTTTACTGGGAACACCCATCTGTAGGACGGATCTATCGTCAGGGATCTTGCCCACCCGCTTTCCACAAATGGTTTTCTTTAGTTTTCTAATTACCTATCACATTAAGTTATGACATATCAAAGCAACTTTGTTGATTAACCGGTTATCACATGTTCCTTTGCGTAATTTTACGGCACAACACAAAGACATAGAAAATAGTCTTTTGGCAAAACATATTTCACAAATTTATTTACAGTGCTTTTCCCCTTTTGCCTATGCAGAAGATAAACCTCCATTCACCGAAAAATCCCTTCTGTCTGTGTAGAAGAAAACAAACCCTCCAGATTTTTGTCCCTTCACTAGTACTGGGGACACCAAGATCCCATCTTGATTTGCAAGAGGGTCAGCCAGTTCATAGGAGTGATCGAGAGGTTTATAGCCATAGCCCCCTGTGGCACTCCCACCTCCTCTTGCCCAATGGATTCCTCATTGAGCAACCTCTTACCGTCAGAGTTAGAGTCCAAAGCTCCTAGTGGCGGTACAAGCGGTGCAAAACAATTTCCCTTGGAGCAAGGTTCTGCATCTAGTGGTGGGGGAGGCATAGTGCGATCTTTCCTCTTATTATCCTGATTATATATTTACAATCAAATATAATTGCTCTGCAAACACAATCAATAATTCCTATGCAACCATCCATGCATGCACAAATAAAAACAAAACAACAGCAAGTGTTTTTAGCATAGGAAGCAGCCCCACCCAAATCTAGGGTTTCTCTTTTAAGGTCCCACCTTATTCTTAGGGTTTCGTTTCCTACTTGCAACTCTTTTTCAGGATCCGCAAGATATTTCATGAATTTGAAGTCTATTTTATCCTTATGAAAATTTTGATATTTTTGTCCTAAAAGATAATATGGGCATTTATACCTATGGCAAGCAATTCATGTACTATCCTGCCCTAACATGCACTTAGCAGGATTTCAAATGCTTTTCCAAGTTTATTTAGACTTTAGAACTTGTATTGAAAAATTCTTATCAATGTCCAACAAGTCCTACAGAATTCTGATATTTATTTAATTTCGTGATACTGATAGTTTCAGGGTTGTTGAGTATTTCATAGTTGTTTTTGCTTCAACATTCTCGATATTTTAGGTTAGGTTTTCTCAGTGATTCATACGTGGGTCCACCCATGATATTGATCCTCTCGCTAATATAATCATTAGTATTAACATTGCGTGTGTTTTCAGCAAGAAAATAAGTTTTATTTTATTTTAATCATATTCTATGGTTTAATCGATTATGTTTGATTATTTGCCGAACTTTCAATGTTATCTAGAAAGATCAATTTTCATTTAGCTATGTCCTAAGTACAATGCTCATTTCTTTTCTGAAAACTTTATTCCAGGCAATGCAAAAATCATAAGTTTAATTTTTCTTTCATCTTTCAAACATTGAATTATGTCACCACGCACCTAATTTATGCATGTCTAGTATATATTTTCCTATACAATTTTTTGTTGATTTAATGCATTGATTATTTCATGATATTATCTAAATGATTTTCTATAACTTATTATAGAACTCATATACATCTATTTATCATTAGCAAAATGAAATAGAGATAGTCACTTTTAGAGGAAAATTATAAAATTTTTCCTTCCCTAATACCGTCTACCTTTTTTCTATTATTATGATCACATGCGTCATTAACGAAATAATAATAAATATCATGAAATAATCTATAATTATGATATTTTCTTAATGACATGCATATAATCATTTTCCAAGTGAAAGAGTCTTTTCACGGAATAGTTAATTATCATATTACTTAGGCTATTATCCTAAGCGGTAGTTTATATGCATTTTCTTTAAAATGTGTTTGTAATCGTTTAAAGCTAAATATAGTAATAAGCTTATAAAAATTTATTTTTTTCCAAACCAACAACATGTTATCTCTATCAGGTTTGTAGTAATGGAGGTTTTGCCAATTCCTACTGTGTCATTTCCTCCATCGGTCGTGTTCTTTACTTCCCTTGCTTCAAATGGGCTTTTTGAATTTTTACGACCTCGTGGAGCCATGGATGTCAAGCGAAATTGATGTGATAGTTCAGGGAGAGTTATTATCGTCTAGAAACATTACTTGTCAAGAGCTAAGTAAGCTTTATAAAAAATGCTTTTTGATTGTCTACTTGTTGGATGGTGGCATGGGGATGATTTTAAAATGCTTTCCAAGCATAAAAAACGTCATGATTTTTTGCCTATTTTTTCTTCAAAATGACTTCATCTGGTGGTTTTTGACCAATTTACCTCATGACTTATCTAGTTTATAAAGTCATGTCATACTCTTTGATACTTAACTTACTCAATATCATGCTTGTTCTTGCGTGTTCTTTGTTTACCGATTAAGGCTTTTGCGATTTGTCTTGCAATTACAAAATCAATGTAATCTTTGACGTATTAAATGGAACTGGGAATACTAAATCAAATATAATGCATGAAAATTATGATCAAGCCGTCGTAATATTATTTACGAGGCGTCTTTGCTTCTTTTTTATTGGGAACATTGAGGCGTCTTCTCGTGTTGGATTGCGGAATTGATTTAATACAAGACTCGATATTTAAAAAATTACATGTGGTCACTTATGTGATAATCGAACGAATAATTTTTAAAACATTTCAAGTACGAATTTGTTTCTTGATATGAAGTGTTACGGTGGAAATATTACATCCTCTTCTCCTTAGAGAAATCAAGATGTCCTCATTTCGAAAAGAACTAGAAATTGTTTTTCTAGAATTGTCTCTTTTGTATCCAGGATCTTATCAGGTTGGAGTTCAAGGGCTCCTTGACTAGGCATTATGATTTGCTGATCATCAAGAATATGATCTTGATTTGCCACATAAGCTTTCAGAAGACTAACGTGAAATACAGCCGCGTCATGGGAGGGTGTGGGGGGTGTGCCGTGTCGTGGGGGGGCTAACGCGGGGTGGGGTGGGTCGAGCGGGGTTTTTGGAGGCGTGGTGGGGTGGTGTGGAGGGAGCAGGGTTTTTCGAGGTGGGGTGCGGGGGGGCATCGTGGGGGGGCGCGGTGGGGTGGGGGGGTGCGCCGTGTCGTGGGGGGTGACACGGGGTGGGGTGGGTCGAGTGGGGTTTTCGAAGGCGTGGTGGGGTCGCGTGGAGGGAGCAGGGTTTTTCGAGGTGGGGTGCGGGGGGGCGTCGTGGGGGGGTGCGGTGGGGTGGGGGGGTGCGCCGTGTCGTGGGGGGATGACGCGGGGTGGGGTGGGTCGAGCGGGATTTTCAGAGGCGTGGTGGGGTGCTGTGGAGGCAGCGGGGTTTTTTGAGGTGGGGTGCGGGGGGGCGTCGTGGGGGGGTGCGGTGGGGTGGGTGGGTGTGCTGTGTCGTGGGGGGGTGACGCGGGGTGGGGTGGGTCGAGCGGGGTTTTCAGAGGAGTGGTGGGGTGGTGTGGAGGGAGCGGGGTTTTCCGAGGTGGGGTGCGGGGGGGGCGTCGTGGGGAGGTGTGGTGGGGTGGGGGGGTGTGCCGTGTCATGGGGGGGTGACGCGGGGTTGGGTGGGTCGAGCAGGGTTTTTCGAGGTGGACTTTCACATGATCACGAAGTTCCAGTTTGTAAGCATTAGCTTCTAGGCATTTGAGAACCTTGTATGGCCCACAATATCTTGGACTCAACTTTTTAAACTTTCCTAATGACAAAGAACTCTTCTTTGGGCATACACGGATGAAAACCATGTCTTCCTCTTGGAAAATACACTCTTGTCATCCTAGATTAGCATAAGCTTTCTGGCGGTCTTTGGCAGCTTGGATGTCTTGTCTGATAGTTTTGACTTGATCATCCATGTCTTCTAACATTTTCTTAGAAGACTTAACCTTTAGGGTTGGATCAGAGAAATTCAGTGGCGTCAAACAAACTTGCCCATACAATGCTTGAAATGGAATCATTTGAATACTTTGGTGACATGACACATTGTAGGAAAATTCTAGTAAGGGCAAATATTGTATCCACCTTGTCGGTTCTCTCAAACAATAAGCTCTCAGTATATCTTCAATGAATTGATTAACTGGCTCTGTTTGACCATCAGTTTGGGGATGGTAAGCTGTGCTAAAGCAAAGCTAGGTTCCAATTGCTTCAAATAGGCTTATCCAGAAATGTGACGTAAACAGAGAGTCGCAATCATTAAAGATCCATTTAGGCAATCCATGAAGCCTAAATATTTCTTTCACAAACAGTCGTGCAATATCTAAAGCTTTGTAGTTGGTCTCTGGGATAAGATGAGTGACCTTAGCCAGCATATCCACAATCACCATGATTGAATTATACCCTCCTTGAGTAGAAGGTAAGCCAACTATGAAATCCATATTGATGAACTCCCATTTCATTTGTGGAATGTCAAGTGGCTGGAGCTTGCCTAGCATTTTGACACACTCAGCTTTCACCCATTGGCAACTTAGGCATTCAATAACATATCTGAGTACATCATACTTCAATCTTCCAAGTAGTAACTTTTCTTGACTGCATTAAGTGTTTTCGCATAGCCAGGGTGTCCTGAGAATGAGGAGTCATGAGCTTCCCACAATATCTTCTTTTTCAGCACTTGACTGAGGGGAATGCATAGCCTTGTCTTGAAATATACAAGTCCATCATCCACAGTGAAATTTTGATATTTGACTCTAAGCTTATGATCAGTGTTCTTAACTAGGATTTCTCTAAGCGTTAGCCGATACTTAGGATCCTTGTCTGCCTCTTCTTTGGCTAGCTCAATGATTGGATTGCCAAGCATCGATATCATGGTAGCTAAAGTCTCTCCTTTAGATGGCTCTTCCATGATAAGTGCATTCAGAAAATCTTTACGGCTTAATGCATCAGCAATCACATTCTCTTTTCCAGGTTTGAACTTGATTTCAAAATCAAATTCTTGCAAGACTTCAATCCACTGATGTTGCCTCGTGTGGAGGTTTGTTTGATTAAAGATCCATTTGAGACTTTTATGGTTAGTGACCAAAGTAAACTTGCTTCCAAGAAGATAGTATCACCACAATTTGAGAGCATGGATCATAGCTAATAGCTCGAGATCATGGGTGGCGTAATTCCTCTCATGGATTTCCAGTTTCCTTGAGAAATATGCTATTGAATGACCTTGTTGCATAAATCTAGTGCGAGAGAATTTGCGTCTGTTACGATCTTAAACTCTTGACTTAGGTCAGGTAGCTTTAAAATATGTGCTATTACCAAAATTTTCTTGAGCTGCTCAAAACTGGCTTGCTCAATGGGCATCCACACAATAGCAACTTGATTTTTCAGCAAATCAGTGAGAGGTGTAGCTATTAGGGCATAATTTTTTATGAAAATTCTATACCATCTAGTCAGCCCTAAGAAACTTCTCACTTCCTTAATTGTCATTGGAGGTTGCCACTCCTGAACATCTCTAACTTTGGCCGGATCTACAGAGATTCCTTCAGCAGATACTATGAATCTGAGATATTCCATCTGTCTTTTGAAAAAGGCACACTTCTTTTTCTTCACATAGAGCTTGTGCATCCTCATTGTGTCCAACACAATGCGCAATTGTAGCTCATGGTCTTCGTCTCTCTTGGAGTATGTTAGGATGTCATCAAAGAAGACTAGGACAAACTCATCAAGATAAGGTCAAAAAATGTCTTGCATTAATCTATTAAATGTAGTAGGGGCATTAGTTAGACTAAAAGACATTACAAGAAATTCAAAATGACCATATCTGGTATTGAAGCCAGTTTTGGGGATATCTTCTTCATTGATCCTTATTTGGTAATAACCAGATTGGAGATCAATCTTGGAAAAGATTCTCGCCCCTTGCAACCTATCAAGTAGCTCTATTCTTGGGATCGGATACTTGTTCTTGATTGTTACCTTGTTTAGACCTCAGTAATCAATGCAAAGGTGGAGAGTTCTGTCCTTTTTCTTTTGAAATAGTACTGGGGGTCCCCATGGCAAATTACTAGGTCTGATGTATCCTTGATCCAGTAACTACTTGAGTTGCTCTTTTAGCTCAATTGCTTTAGGGATAGACATTTTATGCGGACTCTTAGTGATTGGAGTGGCTCCTGGTTCAAGTTTGATATCATGATTGACTTCTCTTCAAGGTGGTAATTCAATTAGCTCTTTTGGGAAGATGTCATCATATTCCTTCAACCAATATGGCTCTCCCTTGTCTTGATTATTCTGCTCAATCTTATTTAATTTTATGAGATACAAAGATAATCCTTTTCTTAATCCTTTTATTATGCGAGATGATTTGGCTAGTTGAACCTTGGGTTTTCCTACCTCACCTTGGGTCATCACTTTTTCCCCCTTTAGGTTTTGAAAAGTCACATGGCCTTTCCTGCATTGAATATGTGCATCATTGGGGATTAGCCAGTCCATACACATTCGTAGGCCCCTAAATTCATGATTCTAAATCCCATTTTAGAGAGATTACTTCCCAGGCTAAATGCCACTTTGTAAGTTTGCTGATGAGTAGACATGATTTCTTTTCCATTGGCAAGTTCCACAAGCAACCTAATTGTAGGTATTGCGTTTATACCTAATTTTTTGGCACACTTTGGTGAGATGAATGAATGTGTGCTTCCATAGTCAATCAGAATTTTAAAGGACTTACCCTCATATTTTGCTGGTGTTTGAATCACTGAAAATTGGTGATTTGGGCCTTTCTTATGGAGGGTGGCATGAACTAATGCCCTCCCCATATTGGCTTCCCTAGTTGGGTTTCCGTCTTCTTCAAGCTCTTTAAGAATTACAACAGATAATTTTCCATTTGCATTTGAAGCTTGGTTCTGACCTTTGTATTGTCCTTGGCGAGGAATTTGGCCAAGCTTTAGGCACCCTCTTTTAAAGTGGCTTGGTTCATTACAGTGGAAACACCTAGGTGCTCCTGAATTACTTCTCGTAGGTATGAAGTTCCTGACTACATTTTTTTCCCCTCTTTCCTTGACCAAGCGGATGCTGACTTTGGGCTTGCTTAACATAGCCCGATGAAGTCCCTTTGTTTTGATTCTAGAGTCTACTATTCCTTGGCTTTTACTGAATCTCCTGAACAAGAGGTGCTTACATGAATCAAAGCATCTTGTAGATTAGTTGGGCGCATAGATTCAAGGCGTGTGTTCAGAGGAGCATTCAATCTGTGACAAAACTTAGACACCTGTTGAGCAATAGTCATGGAAGGTGCATATTTAAGTAGTGAGATAAACTTTGATTAATATGTCTCTAGTCTCATTCCCAGCTATCTTAAGTTAAAGAACTCATTCATTTTTTGTGTCCGGTAAGCTGGTGGCAAATATTGACCACGCATAGCTTCTTTTAGCTTTTCCCAAGTAATAGCTGTCTTAGCAAGTCCCTGGTCTTTACACCACTGTTTCGACCACAGGCGTGCCTCACCGATCAATTCAACTTGGCAATCATAGCCTGGTTAGCAAGGGTAGTTCTTGTGGAAGTAAAGTAGCCCTCCATGGTCTCAATCCAAATCTCTACCTCGGCTTCAACGTCTTTGCCATTGCCATCGAATTCTAGTAGCTTAACCTGCTCAAGGAGATATTCTTCTCCTGAATTTCAGTCGGACTAGCAATAGCTATATTACCCTGGGTTATCATAAGTTTCATGAATCAGTTTAATGCTTAAACTTTTCAGCTTTGTTTTCACATTAACACATATTACTAGTTTTGTAAAACAATGATGGGCCAAAGAGCACAATATTTTTACAAAATCTAGCCGATGTTATCTTTTATTATCAATAGCTATATGCTACGATTTTAGAAGGGATATTTACAAATGTTAGATGTTTACAAGTAGAGATATATCAGCATCGATAGGATACACTGGATGCTATATGTACAATTTTCAAAACAGGATATCATTTTATCTTTCTTTTTCATGGATGGATATCACTTACATTCATGTAGAACAAAGTAGGCCAATTGCTGTATATGTCTAGAAACCTATACTATGGAAATGGCAGATCTACAAAACCATGGATACGGTAATCTTGATACTTGCAATGTCCTTGGATTATAATCCTATTGGCTGGGTTTACCTTCAATATCTTGTGATAGACATAACGATCTAGATGTATTTGCTGACCATTGGTAATCATAAATGGATTCCTTTTGGACTAACAAAAGATAAAGGCCTCAACTACTTTTAAATTTTCCATCCATTCAAGGCATTTTAGATTAGTCTGCATATTGAAGAATCGATTGGCCTTGATGTAACAAGAACACTCATCCCAGAACCATCTTCTTTCATTCACAGGGGATGTATCATATAGGTGATCAAGTATCCTCGTCATTTCTCTTCTCCACTCATCATATGTGGAGTTCAGTGCAGATGTGTACATTGCTCGAAAAATAAGGAACTGGTTCTAGGCTTCATTATTTTGCAAAAGTTTATCCCTTAACAATTAGTAGGTTTATTATTCCTTAGAACAGTTGGTCTTAAAAACCATAGATATTTTTAATTTCAAATATGCTCTGATACCACGTGCCATGTGCCTACCTAAAAATTCCCTAGCAACACGTTTTAGTGGTCCATCAGGGAACTATCCTAGACGGCTTCATCTGACACTCGCAAGAATGTACGGGGTCTATCATCTAGGTTTCCCAGAGTCCACCCTATAATGGAAGGTACCAACCATCCCAACGAGGATCAACCTGTAAGCTCGGGGTCCTAATTTGACAACTGAGCTCTAGATGCATCAGTTAGCTCCATCGGAGGTGTCCCACAAGGGCTTCTTGTTCAACTGGAGTGATTGTAGTTACCCTTGGTTCATGGTTTTAGAGAAACTTAACGGCATTCTGGCACAGCCGCCACACCTTTCCCCTAAGATAATTTACTGATCAAGGTTTTAGGACCTGACCCTAGGTAAGTCAATGCTTGGCTCTATCTAATTTTTCATAATTAACATTTTGTTCGAACTCTTAAGAGAAGCTCCCAGCTTACCAAGACCACCCATCCATAGGACGGATCCATCAAGGAACTCTCACCCACCTACTTCCCACAAATGGTTTTCTTTAGTTTTCTAATAAACCTATCACATTAAGTTATGTCATATGAAAGTAACTTCATTAATTACCTTGTTATCATAGGTTCCTTTGCATAATTTTACGGCACAACCCAAAGACAGAGAAAACAGTATTTTGGCAAAACATATTTCGCAACGTTATTTACAATGCTTTTTGTCTTCTACCTACACAGAAGATAAACCTCCATTCATCGAAAAATCCCTTCTGTCTATGCAAAAGAAAACAAACCCTCTAGTATTGGGGACTCCAGGATCCCATCTTGATTCGGATGAGGGTCAGGCAGTTCATAGGTGCAATCGAGAGATTTATGGCCATTGCCCCCTAGCACTCCTACCTCCCCTTGCCTAACGGATTCCTCACTGAGTGACCTCTCGCCGTCAGGGCTAGAGTCCAAAGCTCCTAATGGTGGTACAAAACAATTCCCCTTGGAGCAAGGTTCCGTGTCTAGCTGTGGGGGAGGCATAGTGCGATCTTTCCTCTTATTATCCTGATTATATATTTACAATCAGATCTAATTGCTCTGCAAAAACAATCAATATTTCTTGTGCAACCATCCATGCATGCACAAATAAAAACAAAATAGCAGCAAGTGTTCTTAGCATAGGAAGGAGTCCCACCCAAATGTACTCTTTTAAGGTCCCACCTTATTCTTAGGGTTTTGCTTTCTACTTGCAACTCTTTTTCGGGATCCACAAGATATTTCGCGAATTTGAAATCTATTTTATCCTTATGAAAAAATTGATATTTCTGTCCTAAAAGATAATATGGGCATTTATACTTATGTCAAGCAATTCATGCATTATCCTGCCCTAACCTGCACTTAGCAGGATTTCAAATGCTTTTCCAAGTCTATTTAGACTTTAGAATTTGTATTGACAAATTCTTATCAATGTCCAACAAGTCCTACATACTTCTGATATTTATTTAATTTCCTTATACTGGCAGTTTCAAGGTTGTCGAGTATTTCATAGTTTTTTTTGCTTCAACATTCTCGATATTTTAGGTTAGGTTTTCTCATTGATTCATACGTGGGTCCACCCATGATATTGACGCTCTCGCTAATATAATCATTAGTATTAATATTGCGTGTGTTTTCAGCAAGAAAATAAGTTTTATTTTATTTTACTCATATTCTATGGTTTAATCGATGATGTCCGGCCATTTTGCCAAACTTTCAACATTATCTAGAAAGATAAATTTTCATTCAGCTATGTCCTAAGTACAATGCTCATTACTTTTCTGAAAACTTTATTCTAGGCAATGCAAAAATCATAAGTTTAATTTTTCTTTCATATTTAAGACATCAAATTATGTTATCACGAACCTAATTTATACACGTCTAGTATAGCAGGTGGATCTTTTAATAACGGCTGGTACGATAACCATGAAAATGGTCCCGTCTTTGGTTAGATTGTATGAGCAGATGCCAGAGCCCAAATATGTGGCTATCTTTTTTACATTGATGCTCAAAAATTCTAAAATATTGACACATCCCGAAGCCTTTAAACACTTAGCCATAATAAGCAAGGTATATTAATGATTGATATGCTTGTAATATTATATTTTCATATACAATTTTTTGTTGATTAATTGCACTGATTATTTCATGATATTATCTAAATGATTTTCTATAACTTATTATAAAACTCATATACATCTATTTATCATTAGCAAAATGAAATAGAGATAGTTACTTTTTCAAGGAAATTTATGAAATATTCCCTTTCCTAATATCGTCTACCTTTTTTTCTATTATTATGATCACATGCGTCATTAACAAAATAATAATAAATATCATGAAATAAGCCATAATTATGATATTTTCTTAATGACAGGCATATAATCCTTTTCCAAGTGAAAGAGTCTTTTCACAGAATAGTTAATTATTATATTACTTAGGCTATTATCCTAAGTGGTAGTTTATATGCATTTTCTTTAGAATGTGTTTGTAATCGTTTAAAGCTAAATATAGCAATAAGCTTATAAAATATTATTTTTTTCCAAACCAACAATATGTTACCTCTATCAGGTTTGTTGTAATGGGGGTTTTGCCAATTCCTACTGCGCCATTTCCTCCATCGGCCGCGTTCTTTGCTTCCCTTGCTTCAAATGGGCTTTTTGAATTTCTATGACCTCCTGGAGTCATGGATGTCAAGTGAAATTGATGTGATAGTTCAGGGAGAGTTAGTGATCGTCCAAAAACATTTTACCAGTGTTTTACTTAGTGATCTGGCTGTATGGGAGGAAGGCATGACAAGGGGTAGAGAGAATGGAAATGAGGTAGAAGAGGGGTATTTTCCTCCTTCAAGGCTCAAGCTACAATGGAAAAGAGAAGTAGATAAAATTTTCCATCATCAGGAGGTATTCCTTCTTGCTTTCTTTGTGAAGGAGAAGGGATGTATTTATAGCCATGAGGGGGAGCATGCGATCGACTCATTCTTTTGGATACTTGTCAAGAGCTAAGTAAGCTTTATAAAAAATGCTTTTTGATTTCCTACATGTTGAATGGTGGCATGGGGATGATTTTAAAATACATTCTCTCTCTCCATGCATAAAAAAGTCATGATTTTTGGCTTATTTTTTCAAAAACATATTTTTTTCTTCAAAACAACTTCATTTGGTGGTTTTTGGCCAAGTTACCTCATGACTTATCTAGTTTATAAAGTCATGTCATACTCTTTGATACTTAACTTACTCAATATCATGCTCGTTCTTGTGTGTTCTTTGTTTAATATTGATTAAGGCTTTTGCGATTTGTCTTGTAGTTACAAAATCAATGTTATCTTTGACACATTAAATGGAACCAAGAACACTTAATCAAATATAATGTCGAAAAAATTATGATCAAACCATCGTAATATTATCTAAGAGGCGTCTTTACTTCTTGTTGGTTGGGAACATTGAGGCGTCTTCTCATGTCGGACTGTGGAATTGATTTAATGCAAGACTCGATATTAAAAAATTACATGTGGTCACTTATGTGATAACTCGACATGTAATTTTTAAAACATTTCAAGCCCAAATTTGTTTCTTGATATGAAGTGTTATGGCATGAATATTATAGTGTAGCTTTGGTTGATAGACTTGGTTTGTTTCCACCAACTTTTGCATTGGGGGCCCTATGTGCTCCATAGTTTGGGTCACGTGTGGCATTGTTGCCCATTCTATCACATGGCTTGGTGTGGGTAAGTTTGGGGGCATTGTTGGAGTAGTTTCATTGGCATCTTAGCTTTAGGTACCCAAATCCATGTGCTACCCTCCTAGTAGGGTTGTGCTTGCGGGTTTGCATCTCTGAGTGCTCCTAGATGGAGGTCGTGGATGTTTTGGCACCCATTTGAGCTGGTATTCAAGGGTTTTAGCTTTGTGGTCATCTTTTAGCTAGTGTTGAGGTTTGGCAGGTAATGATGAGTCACAACTCCCCTCCTTAGACTCGATGGTGGCTTTCCCTACCAACGGCTTCTATGATGGAGTCGTGCAGCCCTTGGTGAAAGTTGTAACTATCCAAACATTAATGGTAAGGTGAATGCACTGTGAGTAATAGTCGACATTGCACTGTGCTTGTTTCTTGAATGTACGTCATAGAAATGGTTCTTTACCAACGGTCTTAGTGTTCGGCATCACATAGAAGGTCATATGTAGGCTTTTAGTCTCGATAGAGACTATTATTTTGCACTTCTCGAGCAATGAGTAGGACTGCCCTCCAAATGGATTGAGTTGGTGCTGGTGGGCTGTAGTTTTGGTGGCTGATCAATGAGGGTCCAATGATTGTGTGTAAGGATGTTATAGTTAGCTCCCTCATCAATAAGTGTGTCAAAGATGTGTGTCTTTTGGGCAGTCACACTAACAAGTGTAGGTTATAGGCAGGTGCTACCATTTCCTCATCTTCATCTTCAATTTTCGTGATGGCAACCACTCGTACCTTGATAGGGTTGGGTTCTCTATGAGAGCTCCTTGCCATTATTTAGGTTGGTACTAGGGTCATGTCACTAGGCTCATCGATTGCTGCTGCTGCTTGCTCGTACTTCTCACCATCCGAGAATGGCAGATTGATTGTGGGCAAGCACGTGCATCCAATCTTGCTCATCTTTGGGACAGGGGATATATTTGATCATTGGCATGTAAGGTTTTCTAATTTGCGTATCACCCTTCAGCATGGTGGAGATGGCATCCAGGTTGACTAGTGTGGTCTTCCATGTATCCATCTCTACTTTTATTGTCTCTGTTCGATTGCCAAAGAAGATTAGACCATTACCCTAGTCTTCTATGACCCATGCATTGCGCATCCAAGGTCGGCTAACAAGATGTCATAGTCCACTCCCTTCATGACTATAAAGTCAATAGGGAATTGGTTCCCTACAATCTTCAATGTCCAGTTCTTCAATACTCCAAATGGTCACACTTTCATTCCATTGTCTAGGGTGACATTGAACTTAGCATTCTCAATAAGCAGTTACCCAAGTCTTGGAGAATTGCATGGCTCAGCGCACTAACTCCTACTCTTGTATCCACAATTCCCTTCCTCGTGGTGTCTCCTAGAGCTAGGACTAGTAAGACTACATGCATTTTGGTGCCTTCCCAAAAAGCATTGACGTGTAAGGACTTGGGCACCGAGTGCATTGTCAAATTAGGTATCTGAGTTATTGCATCATGATCGTGTAGATCAGCTATCCCTTGCTCTATCGATCCTTCAACCCATCGCTTCAGTTCTTGCCATAATGTTGGATACTATCTAAGCAGATCTCCTAGGCTTAGAGTCACTAGGGTGGTCACTAGTGTGGTGAGGAGATCATTAGTTGCTTGCCTCTCTCCTAACTCTGTGTTTCTTGGCCAATGGCCTTGATTGGTTTGCTGGCTTGTAGCGTGTAGGCTCTATTTAAGCAACACTACTTGTGGTATAGCTACATCCCCCCCTAACTTTGGTCGTGGAGGCAAGGCTGGCATGCTTATGCTTGAGAGATCATTGATCTCATCTTCCAATATGGGCTCAGCATCCTTCAAGTGCTCATGGGCTTCTTTTACCCATTCCTTGACCTTTTCAATGGCCTCGAGTTGGGGCTTTTGGTTGGGGTACTCCCTAACCTTTTGCACTCTCCTTCTCAGCCGTCTTTGGAGCTGATATTTCTGCTTCTACATTTGTCACTCTTTTTTTGGCAGGTAGTGTCGTGGTACTCTTGGTTTTTAGTGCAACCTTGGCATCAACTTTCTTTCTCCTTCACCTATGGCTCTTCTTTCTGATTAAGGCTAAATCTAAGTTGCTAGGTTCAGGTAGTGATATGCCCGCCTGCTTTGTTTGTGCGTGGGTCATGTGATGGGATGGGTGTGTCCTCTCCATTAAATGTCTCGACTCCAAATATCCCCAATGGCATAGCTGACTCATTTTCCGTACTAGAGGATGGCCTTTGTCTAGGGAAATTGGTAAATAGGTGAGTGATTCCACACTCTGGGCATCTAAGATCGAGCTTTTCCCGATTAGCTAGCTCCTATTCAGGACAATGTGTGGAGATTTATCTAGGGCGACCACAATTCCTACAAGAAATCGGCTCTTGGGTCTACCCCCCTAAGCCTCTGCCTCTACCCCTTCCTAATGCCATCACTGGTACATGTCAGTAATACATAAGGATTGCATTGCACTCTTTGTCATACAACATGTAGGGGTGCACATAAGGTTCTTTGTCATTCGGCTTCTCCACATAGTGGACTGGAGCATCACTCGGCGGATGCGTTACGTAGGGTCTATGTGGTCTAGGTATACCTGTGGGGTTTATCTCCATCCTAGGAATTTCCGGCTTGGCATCACTAGGTGCTGGGAGAGCCAATGGGGATCCCCTTTCGAAGAAGTTTTGCTGCCTATTCGCTAGGTAAGATTGTCCATATGGTTGCAAGTACAGGAGTCTCCTTGGTAGCCTGCAAAGCAGGATATTGTGGCCAAATCTACCACAATTGGAAGGTTGGGACCTTGAGTCCTGACACTCAACTGGAAAGTGGTTTCCACCACAATACACGCATTGAATATAAGGGCATATTGGCCATCTCATCATTTCTTTTAATTTGGCTAGATCCGTCTTCATCTCCACTAGCTCGTGTGCCCTTTTCTTTATCTTGAGTCATTGGGTTTTATTTTTCACTTAAAGTTGAAACTCGCTCAGAGTTTCTAGTGTTCGCGGGTCGAGAGCTCTTGGAGCTTCTCTCTTTGAGCTGGTCGTCCACTCTAATCGCCTCATCAAAGACCCTAGCTAGTACATCTCACTGCAAGCTTGAATTGCCTGCTCTTCACTTTGTATCCCATTGATGAAGACTATGGAGACCGCTCTTTCAGTGGGTCGCTCACCAGTTGGGATTCTCTTGAAGAAACTCTACACATGGGTGGCGTAGTCTTTGATATCCTCCTTGTCTTTTTGCTTGACATTTATTAGCAGCACTAGAAGGTTATTAGAGTACCCAGGCTTAGAGAATCTCGTGATGAAGAGAATCCTGAGGCTGTTGAAGTCGGTTTGCTCAGCATCATCCAGACTCGTGTACCAGGTCCTACCCTTATTCCCTAAGCATAGACCAAAAGCTTGCGAGCATAGAGTAAGGTTGGTGAGGCCCTTGGCCTTGCAGACTTGCTTGAACTACTTTATGAAGCTATATGGATCATCATTTGGCTGGTACTAGTCTAGTTGCTTAGCCACGGCAAGGATTCTTGATTGGCTCTTAGAGCCTTGGTTAACTCCTAAACCTACAAGTAACGAGGTTGCCATTGCAGCAGCACTCTGCTCTGCTCCGATGAGTTGTTTAGCAATCGCTTCATAAGAATCTCTCTCAATGTGAGGTCACCTCCTAGCAATCTTTCCCTCTCTACATCAGGTCTCGTCCTATTTCTACTTGCTAGGGCTAGCACTCACTGAATCTCGCACATTTCTATGTTCTGTCGCAAGCTTCTAGCTTGATCTTCCTGATTGTAGGCCCCTATGCCCTACAAATCTTCCCGCACTAGCCTCCTCTCCTCTCTTCAAGGTCCACTATGATATCCTTGGACGTCCTATCGTAGTGGTCTGCCTAGGTTTGTAAACCGTAGTTGGTGACTAGCTGCTAGATTTCCATTGGGAAACCACCTAGGTTAAGCTCTTCACCATGTCCATAGTTAGTACTTGCCTCTGCCATGTTTGCGATCTCGTGCTCCACTAGGTTGTCAATGAGATTGATCAAGTCGAACAGATCCACTCCTCCAATGGTGTTGGTCCTTGCTTGGTCCTATGCTTGGGGTTCTTGATCACCCAACTACATTTTAGGATCTTCTCCTACTAGTGGGTTTTTTCTAATTGTTAGGTCTGAATGAGTTCCTTATTGTTTACAAATAGTCCTCAACTTACGCTCACTTTGTGTGTGTGTGTGTGCGATCTCTTTTGTGCACCGTGCAAAATCACAGCTCTCGCATTCTCATCTACATACTCGGCCTACTAGGGCTCTAGGCTTGATTAATGGCTGCTTCCTTTAGTCTCTAGGGTCTGTGCTACATCATTCAGCTTGCTCTTGCTTAGGGTCAAATGGGATCTGTTGGGTAGCCTACGGCTCTTAAGTGTGTCAAATATGTTGATGTGAGTGTTAGCATTGTGCCAGGCTATTCGGCTGCAATTTCTAGGATTAGATTTGCCTATAAGGCTTGCGGTGAATTCTCTTATTGTAGATTGTGCTCTCTGCCATTCCGAACACGCTTATTTTGTCAATTTTGATATGTCAAAATTTGGTTTGATTCTGCAGAGTCCAATTCTGCAATGTTTGATTTCTTGGACGTCTGATTTGACAAGTGTCCAATTTTGAATGGTCTGATTATGGGATGTCCAATTTTGGGAATCGAACAAGGTACGCCTGATCGGATAGGTCTGGTTGATCCGATTTGAGTGTGTCCAATTTCCAAAATCAGACCAGGTGGTTCGAGAGTCTAATTTTCAAAATCAAACCGAGTGTCCGATTCTCAAGATCGGACAGATGGTAATGGTCTAATTATTGGGGTGTCTGAGTGTCCAAGTCCAATTTGCTGAGTCCAATCAAACTGGTCAAGTTTGTTGGGATAAAGGGAAATGCCCGTGTTGATGCATGTGTCCGCCGCCCGTAAGGGCCAAGTTGTACATAGTACATATATCTATCTAAAATCATCACCTGCATCTCTACATGGAAGCTCCATTATAGCCAACTTAACAAACTGCTATCCGAGCTTGGTTCAGGAAATCAAGAGTGATTTCAAGAATTGGACATTTGATTTGATAGGTGTCTGACTTTGAATTGGTCCAATTCTGGGATGTCTGATTTTGGGAATCGACAGGGTACGTCCGGTCGGACAGGTCAGGTTGTGATTCAATTTGAGTGCGTCCGATTTCCAAAATTGGACAAGGTGGTTCGAGAGTCTGATTTTCAAAATCGAAAAAGGTCAGGTCTGAGTGTCCAATCCTCAAGATTGGACACATGGTAGCGGTCGAATTATTAGAGTGTCCAAGTGTCGGAGTTTGATTTGCTGGGTCCAAACGGACTAGTAAAGTTTGTTGGGATAAAGGGCAGTGCCCATGTCCACCCGTAAGGGCCACATTGTACATAGTACATATACCTATCTAAAATCATTATTGAGGTACACTCTTCAGTACCACAAATTGTGTGTCCCTATCTCTTCTCTCTCTCAACCTGCATCTCTACATAGAAGCTCCATTGCAGCTACCTCAATAAACTGGTATTAGAGCTTTGTTCAAGAAATTAGAAGCTTGGCATTTCTTCAGGTACAAGAGCTTGAAGTTGAATAAGAGTTCACTATGATGAGTGTATAGGCAAGGCAAGGCAACAAGGTTTGAAGCTTCTTCTTGAAGCTTGAAGCTTCCCTCTTCATTTGAGCTCGTTGGCAACCATCATTGGCCACTTGGGGACCCTCCCCATCATCTCCAACACTTGGACCAGCATTCCAATCTCTTTAGGATTGAAGATGCCATCAGTGTGGGTATGTAGATTTGGTTTTCAGCATGCTTAGGACCTATAACAACTGCTCCTCTTCATTTGGCATTATGGTTGTGCTCTAGACTTTGCATCTAATGCTTAGCATTGAGTATTGAAGTGTAGTATTACACTTGGGGCTGATATGCATTCAGCTTCAGGTTTGAAATACACAGTATTGAGATCTGTAATAAATAGGGCAGCACCTACTCTCTTGAGATTGATGCTCATATGATACGTATTTGTTTGATGTATCTTGATGCTGGATGCTTTGGGAACCATGTGGCATTGACTTGAGGCCATTTTGAGCTAATCTTGGCAAGGATTTGGCTCACTTTGTAGGCATATTTGTGGCTAGAAATAGGGTAGTAACTATTTTTTGAGTGAATAATCCTTATGATTCACTTATGTGATGACTATCTAATGCTCATTTGGTGCTACATGACTTGGAGATGTTATGTCCATGATTAGAGATCATTTTGGGGTGATTAGAGTCATCATTTTTCTTGGTTTTGACAGAGATTTGGCTGCTAGAATAACAAGGCTGAATGACATTTTGATTGTGTATGCATTATGTCTTGCTTCTAGACTTGGTCTCCGACATTCTATACCATGTATTCATGCTTATGATTGATGTTACATGCTTGGATTTGATTCCAGAATGCATTTGAGTAGTGATTAAAGCTCATTTTTGGATTAGCTTTACCTACAAGTCTATTGCTATATATTCAAGACAGTTTCCTACATATTTAGGAGAATAACATACCTCACAGTTAGGAAATTTGATATGTTTTTATGCAAGAACATTATGGTGATGTTTTGAGAGCTTTGCATGATCTTTGGATCTCAATCTTAGTTAGTCTAAGAGGCTATTTTAGTTCTGAATTTACAAGACATATTTTTCCTGAATGTCAAGACCACACTCCTAAATTGTAGGACAACCATATGTATTATCAGGAATTTCAGGACTGTACTCTTGAATTGCAGGACAACCACCTGCATTGTCAAGAATTTTAGGACTGCACTTTTTTTTTGTTAGGAAATTGGTATGTTTACTATCATTGAATGCTTTTGAGGCATTTTAGGCACTGAACTGATGTATATTCTTGTTGCTATATACTTGGGGATATTCCTAACATACTACTGAGGGGATTTTGGAGCTTCCATTGCTTGGCATTAGTTTTCATTTACTGTCATACAATTATTTGGCTGTGAATCATGACTAGTAGCAATGACAATCATCTTATGCATATCAAGAAGCTTGAAGGAGCACACAACTTTGCAGTTTGGCAAAAGCAGTGGTATAATATCTTGTTGCAGAAGAAGCAAGCAAAGCCAATTAAAGTAAAGGGAACAAAACCAGCTGATGTAGAGCAGGATGACTGGGATGAGCTGAATGAGCTTGCACGCTCAACCATTGAGCTATCGATTTCTGATGCCTTGTTGTTTAATATTGAAGGGTTGGATTCTGCTTATGACATTTGGAAGTGACTGAAAGAATTGTAGGCCCAGAAGAGTGCTCCAAGTAAAGTCTTTTGGCTAAAGAAACTCATGGATTTGCATATGAAAGAGGGTACTGCAATGTCTACTCACCTTAGTGAGTTTAACTCCATTTTCAGCTAGCTTGTTGCTTTGAAGTTCAATATTGATGATGAGTTCAAAGCTATGTTCTTGCTTTGCACTCTGCCAGAGAGCTAGGATACCTTTAAGATTGCTATGAGAAATTATAATGCTATGCTTTTGTATGCTGATGTAGAGAGTGCTCTACTCATGGAAGAAATGAATCAACATAACAATGCATCTAGTAAGTCTTCCAGTGCTTTGCATACTAGAGGTAGATCATAGCAAAAAGGCAAATCTGAGGCAAGGGACACAATAGATCACATAATAAGGATGTTGAATGCCATCAATGTGGAAATAAGGGTCACTTCAAATGTGATTGCTATAAATGGAAGAAAAAGAAAGGAAAGGGAAAGAAGACAGATGACAGCAATGAAGAGAAGAAAGAGAGTCTGCCTACTAAGAAGAACAGTGTAAAGATTGAAGAGGTGAATGTAGTTAGCCATGAGAGCAATAGTGGGAATGATGTGCTCTTTGTCTCTTCATGTTTCAGTGCACATGCTTTGATAGTCAATACACATGATGACATGCACACTTGGATTTTGGATTCAGGTGTCTCTTTTCATGTCACCCCTCACTGTGAATGGTTTACAGACTATACAGGAGGTCAACATGGTGTTGTCCTTCTTGGGGACAATTATGCATGTGGCATTGTAGGCATTGGTAGTGTACAACTGCAGTTTCAACATGGAGTGTCTTTGCTCTTCAGAATTTAAGCCATTTACCTCAGCTCAAGAAGAGCTTGATTAGTACTGGACATCTAGATGACGATGGATTTCATACCACCTTTGGCGATGGGAAATGGAAGATATGCAGAGGATCTAGGGTTATTGCCAGGGGCTTGAAGAGTGATACTTTGTATCCTCTCCATGTATCTAGTGTGTGTGACCATGTTGTTGCCGTGACCGAGTAGCCAAGTGTTTCCTTGTGGCATGGCCGGTCGGGACACATGAGTCAAACAAGAATGAAAGTACTTTCTCGTTTGGGTTACTTGCCTTGTCTTCATTATGCTGATTTTGAGCACTATGATCATTGTGTTTATGGTGGTAAGCATGCGTAGACATCTCACAAAAGTCTCTTTCATTGAAATATTTTCCTTTAGAGTTAGTACATTCTGATGTATATCAGATGCTAGAGTTATCTCTAGGAGGAAAGAAATACTTTGTCACATTTGTTAATGATGCTACTCAAAAGGCATGGGTTTACCCTATTCATTAGCAAGGACGAAGTGCTTGAGAGGTTTCGAAAATTCTTGGCATTGGTCGAGAACCACACTGATAAGACACTTAAATATCTTTGCTCTGACAATGGTGGGGAGTATGCATCCAAAGCCTTTTAGGCATTTTGTGACACCAAGGGGATAAAGAGGGAGCTCACTGCCCCTCATAATCCACTTCAAAATAGAGTTGCAGAGCACATGAATCGGACCATACAGGATAAGGTCCGTACAATGGTGTCTCATGCTGCATTACCTCATGGCTTTTGGGCAGAGGCTATTATGACAGACGTTCATCTTATTAATAGGTCATCAAAGAGGTCATTGGGGGGGGAGTCCCTCAGGAAGAGTGGTCGGGCAAGCCACCTTCTTATGCTCATTTGCTAGTGTTTGGCTACAAGGCTTTTGTGCACATATGGAAAGAAGAACACAACAAATTGGAACCAAAGTCCTGTAAATGCATATTTTTAGGATACAATGACCAGGGTGAGATGGGATATAGACTTTGGGATCCCGAGAAAAGAAAGATAGTATGCAGCAATGACGTCATCTTTTGTGAAGATCGCATGCATAAGTAGCCTAAGAAGACTAAGGAAGTTAGGAGGGTTGTATTCAAGGAGGATGTACTTTTTAGATAGCCATTTGTGTCGAGTGGACAGTAGAGTATACCTGTTGTAAATACTCCTAAAAATGTAGGAAATGGTGTTGGAAATGATCAGCAAGGTATTGCTCATGATACACCATAGTTTTAGTCTGAAAACATGTAGTTAGGACAGCTTGAACTATCAGGACACCATGCTAGAATTTCAGGACAGCAACCTGTATATGCAGAATTGTAGGCTCGTATTTTAGGACAACGACATGTACATGCAAAATTACAGGCCTGTATTTCAGGACATCAACCTATAAATGCAGATTTACAGGCCCAACATCTAGCAAATGTAGAACCTTCACTGTGCATAGGTCAACCCGACCTTTAAGGCAGCCAAATAGGTTTATTCCTAGTGTGTAGTATGCTGCATATTATGTCATGTTGATGGATTGTGGTGAACCGTCATGCTTCAAGGAAGCAATGATTAGACCGGACAACAAAAAGTGGTTCAAGGCCATGCTATCAAAAGAAGAATCACTTGATAAGAATGGTACTTGGGACTTGGTGCAGCTGCCTAAAGAGCAGAAAACACTTCCATGCAAGTGAGTTTACAAGATGAAGGTCACTTTTGGTTCTTTGCCAAAGTACAAATCAAGGTTGGTTGCAAAGGGGTACAAGCAGGAACATGGAATTCACTTTGACGAGATCTTCTCTCCTGTAGTCAAGATGAATACTCTAAGAACCATTTTGGGCTTGGTTGCAGTTGAAGATATGGAGCTCATACAAATGGATGTAAAGACTGCATTCTTACATGGTGATCTGCATGAGGACATATATATGCAGCAGCCCAAGGGTTTTGTTGCTAAAGGCAAAAAGAAGATGGTTTGTAAGCTCAAATGGAGTTTGTATGGGTTGAAAAAAGCACCGAGGGAATGGTATCATAAGTTTGATACTTTCATGCAGTCTCAGGGCTTTTAGAGAAGTCAAGTTGATCACACTACTTATACACCAAGAAGGCAACAGATGATAGCATGCTTATCTTGGTTTTGTATGTTGATTACATTCTAATTGCTGGCAAGGATACTCATACCTTGGATTCATTGAAGCAAAGTCTTCATGGCAACTTTGGCATGAAGGATCTTGGTGATGCCAATCACATTCTTGGGATGTGGATACTCAGAGATAGATCAAAGGGGTTACTCTATCTATCTCAGCATGAATATGTATCCAAGATTTTGTAGCATTTCAATATGGAGGGGGGAAAGAAATCAGAGTTCCATTGCCTCCATATGTGAAACTCAGTGCAACATAGGACATGATGAGAAGGTTGAAATGGCCAAGATTCCATATGCTTCAATCGTTGGTAGTTTGATGTATGCTATGGTTGCTATACGTCCTGACATTGCCTTTGCAATGGGAGTGGTTAGCAGGTACATAGAAAAACCTAGCAAGAAGCATTGGGAAGCAATGAAATGTGTTATGAGATACCTCAAGGGAACAAAGGATTTGTGCATATGCTTTGGTAAGCATAAGACATATGTCATTGGCTTTACAGATGCAGACTATGCTAGACATGCAGACTGCAGAAATTCCACTACAAGGTATGTGTTTAACTTCACAGGGGGATTTGTCTCTTGGATATCTAGGCTGCAAAAGTGTGTTGCACTATCTACTACGGAGGCAGAGTATGTGGCTGCCCACCACTGAGGCATGCAAAGAGACCTTATGGCTGTCACTTTTGGTTGTTGTTGAGCTTGGGATTACCGACTGTGATAGTCAAAGTGGTATCATGTTAGCACGGAACCCTATTTTTCATGCAAAGACAAAACACATATAGGTGAAGTATCATTTCATTAGAGAGGAACTTGATATCAAGAGCATTGAGCTGGTCAAGGTGCACACTGATGATAACCCTGTAGACCTTCTCACGAAAGGTCTTCCAGTAGAGAGGTTTGCCCATTGTTGGTAGATGATGGGCATTGGATAGGTATAGTCTCTTTAGCTTTGTACATACTTAGACTTAGCTGATTCTTTTCCTCTACCTTTGGGCAGATTGCCTTTAGGGGGGAGGTTCTTGGGATAAATGGTAGTGCCCACGTCCTGCCTATAAGGGGCAAGGTTGTACATAGTACATATACCTATCTAAAATCATTATTGAGGTACACTCTTTGGTACCACAAATCGTGTGTCTCTATCTCTTCTCTCTCGCAACCTACATCTCTACACAGAAGCTCCATTGTAGCTAACTCAAGAAAGTTGGTGTCCAAGTGTTGGCTGAGGGTTATGAATACCCTGATTACTTGAATCATGTGTGTAGGCTAAAAAATGCACTTTATGGGTTAAAATAGGCAACCACTGAGAGCATGAAATGCTCAAATCAGATCATATTTATAGCAACTTGGATTTCATATGGGAAATACAATTCATAGTCTATTTACTAAGTAGACAAAGACAGGGTATGTAGTCTTAGTTATTTTTATAGATGACTTGATCATTACTAGAGATAATGACCATGGTATTGCTGATATTAAATCCATGTTATAGGCAGAGTTCAAAGTGAAAGACTTGGAAGACTTGAAATATTTTCTTGGCATTGAGGTAGTGACTACACCTCAAGGAATTTGGCTCTGACAAAAATAGTATGCATAGGATAAGATGATCAAGTATGGAGGAAAGGTGGATTGTAAGCCCATGGAAACACCATTACATTAGAATGTAAAGGAGTTGATGTTGGAAGTGAGATAGAGAATGTTACAATGTACAGAAGTAGATGGTGGGCAGCCTAATCGATCTTACCATTACTCGTCCTAACCTTATTTATTTAGTGGGACTAATTAGTCAATTTATGCAGAAGCCACACAAACTTCACTTGGATATAGTCAAAAGGATTATGCAATATGTGACAAGTATTTCTGATCATGGGCTTTTTTATGAGTTTGGAAAGCTACTTGAGTTGATAGGTTATACAGATGCTAATTGGGCTACTTGTGCATATGAAAAATGATCAACTAGTGGTTATGCTTTCAATCTTAGAAGTAGTATAGTCAGCTGTTGGAGTAATAAAAAGTAGCCTACAGTTGCTCTCTCTAGCATAGAGGTAGAGTATAGAAATGTAGCCTTAGCTACATGTGAAGCAATTTGGTTCTTGAAATTGTTACATGACTTGGGTATACAGATGGATAGGAAGGTCACATTGCATTTTGACAACATGAATAGTATACTATTGGCTAGCAACCCAGTTTACCATACTAGATCAAAGCACATAGAATTTCACTATCACTTGATCAAGAAAATGGTGCTTGCATGAAAGATAGATTTGCTTCATGTGAAGATTGAAGACCAGGTAGCTAACATATTCACCAAATCACTTGGTAGAGATAAGTTTGTTCACTTCAGAGAGCTTCTTGGAGTATAGCAATTGACTTGAGCTTGAGGGGGAGTGTTAAGATTCAAGCTCAGTATCTACGTCAACTTAGTTCTACAGTTGTTGTTATTTGTCACCATCTTGCATGCCATAATAATGAGTTAGTCAAAGGCTTGAGGTGTTTGGTCAATTAATAACCTGTTTTCATACATACATTGTATGTGTGACTTAGACTTGGTACCTTTGTGTGTTATGTAATGAATGAATAATGGAAAAAGTGAGAGTACATTGCTCTCTATTCATGGCTCCCATTCTTGTTTGCCTCTTTTCCTCTCTTTGAACATGAAGGGCTACACAACCTGTCAACAATGAGTCCACCTGATTCTCTTACCTACATAGGAGTAGACCAGTTTGCCTCTTCCCCTCTCTTTGAACATGAAGGGCTACACAACCTGTTGACAATGAGTCCACCTACTTCTCTTACCTACATAGGAGTAGAGGAAAACCACAACTTCGAACCAATTGTTGGGGGGTAAAAGTGCCTATGCCTACACTGCCCTGTATTTAGTGTATAGACTATGATTGCATACCTATACATGGTAGGTGGTGGACGCCCATCGTTGTCACTTTATTCTTTATTCTTTAGTTACTATTGAATAAGGAAAGACTGATCAAATATTATGATTGTTGGAGTTTTCATATACTGTGTTTCTCTTTCTTACTTCTTGCTCCATCTATTATAGCTCTTACTTTCACTTGTGTGCTTCCACTCGGGCTCTATCTTTCAATTAGTATCAAATCTAATCATTTGAGGAGCTTCTTCATTCTTTACTTTAGTTTGTATTCAAAGCTTCAACTAAAGGTTTCATGGTAACCATTGTTTCTTCCTCTCTAGGTATGTGTTGAGTCTTCCCGCTCTTGGTTGTTGAGGAGCTCCTCAGGGCTTTGTTAAGCCTTGTTGAGTTTTATTGAGCTAAGGAGTAGCCATTCTATCTATTTTGAGTGGATACAAATCATGTTGTAGAAGTCATGGATAGCTATGGTAGCTTGAAAGCATTGTTGTGTTTTGGCCATAACTTTTACATATGGTATCGAATTCAGGCATTCTATAGCTAAGAAATGGAGAGCACAATGAGAGAGATAAATTTTAGCACTCATAAAGTTAATTCTACATAACTTTTTTGTTCTCTATTTCGTACAGATTAGATAGCAAACAATAAATTCCATAATGCATATTTAATGCTTTAGGGATACTATTTTGGTACTCAGATGGTATGATTATGCTTTTGGGATGCTAATTGGATTTTTTAGAGCTTGATTAGCTCAATTTTACAAACATTTATTACTATCATAATAGTTTGAATAGCCAATATACACCAATGAGTTTCATGTTTTGAATGCCTATTGTGCCTACATGATATTTTGGGTATGCTACATGTCCATGGTGATATCTAGCATTGATATATGAGTCTAGATATGGTTATGACATGATTTGACACTTGGATTTGAGCTATATGTGATGTACTTAGAGTTTGATTAGTTACTTTGAGCTTTTATACTTACTCACTTACAAACATTGAAGCTTCATTTCGATCTTATGCTTTCAGATATATTTGTGATACACTTGGGCTTCTCAGATGCTTTGCTATATATGTCTTGAGCTTTGCTTGATCACTTTGTATTCAAGATTTGCTTCCAATGGGAGACACTTATACCTACTTGGTAGAGCTTGGTTTTATAGTTACCTTCACTTGTGGGCTGATTTGATTATGTATTCTTTGGACATTGGAACTTACCTCTATCAGTAGTTTGTCAGTGACGTATATACTTATGGCATGTATGGCTTACTAACAATTTGAGTTTGTGAGAGTCTTTGGTACTGATGGTTTATGCTGAGTCACTACTAGTTTTATTCTTTGTATACTAGTTACTACTATGATATGCATGGTAGTGAAAGCTTCTTTTTTTTGCTATTTTCCCATAGTTGGATTGACATATAAAATTGTCTTTATTTTAGCATTGCTATAATTATAGTCATTGTCTTAGAGAGTGAACATTGTACTTTGACAGTCTATTGCTTATAATTCGATGATAGCTCCATACTTTGATATTCCTCCTATTTTGCCTTTGTTTTTGCTAAGTTTTGGGGCCTTATTTGCAATCATTTGCAATAGGTCATTCTCTTGGATTTTACATTGGTATGCTATCATTATGGCTAGTTCTTTGAATGATAATGCTATTTGATGGCACAAACTTCACTTATTGGAAGATGTAGATATAGTAAGTAATGGTTCAAAAGAAGTAGGTTAGACATTTGAGAGCCAAGAGTGTAAAGATCGAAGGCATTGATCAAGATACTTGGGATGAGTTGGATGAGCTATGTAAATTCACACTTATATTTTCATTATCTAAACATGTTTATTTCAATGTTGTGGCACTTGAGGATAATGCTTGGCAATTATGGGAGAAGATATGTAATATTTATAATAAGTGAAATCTACTTCACAGATGTATTGGTTATTGAAACAAATCATAGACCTTTGCATAAAGGAAGGGATTAGTGTATTTGTGCATTTAAATGAGTTTCACTCAATTTTTAGCTAGTTAACTTTGTAGGGCATTGAGTTTAAGAATAATATTCCTCCCCTATTCTTGCTTGTGACACTTCTTAAGTCATGGAACACTTTCCATATTGCCATGTGTACTAATATGCCTAAGGATGGTATGAGACTCCAAGATGTTGAGGATGCCTTACTCACAGAGGAGACAAATTGAAAGAATGTGGACACAACCTGTGTTTCTCATGCATTGACTGTTAGAAGCAAACATGATGGTAAGAGTGGTACTGACTACCATGGTAGAGACTCACAGAGGTCTCAATCTCTTAAGAAGTCTAATAGTAAGTCCTGTGGTTGTAAGGCCTCTCTTACATATCATTATTGTGGCCACAATGGCACTAGATACACAATGATAAGCGCAAGGTAGGCATATGTGCTGTTACCCCCAACAAACTCCCACTTAAAGGCAAATGCACCTTTAGTGAGAAGAGGACAAGAAAAAAATGATAAAGTACAAATGTACATAAAGTAAAACAGGATGAGGAATAGATGTCATATTATCCTATGCCTTTCATCTTCCTAGAAAAGGAAGGCGAAACGTTCCACTAAGAGACTTTTAGTAAGTAGATCTATAGGATTCTCGTCAGTCAAGATCTTGATAAGGTTAATAGACTTGTCATCTAGCACCTCCTTGATGAAGTGATAGCACACCTCAATGTGCATTGTCTTCCGCAAAGACCAGATTCTTGGTCAACTGAATAGCACTCATAGAATCGAATGTAGTCTATAAATAATGGTAATACCAAGGTTTTTCTCAGTATATAGCCTAATCATAAGGTCTTCTTGCAAGGCTGAGTGGCTACAACATACTCCGTCTTAGTAGTAGACAAGTAGTGCATTTTTGCACCCTAGACGTCCAAGAAGTAGCACCTCTAGAAAAAGTGAAGACATACCTAGAGGTGGACTTCCTACTCTTTGCATGTCCTACATAGTCTGGAGTCAAGTGTAACCTACAACTATAGTATCCTAACCACCATAGCAAATGCTCATATTTGCAGTGCCTTCCAAGTACCTCACAATACCATTTATGGCATTCCAATGTCTCTGGCTAGGTGTAGCCATATAGCATACCATAACTCCCATTGCAAATGCTATGTTTGGATGAGTGGCTATCATGGCATACATCAAACTACTTACTACGAATGCATAAGGGATTTTAGCCATCCTGACCTTTTGCTACTCATATGATTGGGGATAATTTTCCTAATTGATATTCACATCGAAAGATAAAGGATAGCCAATAGGCTTCACATCCTGCATTATGGAAACATTGAAGGACCTTTTGTATCTAGTCTCGTGATACATAAAGGAGCCCCTTAGAGCAATTGTGTGTGATGTGCATATCAAGAATATATGAGACATGTCCCATGTCCTTCATCTCAAATCTTTTCTTGAGCCAACATTTTAAGGTATCCAACTCATCATGAGCTCTCTTAATAATCAATATGTCATCCACATAAAGTACTAAGATAATAAGGCTATCATTATGAGCCTTCTTCATGTAGAAATACACATCCATATCACTACATATATATCCCAATTAATGGATAAAAGCATAAAACTTATGGTACCGTTCCCTAGGTGCCTACTTAAGGCCATAAATGCTCTTTCTCAGTTTGCACACTAGGTGTTCCTTACCTTTTTTCTCAAAGCCCTTAGGTTATGGTATATAAATCTCATCATAAAGGGTAAAAAATTTATCTTTACATCCATTTGATAAAGGCCTAGATCTAACTACACAACCAAAGTCAATACTAAGCATAGGATAGTCATCTTGACCACAGGAGCGAAGACCTCATCAAAGTCAACACCATGTTCTTGCTTAAAACCCTTCGCAACCAATCTCACTTTATATTCTAGCCTAAGATTTTTTCCAACAATGAGTTATACTCAAACTACATGGGTCTCTTCCAAGAGTGACTATCACCTCTACACATGGTCTCATCATAGGTAAGAGGCTCACTAGCATTTGTTACCATAGCATAGTCCATGAAGGGCACAAACCAATCAGGATGATGTCTACTATCTCTACTAGACCATTGCAAAATAGGCTATGGGGATTGTATATCCTATCCAACATCATGATCATGGACACTAGAACATTAGCTACATGTTGTCTAGCTAGCTATATGGTAATAGGAGGCTCCTCCTAAAATATCACTCTGTGTATCTCAACTACCTACTCAGGTTGCTTATGTATCTTCTCCTCATGAAAAACAATATCATGGATACAAATGACCTTTCTAGACTGCGGATTTCATAAGTGATAGCCCATCTCACCTACATCCTCATAACTGACAAAGATACATTTCATTGATTTTGGATCTAGCTTATTATATTTGTCCTTGGAAACATGGAAAAAATCATTGCATCTAAAGACACACAAATGAGCATATGATGGTGGTTTTCTAAGCCATATCTCCTATGCAACCGAACAACCAATAGCAATGCATGGGGATCTATTTATCAACAAGTGTATGATAGTAGTAACTGCCTTAGCCTAAAAATGCTATGATGAGCCTATCTAGATAATTATATCATGGAATCTCTCTTGAATTATCCTATTTATGTGCTCTACAATACCATTCTAGGGTGGGCAATTGATGCTTAATGCCTTCCTCAATTGATGCTTAATACCTTGCTCATCACAAAATTGCTCAAATGCTTTAGATACATACTCACTCCCATTATCTAACCTTAGGTATTTAAGCCTATATCTAGACTCATTCTCAATAAGAGCAAGCCAATATTGAAAGGTAGCCAATACATCTAATTTCTACTTTATGGGATATGCCCAAACCTTATGCGAATAATCATAAATGAAAGTCACAAAGTACTTGGTGCTACCTAGTGATTGACAAGACATGGGATCACATACATCAAAATGAAGAAGAGCTAGATGCTCACCCATGCATGTAATGCCAAACTTCTTATGAAATCTACATGTCTACCTACCATAAAGACAACGATCACAAGAATCAGAATATTTATAGTCAAGGGACAAAAGATACTACAAATAGAAAAGTATTTTCATTCCTTTTAAGGACATGTGCCATAAAGATACATGTGGTATGTTATCCATAACTAAAGCATAATCAATAGAACCAAATACAAGCAAGGAATAGACATTACAAGCCTTGGCACCTCAAGCAAAGACAAGATTCCCACGGGTAATCTTCCATGTGGAATCACCAAATGGTAGTAGGCTTTTAGTCAAAGCTGGAACATGGCTTACATCATGCAAAATAAACATACTGCCTAAAGGAAATTGCAGTTGAACATGTCCAATACCAACAATATCCATTGCCAAGTCATTATCCACTCTAATAGATCCCGTCATGCTATGATAGGAGTGAAACCACTCTTAATAAGAGGTAACATGAAATGAATCCCTTGAATCAATTAGCCAACTTTAAGCATAAGTGGATGAGGCATTGGTCAACTACGAAACATCAAGAGAAACAAATGCAAGTATGTAGTCATCACTAGAATCAATCTACATGACATTAATATATGGGTATGGCCAAAACCTTCTTATGCAAAGTGGAGTTGAGAGAGCCTAAGAAACGAACATCATGTTATTCTAGAGATTATTGAGTAGCATTTCTTAGGAAAAACATCTTGATGGACCACTAAATCATTCTATTTATGGCTTCTTAGTCATGCACATTACAAAGAGCTCAATACTTGGCCTTGGAGAAGGCTAAGCATGCTCGTAAAATTCAATTGTTGTTGGCATAACTTGACTTAGAGTATACAAATAATCAAATGATTATTTGCAATGAATCAAGCATTCCTTTACCATATAGATCTATGCCTAGGGTATATCTATACCTTGCTCTCTAGCATGTGATATTTTAATAAATCAAGTTGCTATGAACTTGAGATAACCTGAGATAAATAGACATAAACTACATGGAAAATTTGAAAAAAATATTGCCATGCTATTGGTTGGCCATTGGCATAAACACTCAATTTTGGAATTTGTTAGTCTTCTTGGTCTTGCAATGGAGAGTGCCTTGATTATTCATTGTTAGGGCACATGTTGTATTAAATATGGTTTCCTCTTATACTTTTAAAAATGTATCGTTCAATATTGAGAGGCTTGATTATGTGAGATTTTCTAATTGGAAAGACAAAATCTATGACGTGTTGGTTTAGAAGAAGTGAGTAAAGCCAATTAAATGTAATTGTGTTAGGCTTGAGGGCATGGATGAATTGGTATGTTCCACTATCATGTTGACATCTCAAATGCTATTTTTTTAAATGTAAAAGACATAGGAGATGTACATTTGGTATACGTAGAAACTATGTGACTTAAATGAGAAAAAAAGTATTGCTTCATAGATATACTAGTTGAAGAAACTCATTGACCTCCAAATGGAGGAGGGGACTTCTATATCTTACAGTCTCAATGAGCTTCATATCATTTTCAATCAATTGATAGTACATAAGATTTCATGATATAGTTGACACCATATTCTCATTGGCCACCTTGCTTGAGAGTCAGAATACTTTCAAGATCTTAGCAATTTTGCACTTGCAAGTGGTCTTATGAGTACTATTGTTGAGAGTAGTTTGCTCATTGAGGAGATGAATAGAAATAAAAATGCATGTTCAAAGAACTCTAGTGCAATCACTATGAGAGGAAAGTCAAATGCCAAAGGGACCTCTCATGAGAGAGGCAAGTCAAGGAGTAAGTCTTACAACAAGAAGGAAATGGGATGCTTCTTTTGTAATAAGAATAAATATATAAAGAAAGATTGGTATAAGTGGAAGAAAAAGAAAAAGGAAAAAAAGAATAATGAGGATGATGGCAAAAAGGCAAAGAAGTCTAATGCGAAGATAGAAGAGGTTAATGTATGTGATAGTGAAGATAGAGCTATCTTATGCCTATTCTCACTTAATGGATGAATTCTTGGTTGCCATAGATAATGGCATGTCATAGAATACCTCCCTTAGCATGCTTACATAGTTTCAGTAGGTGTTTAATGTTTATGCACCCCTGCATAATGTAGATGCTAATATTTAAGCATCTACTACTTGATCTACTATTAATGGATAAGACCTTAAGAAAGCTTGCCTTGCTGAGGTAGAACATTAAGGGTTTGTGTTTTGAGAGGAGAGATAGAAGAGTTATGTCCACTAAATAAAGAAGCATAAGCTTGATGTCTTATGGTTGCATCTCAGGACCTAAAATGGGCCCGACAGTAGCTCTCTCACCTAAGCTCGCTATTAGGTCTCAAATACTGACCCCCCATGACCTTGTAGTTGTGAGTGACTAGAAGAATGCTAGAAATTCCTCAAACTAATTTAGCATGATACATTGTAGTCCACTCCCTAATTGCTTAGCCCCGAACTCCAAGCAAGAGGTAATCCCACATAATGGTGTCTTATATGCCATGCAAATGTTACTCAGATACCTTCAATTGAGTGTCATGGCCTCTTATTACTAGCGATCTTTTACCTAGTATAGGGATTTGACCTATTGGCCATTATTTTAGCACACAACATATCACTTATATCCCACTCAACCTCAGTTATATCCCATTGGACCCATGATCCTAAAACAATGGCTTCCTCAACCACACTTGGACAAAGGGAAAACAATTGTTATGCTTTGTTATATGCAAATAAATGCTTCATTTGTAAGATGTGTATGATAAGTGCTCAATCATTATTAATGGAAAAATTGTGTGAAGGTGCATCAAACAAATCCTTCTTTTTTTTCCACAAATGCAACCTACATGATGCGGCAATGTAGCATACCCTTTTAAGGCACGATGTTCTCCAAATTCATGCTATCTTAGGGCTAACAAAGAATACATGATCATTCTAACCATGAAATATATCCAAAAATTAGTCCTTTTAGCATGTATGATCAAATTTATAGCGTTTCTCTTTATGTAAACTTTGATGGATGACATTGGGGCTATCCTTGTGCTATCAAAACATTAATTTTATGTGGTAGAGCAAGGATTTTCATAAAATCTAATGTTTTTAGTGTGATATCTGATATTGTTCTAATTCTACATTATGTGCTTATGTTCCTAACTTTTTTCTAGTTATTGGTATTTTTAAAATATTTTTTTACTATTCTTATAATTTTAAATAATTTTTTAATTACAGTCTAAAAAAATACAAATAGGCTAGCAAATGTGATGAAAAAGTTAGAGTTCATCATATTTATTCCCTAGAATAACAATTTAGCATTTCGTAAGCAAATAATATCAATTTTCAAGTACTTCTGTGTAAGACGCAATATGACAAACACAGGTGTATTAGAGCCTGGGTGCTTCAAGGCCACTGATGCTTTATGTAGTTGCTAACACACTTGAATGCACTTAAAAATACTCTAGCAATGTGTTTCAATGCTCATTTATCATAGCAGATCCATCTCTCATACTCAAACATGGATGGGAGAGAAACATAGAAACAATATTTTTATTCATAGACACGGATGAGAGAGAAAGATTAAAATTAGACAAGAGAGGGAAAAAGTAGAATTTTATAATTCTTATTGCTTTGATTCATTGTGCAACAGTAGTATCATCTCGAAGGGTTTGATGTGAGTAGGCCTCATTTGTGCTTTCAATGGCAAAAAATGGTGAAGATTAAGCCCAACAAGATCACAAAATCCAACCATGTGTTGGTGCATTATTTCCTAATCATTTTCTTCATCTCCACTCTCTCTCTGTGACATACAAATTTGTGCCTTTTCCAACCTTGGCCTATGTGCCCCTTCAAATTTGGGCATACCCACTTGTATTTGACCCATAAATTGGCCAAAAGGCTACCCATAACCATTCTCCTTAAAATTAAGGTATTTTGGCATAAAATTTCACCTCAAACACACAAAATTAATGAGAAAATGATGGTCGAACACTTCTTCATTGCTTTAAATTTCACTCTTGTACTATGTTACACCTTTAACATTAAAATGTCCCATACATTGCTCCTTTGTTGCCTTGTAAAGTGGGCCACATTTAAGCCTTGAATCTTCATTTTTTGCTCTAAACAGCTTGCAAATATGCTTGAATGCTTTAAAATCATGCAAAGTGAACCTTTAAATGCTCCTCTTATTGGCACAAGCCCAAAAAATCCACGACCAAAATCTACCAAAATAAAACACCAAGTGAAAGCACATTAATATGAATGAACACAAGTATAATGAAATGGAACAAAAAATAGAAGAAACGTTTAGCCCTACAACATAGATCCAAGAGCAAGACTAGAACTAAGAAAATGAGAGACCTCTTAAAGGAGTAACACTTAATAACTATCCTTAGTGTCAAATGATCACAAGGTAATCCTAAGGACATAACACACACTTAGTGAACAACTTTAAAGCCCATAGGCCACACTCAAAATCCAGCCCCTCATTCCTACACGGAGCTCTATTATGTTAATAAATCGAGTTTCAAACTCCTATCTAGGCTAGCTACCTCGTAGAAAAAATGCGGCCACCTATTGATCATCAATTTGGCAAGAATGACCCACATGATCTACCTATGAGTACCTCAAGCAAGAAACCAGCAACTGAGGTGCTTCACTTAGGAATACCACTCAATCACTTGCTCAAGTCATGGCATCGGGTCCATGGAAAACAATGTAGATGTTCCCAATCCCTTTTCCGTAAAAAAACAATAATCAATTGGAAACAAGGTGATAAGGATACTTGGTGTTAAAAAGAATCCACATTATAGCACTTGAAATCCTCGATTGTGAATGAATTGACTTGCATTACAAAGCTCCATATAGTTGTAGCACTCGACTTTCCCCATCAAAAGCTTGTTTATAGCCCATTGGATAGCTATTAATTGGGTTTATAAAGGCCAACAATAAAAGGCAACTATTCAAGGTCAAGATGCAAGTGCAAACATTATTTCCAATGGATATTATTACAACCCTAATTCTATACAGAATGTATGAAAGGACTCCATTGCTACTATAAGCATTACAACAAATACTTCGTGAGTGACTATATCAAGAAGTATAGATATATTACATCAACACCATTGTAGAGCTATAGAAATAGAATAGACAATGAGAAAGACATCATAAAATGAAGAAAGAATAATCAACATAGAAATTAGGGTGCAATTTATCATTATCGTTACTTTATTCATACTCTCATCTCTCTTACAAAGTATGATTGAGAATCAAAAACAACCTCTCTCTCATCACTAGCCATGCATGTTATAACCATAAAACTAACTCATCACATGAAGTCTAATGTCCATTTACATATCCAAGTCTATGACGAAAGAGTGACTTAGGCTAAAGTATGCTAGTAAATATCATGTCAAAACATGTATGGCACAACCCTAGTCGTTGGCTGACTAAGACATAAACACTTAGTCTAAAGCAAAATGCCATAAACTAATCTACAAAGTGTAGTTATGCCCCATCTGAAGCATTTTTCCTCAAAATGAGCCACATAGAGTAATCATGAATAGAGCCACTCAAAGATGTTCGCAACCTTCTCAAGTAATTGCATAACCAACCCTAAAGACCATCAAACAAAACAAAGGCATACATAGAACATGATGAGAGTAGAGAGCAAAATAACATAAGCCACATTCATGAGCTAGAGTACTCATGAACTACATGAGAATCTAAAGTAGATAATCATGTAAGTGAGAGTGAGTTTGAGGCTGATCTACATGATTCGCCTCACTAGTATAAATAGGAACTAAATGCATATCCATATCACGAATCTTCTCTAGTATAAGCTCTCAAATATTAACCTACAGGATTAAATCCAAAAGGATATCATCAATGTTAGATTTAAAAGCATCCAAATACTTTTGAGTATCTAATTGACCAATCCTCTTTGAATCATGGAAATTACATGAAAGGTGAGAAGGATCAAAGCTTGCTTGGAAGAGCTATGGCAAGAGAGCAAGATCAAGAAAGAGAGAGAGACCAAATGGGAACTCCAACAGTCACAATGTGTGACCGGCCCTTCCTTTATTCAAACTGTCACTGAAAGAATAAAGTGATGGTGGATGGGTGCCCGCCACCTGCAATCTGCAATGGCGGGTACTGTAAGTATAGTAATACACATGCGGCTAGGCGAAGGCGCCTTTACCCCCAACAAGCTCCCACTTAAAGGCGAATCTGCCCCAGTGTGAGGAGTGAAAAGAAAAAAGAAAAGACAATACAATGTACACACATACAACAAGATGAGAAAAAAATTCAGCTCATCCAACGCCCATCAATCTCTTGAGGAAGGCAAAGCGCTCAGTAGTAAGGCTTTTCGTGAGCAGATCTGTAGGATTTTTGTCAGTGGAGATCTTGACAAGGTCAATAGACCTGTCCTCCACGACCCCATGTATGAAATGATTTCTCACCTCAATGTGTTTTGTCTTTGCATGGAAGACCAGATTCTTGGCTAGCTGAATAGCACTCATAGAATATGAATGCATCATAGGTATAATATCAATCCCAAGGTCATGAACCAAATCGCCAACCATATGGCCTCCTTGCAAGCCTCAATGGCTGCAACATACTCCACCTCAGTGGTAGAGAGAGCCGTACACTTTTGAACCCTGGACATCCAAGAGATAGCTCCTCCAACATAGGTGACTACATAGCCAGAAGTGGACTTCCTACTATCTACATGTCCTACATAATCAAAGTCTGTGTACCCCACAACTCCTGTATCTTGGCTGCCATAGCAAATACACATATATGGTGTGCCCTTCAAGTATCTCATGATACCCTTCACGGCATCCCAATGCTTCTTGCCATGTGTAGCCATATAGTGTGCCACAACACCAACTACAAAGGCAATATATGGACGACTGGTGATCATGGCATACATCAAATTGCCCATGGCTAATGCATAAGGGGTCTTGGCCATCTCAGCCCTCTGCTCATCTGTCTGCGGAGAATCGTCTTGTGAGACCTTCACATAGGAAGGTAATGGACAGCCAATAGGCTTCACGTCCTATATGCGGAAACGCTCAAGGACTTTATCAATGTACTCCCTCTGTGAGAGGTAGAGTAGTCCCTGATGCCTATCACGCTTAATGCACATACCAAGAATGTGAGAGGCCTATCCCAAATCCTTCATCTCAAAGTTCTTCTTTAGCTGAAATTTAAGAGCATCCAGCTCATCATGAGCTTTCCCTGCTATCAATATATCATCCACATAAAGTATCAAAATAAGCAATGAGCCATCACATGCTTTCTTCGTGTAAAGACATAGATCCATAGCACTCCTATTGTAGCCTTGTGACTACATAAAGGCATCAAACTTATGATACCATTCCCTAGGTGCCTGCTTCAAGCCATAATGACTTTTCTTCAACTTGCACACTAGGTGCTCCCTGCTAGGTTTTGCAAAGCCCTTAGGCTGCTCAATGTAAATCTCATCATGCAAATTCCCATGCAAGAATGCAGTCTTGACATCCATCTAATACATGTCCAAGTCAACCTGCGCAACTAAGGCAAAAACCTAGCGTAGGGTGGTCATCTTGACCACAGGAGAAAAGACATCATCAAAGTCAACTCCATGCTCCTATTTAAAATTCTTCGCAACAAGTGTTGCCTCATAAGCCAGCTTGGGGTGTCTAGGGATACTTTTCAGCTTGTACAACCACTTGCATGGTAGAGCCTTCTTGCCAGCAGGCAAGGAAACCGAATCCCAAGTCATATTCTTATGCAAGGAGTCTATCTTAGACTACATAGCCCTCTCCTAGGAATGATTGTCACCCCTAAGCATAGCATCATCATAGGTTAGAGGCTCTCTTGCATCAGTAACCAGGACATAATGCATCGAGGGCTCAAATCTATCGGGTGGATGTCTATCTCTAGTAGACCGTCTCACAATGGATCTACTATCTATCCAATGCCCTGGCCATGTGTACCAACTACTGCTGCTGGGCTGACCATCTGGCTGTGCAGGCTATACTAGAGCTTGAGATCCTTCTAGAATATAACCCTGCATATCTCTACCATCTTCTCAGGCTGCCTATGCATCTTGTCTTCATTGAAGACTACATCATGGCTGCGGATGACTTTCTGCGCCTATGGATCCCAAAGGTGGTAACCCATCTTGCCTACATCTCCATAGTCAAGGAAAATGCATTTGACACTCTTAGGATCTAGCTTAGTACGCTTGTCCTTGGGCACATGGCAGAATGCCTCACATCCAAAGACACGTAGATGCACATAAGACGAAGGTTTCCTAGTCCATATCTCCTCTACAAACCTAGAAATCCAAACCACTGGAAGGTGATCTATTTATGATATGCACATATGTACTACTGACTACCTTAGCCCAAAAGCTCTGTGATAAGCCTGCATGGGTAAGCATACTACGTACACACTCCTAGATGGTTCTATTCATAAGCCAAACCATTCTAGGGGTGGGGTATAGGGGACGGTCAACTGATGCTTAATATCCCTCTCATCACATAGCTGCTCAAAGGCACGTGACACATATTCTCCCCCATTTTCAATCCTAAGGCATTTTAGGCTATGCCCAATCTGGTTCTCAGCCAATGCAAGCCATCTCTGAAACACAGCCAAGACATCAGACTTAAGCTTAATGGGATAAGCCCAGACTTTACACAAAAAATCGTCAATGAACGTTACAAAGTACTTTGTGCCACCCATAGACTGACAAGACATGGGCCCATAGACATTCGAATGTACCAATGGCAAGGGCTCACCCATGCATGTCCTACCAAACTTCTTATTCATATTCCTAGTCTGTCTACCATAAAGACAATGCTCACATGAATCAAAACATGAATTGTCAAGGGGTGGTAAGTACTACAAAAACCAGAAAGCATTTTCATTCCCTTCAAAGACATGTGGCCCAAGCAGGCATGCCAAAAAGATATGTGTGGGGTGGAACCCACTAAAAAAACATGGTCAACAGAGGACCCATCAACTACAAGAGAATAGAGTCTACCAGCATTGGCACCTCTAGCAAGCACAAGTCTGCCATAGGTGATCTTCCAGGCAGAATCCCCAAACGAGTCATGAAACCCAGCATCATCAAGCTGCCCGCAAACATAAGACTGTGTGTAAGTGCAAATACATGATGTACATCTTGTAACTGAAAAGTATTGTCAGTAGAGAACTGCATCTGTACATCACCAATGACAACAATAGCAAGTGGCCTATCAAGTGAACTAAATCAGAGACACTGCAGTAGGAGTAAAACCACTCATAGCATGGTGTTACATGAAATGAAGCACCAAAATCCAAAAGCCAACACTGCTCATACATAGAGTGAATCTCAATCAACGGCATAGCATCACAAGAACTAGCTGCAAGTATGTACTCTCCATCAAATTCATCAGTTTGTATGACATTTGTCTCCTTGATTTTCACACTAGATTTTGCAAGTACCATGCTGCGAGATCAGAGGGCTTTTCCTGTACTTTTTCTTTCCACTTCTCATTGTGCAACTCATAATATTGTGGGCATATATGACCCTTCTCGCTGCAATGATGACATGTCACATTAGCGTTTCTCCCAGAGACTTGCTACACGACTTACCACGCGACTTAGACCTAGACTTCTGCGAGTCTCTACCACGTCTATACCCATGGTCATTCTTTCCATTACCATCTCTGCATCTAACAGTCAAAGCACGCAACACACGAGAGGCATCAAGTTCTTACGGTTGATCTCTTCCTATAGAAGAGCACTCTCTAGATTAGGCAAGTTCAAAATAGTAGCAAGAGCACATAAGGCAATGCATAATACATCCCATGACTCACTCAAAGTTCTAGTAGCATAAACCCACTTGCTCTATGTCTCTCAAGCATATCAAGATGCTCCCACTGGCACAAAAGCTGTAAATATCAAGCAAAGAAGCTCAACAAGGGCATATGATAGCACTAGTGCCAAAAGATCCAAGATCAAGCATCAATAAGACCTCATGAGCATATAGACTGAGTAGCATCCATACATAGCATCCATAGACATCAAGTACATTCAAACTGTAACTCTGGCAAGCCAAGAAATATCCAAATTAAGTGCCAAGAAATCAAATGTCAAGCCAAATCAAGGCTCAGTAGCATCCAACTCCAGACAATGTAACACATATGTAGTAGTGGCATAGGCCAAGCATGTCAAGACTGGTCAGACATAAGTAAAGTGCATGCCATAAGTACATCAAAGATGAAGATCCGAATTCTATGTGAAGCAAGCTCAATTAATGATCAGAGGGCAGATTGAGGCTCTATGTCGATCCCCAAGAGTCACTACATCAATGTGTATCTCTAAAGCATGTCCCAATTCCAAGAGGTATAAGCAAACATGAAGTAATAAGCGTCATCCCACTATTGTATAGCAGTGATTTAATGTTCAAAACTGAGATTTTTCAGGCCAAAAATCAATCCGAGATCATGGCAATACATATGTCTTACATCCCCCAACAATCTGTCTCATCAATAGGTATCAAACCGCTTAGCTAGGAAGCACGAAACAAGCATAGGCATCATCTACTAGTGTAGCATTGCCGAGGGTTGAAGAGGAACCATCCAGGGGCTGCATGAAATAGGCACAAATCATGTTGATCTATTAATGGCTTTTGCTACTATTTTTGTGATAGTCAAGATGGTAAGGAAGCTCAAGGGGGTGCCAAATAAGGCACACAACAAGCCTCAAGCAGCCACAAGAGGTCTATGTCAAGATATGGAGCACCAGAGCTTCAATGGTGCTGCCCCCTTTCTCTTCTCAAACCTGTAGACCTGTGACTAGCATGAAACCCTGAAGTAAATAAAGAAATACCTCTGATGCAATGCCTTAAGGGTGCCCAAAGGGATCGGGAAGGTGCTCGTGAAGTTGAGGAGTGACACGAGCTTGATAGAGTCGGCTATGGCTGCTGGGAAGGAGACCCAATGAGTGTAGGTAATCAATAGGAAGCTGAAGACTCCACAAACCAAGCTCGAGTAGTCATGAATCCATGCTCTGATACCAGTTGAAAGGTGAGAAGGATCGAAGCTTGCTTGAAAGAGCTATGGCGGGAGAGCAAGAGTAAGAAAGAGAGAGAGACCAAATGGGAACTCCAACAATCACAATGTGTGATCAGGCCTTCCTTTATTCAAATTGTCACTAAAAGAATAAAGAATAAAGTGACGGTGACAAGTGCCCGCCACTTGCAGTGTGCAGTGGCGGGTACTGTCAGTGTAGTAATACACGGGCAGCTAGGCGGAGCCTCCTTTACACCCAACACTACATAGCATCTTGCTTTTTTGTCATATTAATTTGCCTAGCATCAACACTTTTCTAAATCTTACTCTTCTCATCAATCAAAGCTTCCAAATTATTTGAGATAGAACCATATTGAATGAGTCCATATGGCTTGGCTATAACATGTTCCATCCTATTGGCAATGCCTTGCCATTGATCATGCATATACTTGGTAAAAGAAGACTTCATCATATTCAAATCTTCTTGCATGAAGACTTGCCCCTCTAGATCAACATCCATATCATGCAACATCTACGTCTCAACCTACAACAAAGGTTGAAGCCATGTATCTAATAAAACTCTCTCTGCTTTCTTCCTTAAGCAATTGTGAACAAACCTTGCATCACTACAACACAAGATTGCGGTCTTCTAATTATTTCTTGAGATCACTTATCTCATAAGGATGCATATCCTTGGAATGCTTTTAAGTCCATATGCAACAAGACATAGTTTTCTTTATCCTCATTCAAATGCTTCTACAATATGCAAATAACATCCAACTTGACTTCTCCTATAATCTAGAGGTCCAAGAGAAACTTATGAAGACCATATAATTCATGCACATTTTTAGGTATCGGCCAATTCAAATTTACTTCTATCTTTTTAGGATCAACTTTAATACCGTTAGAAGAACAATATGTCCTAAGTATTCAATGTGGGTCTGGAAAATTTTACTTTTTTCAGGGTTAGCATATAATTGATTCTCTTTCAATAATTTGAAAACCAAAGATAGATGTTCATAATGCTCGTTCTCATTCTTACTACAAACCAATATGTCATCAAAGAAAAAAATTACACAATGCTGATGCTTCAAAATTATATGATTCATCATACGACTGAATGTGGTTGGTGCATTAGTTAAACCAAAAGGCATAACAAGGAATTCATAATGACCAAATTGAGTTCTAAATGTAGTTTTGAAAATATCAGATGTATCCAATCGTACTTGATGATATCCAGATTTAAGATCTATCTTGCTAAATATTGTGCCCCTTGTAGTTTGTCCATGAGGTCGTCTACCTAGGGATCAGATATCTATTTTATCAAGTGAATACATGCAAACATGTGTCAAATGATATGCTTAAAGCAGCAATAAAGGAGCAGAAAGTCAGCAAGCTATGGAAGACCTCATGGACACAAGCAAGATTGAACCCGTGGATGTGTAGGATTCTCAATAATCTCCAAGAGGATGCAAGAAGAAATCTGACACCAAGGAACCGATTTCATCGAGCAAATCTCACTTGCTACCTCAAGCTCTCTACCATTCCATCATGAATAGCAATGTATACCCAAGAATTTCAACCATATCTCAAACTTTAAACTCTTCATTGTTGACAAAAGGTTCTACATAGCTTCAAATCTAGGCTTAAAGATTGAACAAATCTACTTTCTCAAAGAACAATAATTCTCAACCTTCCAAGTCCTAAAAATTTTGCTATCCCTTTTGCAAGGATAAAAGTGCTAGAGTATGAAATTGTTTAATTATTCAAAAAAAAAGAGAAAAAAGAAACGAAAATCAAAATAAACAAATGCACGCCACGATCACTGCACTGCACCTAGGGGTTCTAAAATTAGGTATGTTCAATGGCCTTAATCGATTAGCTCCATCCCTAATCCCCTAGCTCTTTTGTAATTTTTTCCATGCTCAATCATGGCACATCAAGGGTAGGAGGACATACCTAGGAAGCATGCCTTGCCTATGGTAGACATGTCACCCTAGGTCTTTTGTCCATTTTCTTCTTTGCACCACATTAATGCCCTTGACAAAGCAAGGTGGAAAAACATTAGAAGAAGAGACCACTCTCTTCAATCTCATGGAAGCAGCTACAACTACTGGAGACCCTTATTCTAAATAGGCCATTCAACTACAATATAATATTATCTAGCTTACTAATGATATCTTCAAAATCCTTCTTCAAGTGTGATTTCAATAATCACTCTTCTACTTCTCTCTCTTCTCTCCCTCTTCTCTCTCTTCTTCTGCTTCTCTTCTTCCTCTCCTTCTTCTTCTTGTCTTCTTCTTCTCCTACTCTCTCTCCCTCTCCTTCTCTTCTTCTCTCTCTCTCCTCTTCCTCTCCTTCCCTCTCTTCTCTCCTTCTTTCCCTCCCTTCCTCTTCTTCTTCTTCTTCTACTCCTTCTCCTTCTCTCTTCTCTCTCTCCTCTTCTTCTCCCTCTCCTTCTCTTCTTCTCTCTCTCTCCTCTTCTTCTTCTCTCTCTCCTCTTCTTCTCTCCCTCTCCTCTTCCTTCTTCTCTTCTCCTTCTTTTCTTCTCCTTCTCTCTCTTCTCTCCCTCTTCTTCTCCTTCTTCTTCTCCTCTCTCTCCCTCTTCTCCTCCTTCTTCTTCTCCGCCTTCTTCTTCTCCTCTCTCTCACCCTCTTCCCTCCTCTTCTCCTTCTTTTCTTCTCCTTCTCTCTCTTCTCTCCCTCTTCTTCTCCTTCTTCTTCTCTTCTCTCTTCCTCTTCTCCTCCTTCTTCTTCTCCTCTCTCTCACCATCTTCCCTCTATCTTTCTCTTCTTCTCGCTAAGCACACGAGGGGGTTTCCAGGGCGCCTGCTGAAGACCAAGTGGGGGGAGAAATTTTTGACGCTGAGGGGGGGAGCACTGCCCGCGAACGCTAGAGGAGGGGTGCATTCAGTAAAACGAAGGGGGGGCGCTTAGCCTACGGACGCTAGAGGGGGGGCCGCTACCTGTCATCGAGGGAGGATGCTAGAGGTGGTGGTAAGGTGGTGCCTCCCGCCACCTGGGGGGCTGCATGCCCCCCATCTCCCACACTTCACCCTCTCTCTCTCTCTCTCTCTCTCTCTCTCTCTCTCTCTCTCTCTCTCTCTCTCTCTCTCTCTCTCTCTCTCTCTCTCTCTCTCTCTCTCTCTCTCTCTCTCTCTCTCTCTCTCTCTCTCTCTCTCTCTCTCTCTCTCTCTCTCTCTCTCTCTCTCTCTCTCTCCCCCCGCCATGCACACGGCAGGGGGAGAGAGAGGGAGAGATAAAAAAAATTAAAAAAAAAAGATTAAAGGGGGGGAGTTCCTATCGGGGATAGTACGGGGGTCACGGGGGGGAGGAGACATTACATTTGGACATTGGCATTTACCTGTGTTAATAGTTTGTTAGTGATGTATACATGCATATTGGCTATGTAATGAGCCTCATTACTCTTTGCTCAACTAGTTGTATATTTGTTAGATCTCTATTGTTGCTCTTGAGATCTCTTACACTATGCCTATGCCTATGGGATGCAGTGTTTCTTGACACTTAAGTTTGTGACAATCTTTGGTACTAGTGGCTTATTCCTATTCATTGCTAGTTGCTTTTATATATCTCAATTGCTATTAGGATATTCTTGGAAATGGGTGCTTGCTGGTTTGTTTGTTTTCTTGTAGTTGGATTGACATTAACTACTGCATTTGTTTTCAACATTGTACTATTTTACACATTCTTTTGGAGAGTAGACACTTTGCTTTGGTGGTCTATTGATTGCCGTTGTTGGAGAGCTATATAGTCCTATATTATTTGCTATTTACAATTTTTTTGGCTCAATTTTGGGGTTGCTTTGCAATGATTACAATAGCCCATACTCGTGTACTTTGTAGTTACCTACTATCATAATGGTTGGTGGTTCTCATGACAGTGCTATTTTCAATATCAAGAAGCTTGATAGTGCAAATTTTAGTTATTGGAAGATATAGATATGGTATGTCTTAGCACAAAAGCTTTAGATTAAGTCATTGAAAACTAAGAGTGTAAATCCAAAAGGCATAGATTAGGATGATTGGGATGAGTTGGATGAGCTATGTAAATCCACCATTATATTGTCATTGTCTAAATAAGTTTATTTTAATGTTGTTGCACCTAAAGATAATGCTTGGTAGTTATGGGGAAAAATATACAATCTATAAAGTCATGCATCATTGAAATATTGATTGAAATAGCTTATGGACCTTCATATGAAGAAATGAACTTCTATGTCCACTCATTTGAATGAATTCCATTCTATTGTAATAAGCGGAATACATACCAACTAGGGGTTAGACACCCAATCACAGTGATTGGGGTATATAAAGTGTAAGAGTCCCAGATTAGAGCAACTAGTTATTGTTAAGAACATACTCTTCACCTTCATCTCCAACATGGCTTCCTCCTTCCTTCTCTCCTATTTTCTATCCTTCTCTCTCCTCTTCTAGTCTTCTTCTCTCTTCTTCTTGCTCTCTTTCTCTCTCTTTAGCTCCTCTTCTCTCTCCCCTTAGTTTCATTCATTACAAGTGGTATCAAAGCTTCAGGCTTTGGTTCTTTTCTTCTTTCCCCTTTCTTCCTTTTCAAATCCCAAAAACCCTAATTACTCAACTTACAGGTACATGTATAGCAAGAAGGACTACAGTTAACCTCAGCTTTTTGGAGCAAGGAGGAGCTATGGCTAGAGACTCAGACATATCTAGAGGTAAAACGGTTAAAATAGTAGGTCATCACTTCTTTTCATGTAGGAGTTCCAGACCAAGTTTAGAGTTCTAGGAGTTGGAAGAGGACAAAACCCCATCTACTTTTTGCTCCAGCCCTCCTCTCTCTTCTCCTGCAAGATGCCATGGCTACCAGCCCCAAAAACCTCCAAGATGTGGCATGAGGTTTCTCCCCAGCATCAACCAGCCCCAGGACATTGTTTCTGGCCCCACAAGCCATAGATCAAGTAGTGGAGTGGGGGGTTTGCTGCCCAGAAGGTCTACAAGGCAGCCCCTGCAATTTGCGATGCATTTTGTCCTGGTTGCCCTACCTACTCCAGTCCTCTTGCCCTTCCCCTCGTGCTGCCCTTGGCACCCTTGCCATTCCTGAGCACTAATTTAGCACAACTCTCTTTTTCCTCTTGGCACTCTTGACCCCAAGAATCGACCTCCAAGATGGGGATAGTTTGGGCAACCATAGCTTCTTCAAGTGAAGCTATCTTAGACCATTGGAACTCAACCCAATCCTATCCTATCTTTGAAAGCTCAACACCCACAAGCCCTTCAGCCCTTGAATGACCTCTCTTACCTAGATTGAATACATGGAGCTCAGCATGTATGGGAGTTTGTAGGTAGCAATATTGGCTTTTATGTTTCTGATGTTGATCACTCACTTTATGTGAGAAAGGGAGATGCAGGTTTGGTCATCATAGTCATCTATTTGGATGACTTGATTATTACAGGTGATAGTGATAGTGGGATTACAAAGTCAAGGATTTTTTTAAGAAGAAGTTTGAGATGAAGGATTTAGGTGAGCTAAGGTACTTCCTTGGCATTGAGGTGATCAGATGTGATGATGGTATATGGCTGTCCCAAAGACAGTATGGCTTGGATATGTTGTCCAAGTATGGTATGACAGCATGCAAACCACTTTCAGTCCCGTTGGAGCAGAATGTAAAGTTGAGTGCTGATGTTGGGGATGAGATAGAAGACCCTACTATGTTTAGGAGGATAGTGGGGAGTTTGATCTACGTGACCATTACAAGGCCAGACTTGAGCTACGCTATTGGTCTTGTGAGTCAATTTATGCAAGTACCTAGAAAGCCACATTTGGATGCAATCAGACGCATATTGAGATATGTGAAGCATTAGGGGAGTTTTGAGGTCTCGAAAATGCCTTGTAAGAGATCCTAGAGAGAGAAAAAAATTTACGAAATAAAATCATTTTATAGAATTTTTAAAAAGTTTATATTTTGGTAAGTTAAAATATCAAAATTTGTTAATAAGTCATTGTCGTGATATTCTCGTGGTCACATCAAACCTAGAACATTAGGGCCAAAAACGCTTCAAAAATGGCACTTGTAAGAAAGTGATTAAGTTGCTAATTAGTTGAGGTTTAGGAAGAATAAAACCTCTAAATTTGGTTGTCCAGATGTGATTAATGAGAGAATATTTGGTTCATTGAAGAGGTCGGCCATTAATTGCCCTCATCTTTTAATCCAGGTCAGGGGTCACCTTTTCGGACGTTTATTGTCTTGGAACTCGAGAGATTTTGTATTTTCGAGATTTTCGTACGAACTTCGCATTTGTTTGCTCCCGCGTTTTCTTTCTATACACTATTCTCTTTTACCATTCCTTTTGCTGCACTTGCTTTCTATCACTGTGAGATTCTTGCTCGGTTCATTTGCTAAAATGTCTAGCAATACTACTTCAAATAACACAGGCGCAAGCACACGTAAATACAAGCTATCTATTCAGCTAGATCCGACTTACACATCTTGGACAAGTATACATCATCGAGTATTGATAGATGAGATTGAAGCCAACAGGTTGCGAACACAAGGAATGAAGCATATAGATTTGTGGGTGGATGGAAATATCTATCCCAGGGATCCTTCTACAGGTAAACCACCTCCTTTTTTGAATGTCCATGACTATATAAGATATGCTGGAGAAGGTTATAATGGAATGCTTGGCTACTGTATGAGGTTATACTCTGCATCTTACACATATATAGCCCAAGTGCACGAAATGAAAAAAGCACTAGAAACTACACAAACAAAAATTTTAGAGTTGACAAGTCAGATTGATATTTTGAAAAATGTTAATAATTCATTGCAGAATAAGCTAATACGCTTGAGAGAAACTCCAGTAGGATTTAGAGAGAGGAAGAGACCGTTAAAAAATATAACCAGCTTGTGTGAGAGAGCAAAGAAAAGGAGACTAAATCTTACAAAGAAATATGTCTCTAACATATTAGGCATAAATATCCGAGAGAATGAGGAAAGAATCAAACTTTTGAAGGAAACCATGAATAAGAAAGACATTTTGAGGATTCTTAAGTCACCAGAAAATGTGGATTTGAGAGGTCCAACTCTGAGAGAGTTAGTGAAGGATTTAAAAGGCACAGTGAAAGCAAATGAAATCGTAGAGACATGCGATACTGTGGGTATAAGTCGAAAAGGTTACCGTGCTATCTCTGGATTATGGTTTAAAAATCTTAAACGCAATAGGGTAACTATATTTGGATTGCCCCGAGCCCTTGCAGTTTCCACTGCAAGAATTTCCACGAATCGCAAGATTCCACATGTTTTTGGAGATTACTTTCACATCGAAAGGTCTATGTCCTATGAAAAACAAAAAAAACAGGTAATTTTTTATTACAATGAGTTTAACAATATATGGGTTGATCTAAAAAAGGTGCAAATTGCAATGTTTCACATGTATAAAATCACAGTAGAAGAAAGTTATGGTGTTCTAAAGTTTGCCTTGAAGTTGGATGAAGCACAGATTCAAAAGGGACAGAAGATGGAAAGAATTAGCATTTGCCTCATGAACATAGCATTGGACCATGGCAATGGCGAGGGCAAAGCTCCATTGAATAAGATCCAATCCAAGATGGAGATTTGGTGGATTGGTGCAGCCCAGGTACCAATTGAAAATCATCAAACGTTGAAATGGTTGTTCAACCATACAGGTATTCCAAATATCATTAAGTCTCAAAGTGAAGGCGAAATGTTGGTAGTTGATGGGGTTGGTAAATTTAATGTGGAATGGCATATGAGTGCTGATTTGAAAACTATCAAATGTATGCTTGGAATATGTAATGGTGCAAATGCAAAATATCCTTGCATTTATTGCATGGAAAGTATTGGATCCAAAGATTGGAGTAGTTTGCGACCAGTAAGAAGAGCCCCAAATAGAGACTCTATAGATTTGAGTAAATTTAAAAACATAGAAGACATCTGGGATCCCATTCTTTCCATCTCTCTTAAGAATGTTCACATTTGTACTTTGCATGCAGAGATTAGAATAATCGATAAGCTTCTCAGGTTGCATCTCGACTACGTATATTCCATTAAGCCATTATCTTTATCAGATGAGTGTATTGATAAATGCGAGGCATTGCTATCGAAAATGGGATTTCATGGGGGCCAAGTTCACTTAAGAAAGGATCCAATACTTTCAGGAAAAACAAGAGATATCTTGGCCGATGTCTCTATGGGAGGCTCAAAAGCTAGACGATTCTTAGGAAATCATTCAGGAAAGCAGGTGAATGCGGCTTCGGAGTGTTGGAGAGAGCTATGTGAGATCACAACAAATGTTGCAAGCACGCCGAGGCTTGCGTTTCTTAGAATGGAGGTCTGGATACACCTTGATGTTTTTCTGAAACTCCTCAGGCAACATAAGACAACATATACATATGCGGAAGAGTTCAAAAGATCAATCACAAAGCTTGTTCAGGCGATAAAAGAGGCATGGGGAGAAAAAGATATCACTTTTTATCTGGTAAAGTAATCATTATTTAATATCGGCTTATTTTGACAGGTTTTTCAATTGGTATAAAATTTGTGTTACTTTGTATTGCAGCATATTCTTCATATTCATGGACCTTTCTTTGTGGAGGAGCATGGCCCCTTAGCAACTTATAGCAACCAAGGCATGGAAAAATCCCACTATCAAGCACGCACAAGTTATTTTCGAAGCACAAGGCATGGGGGAGGAGTTACAAAAAGCAATGCTTTGGAGGAGCTATTCAACTGGTTTTTTCGACGACAACTTCAAAGAATGCAAATAAAAGACGGCAATGACACATGAGCAATCGCACTTTTATATATAAGAAAGAATATATACAAAGCTAGTTTTCCAAAACTCTCACATTCTCTTCCTCCTCAGGAATCTTTCCTCTATAACGTAGAATTTTTTTTCTCTTGTAGCCAGCTATAGATTTTACATCAGTTCTGTCTGCAGCTAAGGCGTAGGATGAAAACGCCAAAAAGTATCCTGCTCTAGAAGCAGAGTAACCTGGACCGTAGCCAAAAATCCTAATTGCTGCAGTCTTTTCCAAAAACATTATTTTGTGGGCATTACATTGTAATCCTGAGAAACCTAGAAGCCTTGTAAGAGCTTTAATACAAAGTATCGGCCATGCTGCGTCCTCTGAGAAACTACTATGAAGTACAAAAAAGGATTCAGGGTCAATCCTAGCCAAGTAGTGGCTGAGTGCAATGTCTTTGGTGGTGTTACTAGCAGCTCTCGATCCTTTGCCACGCCCCAAGAAGTTATCTGTATCGGCAATCTCCAACTGCAAATAAAAGCCATACTGAATGAGCATGAAATGTAAACCTACCAATGTGTAAAAGAAAATTCAAAATTATCTTACCACTTGATTTTCATCGTACTCCAATTTAAACGGATTCCATAAATTAATTGATGATACTGTCTCATTGGTGTTAGTCAATTCTTTAACATATTCGGACTCCTCTCTTCCAAAATTGGAAATGCCGAGCTCGCTTTGAATGCGATCGAAGTCCTCATCAGTAATACTCAACTCCTTTTCAGCTTCTTTGGCCTTTTCAAAACAAAGAGAGAATGCCTCACCAGCATCAATAAACTTATCATCTAGAGTTTCTTTATCAAGTTTCAGAATCTCTTCCTTTGATTCATTTTCTGTGTCAATTATCCCATTAGCAGCATCAGATGCCTTTGCAATAATTGCAAGACAATAATCTTCCCTAAGATTAAAAAGTTTTTGAATATCTGATAGTAAAATGTACTCCTTGTCCTTGAAAGGTATACATGGCAAGGAAGGAACAATATGATGAGAACTCTCATCAGGTTGAGGGTTTGTATCTCCTTGGCTCTCCTCAATGATAGTCTCAGCTTTGAAGTGAGCAACATCCAAATTCTCAGCAATGGAAGCCTCAAAATCTGTATCTACAACCTCCTCTGTTTCCCTTTCATCTGCCAGATCATCCAACATGCAAAAGCTGGCACTCTTTGCTCCTTCCAACTGTTGCTCCTCAGCTTTCATAGGGTATTTGACAAGGATGAATATAATAAAAGCAGCAGATTTTCTCATCATCTTGCAGTTTTTGGAATGAGTGCAGCAAAATATGTCTGTTGAATGAAACCTCTCCATAGAGTGGGCCCTGGACTTCCTAGTAAATACTGCCTTTTCATTTCCTGTTGACCCAATGGGAATATGGACATAGTCAATTGTGCCAACTTCAACAGAAGGACCTGCAAGAGTTTCAAACTCCAAAAAGTCCTCCATAATATATTTTTCACAAGATTTCAGAACTTTGTCAAGTTCCCAATCAGGATTAAAAATATTTTTCACAACTCCATAGAATGAGAGATCCATTCCATTCTGAAGCATAAAATCAAGTAGCCTCTCTGATGGAGTGATATCAATGAGCTCTGATACTCCTTGACCTCTCACTACTGGCGTTCGCTTCCCTGGAGATGTACTTGGCTTTCTCACACTGGTGGCAGAGGATGGAGAGGAAAAAGAATGCACAGGCTGATCAGCTGTTGATGCACTTGAGCCTTTTGAAAGCCTTCTTCTTTTACCAGTTCCTGAAGAAACCTTGGATTGTATGGGTTCAGACATGTTTCCAACTTCTGATGATACGGCGCGATAAGAGAGAAACGATTCAGACGGAAAGGCCCCCTCGCGCCGTATCGGTGATCCCAGTAAGAAGCGCAAGAGCCACAACAAAGGTGGTCACACGAGCTTCAGGAACGCTGAAAAAAGACTAGATCTACAGAACCTCCAAAACGAAGCGAAGAGAGGAAAGCGAAGAAAACCAACAGTCGCCCTCGCGCCGTATCAGCAATAGAAACAAAGGTCAAAAACCAAAAAAAGCCGTACAGATAAGAAACACACTCTTATGTAGGCGCGGATTATGCCACCTGGCAGTATCCGTTAGTGTCATACACGTGGCAGTAGCCGTTGGGCAACACGTGGCCGAAAACCACGTGGCGAACAAGTGGACCGGTCATTACTTGACACGTAGCATACGGACCATAAATGCAGATACGTGGCACAATCAGTATCGGACACGTGTCATGATTTTCCTGGGTATATAAGTGGTCATTTGTCCGATGTGTACACTTTTCAATTCTCGAGCTCTTCGCTACCAAAAAGAGGTGTGCCGATACGGAGCGAGGGCGTCCAAACGATGAGCTCGTTTTCTCCTAATCGCGCCGTATCGTCTTCTCATCTCCGATACGGAGCGAGAGCATGCAAACGTGGTGGTCGTTTTCTCCTAATCGCGCCGTATCGTCTTCTCATCTCCGATACGGAGCGAGGGCGTGCAAACGTTGTGGTCGTTTTCTCCTAATCGCGCCATATCGTCTTCTCATCTCCGATACGGAGCGAGGGCATGCAAACGTTGTGGTCGTTTTCTCCTAATCGCGTCGTATCATCTTCTCATCTCCGATACAGAGCGAGGGCGTGCAAACGTTGTGGTCGTTTTCTCCTAATCGCGCCGTATCGGCTTGTCATCTCCAATACGGAGCGAGGGCATCCAAACGGTGTGGTCATTTTCTCCTTATCGCGCCGTATCGCCTTCTCATCTCCAATACGGAGCGAGGGCGTTGTTCCATTCTGCTCGCTTTGTTCATATCGCGCCATATCGGAATTGCTCATTTCGTCACTTTCCTCGCCAGTTAGTCTTTCAGTTATTGTCCTTCTGGTTGTTATTTTACCTTTTCTGGATGGCAAGGACAAAGCAAACTGCAAGAAGAGTGTATATAGATGGGAAGGACAGTGGGGGTAGAAGAAAGTTAAAATTTGATGAATCTAAGGGGGTAGAAGAAGCTGGTCCATCACAGGCTCTAGAGCATTTTACAACAGAAATCCCTCCTACACCAGGTGTTGTCCTTACATCTTCCATAAATGTTTCTTCACCTGAAGTTGAGGAAGCAAAGGATGAGGCTAACCCTGTGAAAGATTCATTCCCTACAATGGTACCTGAGCCCACATCTGCTGAAGCCACTGAACACCCCAAGCCACAGAAGAGGAAGAGGAAGTCCAGGTTCTTCTATATGCAAAGATGTTTCAATGAGATCAGGAAAGCCCAGAGAGCTACACAGCATGTCATTCCAAAAGCTACTTTTATAAGGGTGGTTAAAGAGATCTCTGATAGATTGTCTCAAGTGGCAACTGTCTTTGGTCTAAATAAGAAGTGGCAACTCTCAGCCATTCTTGCCCTGCAAGAGGCCGTAGAAGATTTTGTTATTGATTTCATGAACGACGCTTACATTGCTGCCGCCCATGCTCATAGGATCACCCTTATGAATAAAGATTTCAGCATCATTAGCAGAGTGAGGTATAGGTTTGACAAAGTCCTGAGGCCCTTGCCTTCCAATGATCAAAAAGCCTTTGAAATCCTTAACGTTCCCCCAAAATTGTCCAGGAAAGAGAAAAAGCTAAATGTTGAAGATGTTAGTGACCTTTACCCTACAAGGGGTGCCACCCAGCAAGAGGCTTTCTTGAGTGAAAAAAATCAGGAGGTGTTTGAAACTGAAGACGATGTTTACAAGAGGAAAGCCGCATCACTTGCTCCCGTCAACAGCGAGAGGATGGGCAAAGTGTATGGGCAGATTCTTGTGAATGTTGCTGGGGAATCTAAGGAGGAATATCTTAGTATATCTCCCGAGGACAAGCCCATGTTGGAAAAAAGGGATCTCCAACTATCTGACTCCGTGGTATTTTGTTGCATAAGGTAAGGTTTTTTGTTGCATAAGTTAAGTCTTTTCAATTATATTTTGGATGAAATTGGTATTGAATAGCTTTTGCTATTATCTGCAGGGCATTGGTGTCCTCTCTCACTCTCGATATCCGAAGAACCATATACATTGTTGATCCACTTCTCTCTGTGGGACTTTTTGCAAAATCTGGTTCTAATATTTCACCATTTTTTCGTAGCTTCGATAGTGTGAGAAATTACCACATCTTTTTCCCTTATGTAGAAATGTATTTTTCTTTTACTGTAGAGGAGAATTTATGTTCATTTGCTTTCACCCTTCTACTCACCTCTTTTATGAATTTGCAGAGGGCATTGGAGTCTCATCTACATTAATTGTCTTTCAAGGGAAATTATCTTTATGAATTCTCTCAGCGGTGTTCACGGTCAAGCACGAATGTATGTTGGAAGAAAATTACTTACTTTGATTTCTTTTATAAATAATATTTTGAACTTACAAAGCTTCCTTTTGCAGTGCTGGTAGACTCGTTTCTACATTTTTGGATACAACATACGAGGATCTTGCTGATCCTCAAAGGCCGTATACTTTTCTTCTACAAGAAGTTCCATTGCAAAGTGATGCGCATTCTTGTGGATGGAGAGTTATCTCAAACATTTGCAGAACAGTGGATTCAAAGCTGTTACAAATAGAAGGAGTGAATGTAAGTTTATTTCATTTGATGTTTGTGTAACCCTTATCATGATGTCTTTTCACTAACTTATAACATTTATTCTTACAGTGTAGAGACTATCCTGAATCATATGTTTGGTGGATAAGGGAGAGATGCATCGAGCTGATTCTAGACAAAGCAATCACACCGTATGATCCTGACTCCCCTCTTCCTCCCAAAACTTCAATGGCAAAGGGCACAAGCAAGGGAAAGGTCAAGGGAAAGGGTAAGGACAATGGCAATGGTAAAGACAAGGGCAAGGGAAAAGGCAATGGGACCACTGCTGCAGAGTCTAAGAAAAAAGGAATGCCAGTGCTCTCTCCTCTTAAATTTGATCCATCCCCTCTTAAGCCCCAAGAAAGGAGACTACCTGTAAAGGTCAAATTTTTTCAACAATCAAAGAAAGGCCCTGTGAGGAAAAATATCTTTGAAGAAATCGATAAAGAATGAAAATAGCAAACATAAGCATACACGAGCCATTTTATTTTGGCTTTGTACATTTTTATGCAATTTTTGTACCTCATTGTGTAATGAAAATTTTCACTTGTAAATCGAATGTAATGTACATTTTATACACGAGCCTTATTATTTTGGCCTTGTACATTTTCATGCAATTTTTGTACCTCATTGTGTAATGAAAATTTTCACTTGTAAATCGGATGCAATGTACATTTTATTTATACACATTCGAAAGGCTACTTGCTTCACGATAGCTTATGAAGTTCCCATTAAAAAATATCTTAAGGACAGTCTGTTAAGATAAATTCCTGCCAAGTTTTCATTCTTAAGGTCCCAAACTCACAATTGTGGGAGACAAACAACTCGTACAAAAGAAAGAGCGCTCGGCTCTTTTACCAATTGTTACACCATTCACTTTGAACTTATATCTAGGGGATGTATTGTCTAGCAATTCCAAGGTATCCCTCACATCTTTCAGACTCCAATTGGAAGTAACACTCACCTTCTTTACTTCTTCATGCGGAAAAACGTGCACCACAAGTTTATATGTTGTGTTCTCTGTATCAGAATCCAAGGGAACCCAAATACCCAATCTTCGTTTGTATCGCCTGTAATCAAAGGCCAAAGCAAGATTTTGGCGAGGGATACTGTAAGCCAAAGCCAAGGATTGAGGGCATGCACTGCACCTCAAGATATCACCTTTATGATCGCACTCTCTAGATTTCCAATGCGTCCCTATAGTGTTGTCCAAATCCTCTTCTGAAAAGTTTCTACTTAACCAGGATACCTTCGTTCTTTGTAAATTTGCTGTTTTGAAGCAAGCCACGAAGATATGGAGGGGTACAAACCATGATAAACGTATTCTTCGTGAGATCCTTCCAGCTGTCATGGACTTTTTAATATCCTGAGATATTTTGAATTTGAAACTCTGCACTGTTACCTTGTCAGGAATCTCCCAATTTAGAGATGAAAGACTTGGCAATGGCAAATCTTCGATATTCCCATACCTATCCGCTTTAGAGGGAACCACATATTGTGCATAATATATAAAAACCTTGCATTCACTATAAAAAGACACAGTTTGATCGGCATAAATAATGTCTGCCAATACCTTATGAATGGCATGGAAAGTCCCACTTAGGCTTTCCACAGGTTGCCATTCAATACTTGTTGACGGAAAGATATCTACAATGACGAACCGTTTGTTAGAACTTGCATAAATGGAAAAGAATTATATACGTTATTCAACTTATAACTTACAATGTGTTTGTTGGGGAAAACGTTCGTTTGGAGGCAAGTGCATATCCTTGGCCATGTAAACATGTTGCACCTTGACAAACCAGCCTTCGGGCATAATTTTGAAGGCAATGATACGCCCCTTCCAGTGATGTTTTATATCTTCTCGTTTTCTTCTTTTCACCTTATGGGAGCCCTTGCAAGATGGCAGCATGGTAACCCAATCATTTACAGCAAAGGTTTTGGGCTCAAAATTTCCATCTACTCCCTGGCTATAGACTGTGCAAGAGTGTATTAAACGAGAAGGGCGCCTGGAGGAAGCCATGAAAAGAATGAAAGCGCAGAGAAAGAAGCTCAAAGAGGGGTGAATGAACTAAAAAGTAGCGCCAAGAACCCAAATGAGTATGTATTGGGCGCCAAAAACAATATTGAAAGATCTTCCGACTTTCAAAAAACTCATTATTAATTTCATCACATCTCTGTCATGTATTTTGTCAGATTTGTAAGTAAATAACGTCTTTGGGACTCCAAAACATGTTAGACTTTAGGGGTTTTTGCTAAAAAAGAAGAGAGAATCACGAAATGGACTCCACTATCTCTAAAAAAGAGGAGACAAGAATACCATATTCTTGCACACGTGGCGAACTCTCTTTGGCCCTTTCCTTAATCCCGTGATTAACAAAAGTGCATTTTTTGAAGCGTTTTTGGCCCTAATGAATCTAGGTCGCCATAAAGTTGGCAAGGTTGTCATAATGAAGATCTTACCTCTCCTCATTAAAGTGAAAAGTAATATTCAATTTGAATTTTGGTGGATACTCGATTGCCTCCCTCCATCGTTTCTCCATCGTTTCTCTCTTCTTTTTTTCTCCTCCTTATTAGTATCTTCTTTGTTTTCGTTCTTGCTTCTAATCATATCCTTAGCTATGGATCAATCACCCAATGATCTCTGTAACTCAGCTATGGATCAATCATCTAATGATCTCTGTAGCTCTCATAAAAGACCTCTCTATCATCTTCATATTGAGTTGGACAGTGTGAGTATGAACCGATAAGAAAGAGAACAAAATCTATCACGGTTACAGAGTCTATGAAACATATACTGAGGTTTGAAGGAAAGAAGAATATTGATCTTTGGTTAGATGGAAAGCTATATCCCAAAAATCCTAGTAGAAATAGCACTCCTCCTTTCTATAATAGCTCGTCATTAATGAGGTTTATTGGTGATGGCTACAATGGATTTTTAGGTTATACACTTAATCTTGTTGCAGAAAAGGATATCCTTGGACTAGAGAATCATCTTTTGATGAAACACAATATAGAGTTGTTGCAGAAGCTAGAGAATTGTCAACAAAAAATTCATTCATTGGAAAAGCGTATCAAAGCTTATCAACAAAAGCAAACTTTATTAGGCCTTCGAAATCGACAAAGAGCTCTTAAAAATATTGAGAATCTCAAACGAGGAGGAGGAGGCTGTGGTAAAAGAATCCAAGCAGCAAGGTATATTTGTTTTCACTTGAAAAATCTTAAATATGGCTTTATTTAAACTACTTGCATTGATTTGTGATGTTAATTTTGCTTAGATCTCTTCTACAACCAAATGCAAGTGAAAGAGATTCTTTAAAAGCAGCTCAGTTTTATTATCATCTTCTTCCTTCAGTGGTTTCAAAGGATATTTTGGAGAAGAAGAAATTTAAAAAGGCAAAGAAACAATGCTTGGAGTCATTTGTGAAGGATCACTCTTTGGATTCTGAGTTGGTACAGAAGACACTGGATAGTATTGGTATCAGTCGAGATGCTTATATGCAACTTTTCCAACTTTTACAATCAAATATGAAGCAAGGACAGATACACAATTGCATACTTCCGAAACCATTTGTGGTTAGGACTATCAAACAGAGAGTTAATAACAAAGTGATGGAGATTCTAGGTGAGCCTTTTCATATCAAGGCTAACTTCAAGGGCAAGAAAAAGGAGGTTACATTCAATGAATTTAACAATATTTTCCTTGACTTGCCCACCCTACAATGCTTAATGATCAAATTTTATGACTTGTCAGTAGCAGAGGCACAGGGAGTGGCTAGATTTGTGATTAAACTTGATGAAAGTGAGATTCTGAAATGTAAAAAATTGGAGAGAATCTCTATCACCTTGATGAATAGAGCACTTTCGTCAAGTCATTGCAATCACTCAACATCATTTAGTGTTCAATCTGAATATAACATCTGGTGGCTAGGAGCATTTGAGGTAGATACTGAGAATTTTGATATACTATATTGGGTTTTTCATCAAACATCAATACCTAATGTTATTCAAAGGCAACAAGCAGGAGAAGAGCTATTTGTTTAAGGATTAGGAAACTACAGGATTGAGTGGCACATAGCTGGTGACCTAAAGACACTCAAATGTATGTATAATGTATCAAAGGGAGCTAACTCGAGATCTCCTTGCTTATACTGCATGTCACCAGCTGTAGAGTTAAACTCAAGCAATTGGAATAGAGCTCCCTCTAGGCACAATAAAGATCCACAGTTTAAACCAGTCTTGGATATTCCTTTAGCGAATGCCCATATTTGTACACTTCATGCACTTTGCAGGATAATCGAAAAGCTTGTTCATCTCTATATAGGATTTGCATGGAAGTTGAAGCCATTATCAACTAGAATAGATGCTATAACAAAGGTTGAAAAAGTTCTCTCTGCAATTGGTTTGCATGGTGGCAATGTTGTTATTGAACCAGATCTTCAAAAGTCTAAGGATGGTAATTGTGTCCCAAAAAAATCATCTATTGGTGGAGTGAAGACTAGAAGGTTTCTAGGCTTTCATGGGAGACTTGGCAAGATAAACTCGAGAAATGGTGGCTCAACTATTAAATTTAATCAGTGGAAATCCCTACATAATGCAGTTAAGGATCACACTGATAATGGACAAGCTCGAAATAGAAAAGCTAAAGTTTGGGAAACACTAGACAAAGTGCTTTTTTATTGTGATAAGACTGAATGGAATGATGATGATCTCAAAGACTTTAAAAACCAATTGAACCTTTTCAAAAAGGCAATGACAGAAGCTTGGGGTGATCAACACTTTACTCACTATATGGTAAGAAGTTTGTATATGTTTGTTTCTTCATTGTCGAACTCATATAATGTTTTTTAATAACTTTCCTTATTTGTTGACTATGCAGCATATTCTATACAACCATGCTCCATACTTTATTAAACAATATGGATCTCTATCTATCTGGTCAACCCAAGGTATGGAAAAATCACATTATCAAGCAAGAACAAAATATTTCAGACATACAAGACATGGAGGTGGAAGACACAAAGCCAACAGTTTATTAGAGGTCTTTCAATGGTTTTATCGACAAATTTGGCATAAATTCAAGCTTAAAGATACAACCACATCAAGCAATACATCATCTTTAGCAAGGACTATACAAATTGTTACCCAAAGAAGAAAAGATAGATATTTAAATTCTTGCGCAAAGCAAAGATTTACAGAATGGTTACAAACCAAACAAAGAGTTGGGAAAAGATGGGTTTCAAGAAACCCTTAATCTTTGGCATCTTCTAGTCTGATTATGTTGTAGAAGAGTCCTTAGTTTCAGGCACCTCAACAGGGCCTTCAGAGGAGTCCTTGGTTTCAGGTAGCTTGACAAGGCCTCTAGAGGAATCTTTTGTTTCATCCCACTCAATTAAGACCTCTGTATTTCAAAAACTATTGTTTCCGATAGCCTGGAAGAAGCTTCAAATTCTTACTATCTCCTACATAAGAGAGCAAATAGGAGCCAAGAACTCCAAAATATCCAGCTCTAGATCCACTGTATCCAGGCATAAAGCCAAAAACTCTTATGGCTTCTTTCTTCTCCACCAAAATGATCTTGTCCAAACCTCTGCTGAAAACTTGAGATCCAATTACCTTTGAGATAGCTCTCAAAGCCATCATTGGTGGACTTGGAGAGCTTGACAATCTATTATGATATATTACAATTGTTTGATTGTTTAAGTTTCCAATATAATGGCCAAGGCTTTGATTTTTTCCAAGCTTCATTGGCCTAGAGCCCTTGGCCCTTCCAAGAAATTTGTCCAGATTTTCAATCTCAATCTATAGAACAAACCACAACAGTACAAGATATAAGATATTTATCTATAATGCATAATAAAGTCTAATATAAACTCAATGGGTAACTTCGAATTATATTTCATACCTTAGGATGTTCATCTTCTTCAAGAAGACTATCATCATAAAGATTTATTGAACTCTTAGGCTTCTCATCTGATGGAGACTTCAATCTCTCTTCATACCCTACATCATCAATATGAAGTTTCTTCTGGACCTGCAAGAACTCTTCTTCTGTAGGTAGCCCCCCCTTTTCGTATTCTATGATCTGATTAATACATGTATGTAAGGCTATAGAGCTATCTTGGAAATTCTCTCCCTCAACATCAAGACTTGCTAGTGGTTCTTGTTCATAACCTATAAAATTCATGTCATTTTTGCCCCAACCTGCAAGGATTGCTAAGCAATAATCTTCTCTAAGATCAAAAAGATGTTGAATATCATTTAGCAACACATATCTCTTCTTGTTGATAAGATAAGTGGGAAATGTTGGAACACAGGCAAGAGGATCTTCTTCATCAACCTGTGCACTTGGCTCAATCTCCTTTTCTTCCACCATTGTGATATTGTCACTCTTGAATAAACCTACATCAAAACCTTGGACAAGTTGATTCTCAACATCTTCTTGGAACATCTCCTCCTTCTCTTCGACCTCCTTATCCATACTTGCAATATCCTCTAGCTTTCTCTGTTGGTCTATATCTGGAGAAGAATTTTCCATGTACTGAAGATACACAATAAATCCAACGTCCTTGTGGATCAGAAGGCATTGGTGTTGGTATCTGTGGAAAGGGCAACATGTTTCTTTCTTTCTGAATTCCTCATCAATGAGGTTGAACCTGCCGAGCAAAGTTGACCTGGATGTATTGGTGGCTCCCATGACATCACTATAATGAACAAATCCATTGACTTCCAAACCTTGCACATGTCTATCATAAAAACATCTGTACTCCTTAAGTTTATCATCAAGATCCTCCAATAACTCCTTCAAATCAAAAGGAACATTGAAAATTTCCCTGATATAGCAAAACTTGGAAGAATTTCCAGTGGTGTGTAAAAAATCAAAGAGCCTATCATCAGATGTCTCAATTATCTCCTCCTCATCCATTCCTTCCAGAGATAGCTTCCTCTTTGTCATCTTAACCAGAAAAATGTTTATCCCTGAAAAAAAAAAGCACAATAGAACCAATATCCAATAAAACAAGATGATATCATGGAAAGAGGCCCCAACATTGATTTTCCAAGACAAAAAAATCAAAACATGAGAATTTTTTTAGTTGACCGGTGAAACGCGAAAATTCAAGTGTGTAAGGCAAATGCCTACGAAGGAATCGCGTTTCATCGGACACTAGCTTAAAGACAAAAATTAATCTAATATGTGGCCGGTGAAATGCGATACTAAGCAAAATATCATCAACAGAGACATTGTCTCGCGTTTCAATGGTCAAAGATTGCAAATGAAGAAAAGAAACATGAACAATAAATAAATTCTATGGAAACACACAAATTGATGATATAATCATTTTTAGAAAAGCTATGCTGCTTTTGAAAGATAGAAAGCACATAACATCTTTAATTGTTCAAGTGTTATAAAACATTTTTTCTATATTAATCAAATTTATTTTGTTAAAATGATTGTAATAAAAAAATTTGTTACCTATCAAAGATTGTTGAACTGCTCTCCACACAGGATGCAAGGATCTTGAAGGGAAGTCGAGACGAAATTTTGGCAGAGAAGAAGACAATGTCGGAGAAATGGGTTTGAAATGCTTTTATATTGACCATTAAGCATGTGGTGATAGTTCCAACGAAAAAAATTGTGTAATAATGGAAAAATACGTGTACACGTGTCTGACTTAACACAGCGCAATAAACTCCTCAGAAGACGTGTGCATTCTCTTTTTCCAAAAATACGTCACATGTGTGTTAAATAACCCTTTTCCAAGTAAATAAAAAATTCGGGTAAGCGAGAGTACGTCACACGTGTGTCATTAACACTTTGCGAAGAACGTTGAGTCCATGCAAATTCACCGCCTTCACCTTTCATCGCATTTCATCGCTACTCCATCTTTGTTTTTGGTGTTCCTTCCAGTCTCCAAGCATTTCCTTCCAATCTCCAACCATTTCACTGCTTCCCCAACAAAGCAAACCTTCAAGCATATTGTCATCTTTAGGCTGAGATTGTGAAGAACAAGCTAAAAAGAAGGTATGGTTTCTGCATCTTACTTTTCAATAACAAGCTCCATTCAATGCATTGTTTTGATATTTTTCCTTAATCCTTTATGTTATTATTAGCTCTAGACCACTACAAAAGAATTTTTTCCATAGTGAAAGCATTCCTTAATATTGTGGATATTTAAGGAAATCTTCAAATTTCCTCCCTAATTCTGTGGATATTTTAAGTAATCTTAAAAGCTTTCCTTGGATCAAAGCTCTTTTTTCTTGGTTTTGTCAATTTTTATGCTATTCATGAGCTGTCCGGTGAAACGCGAAAATAAGGTACGTCAAGCAGGTTTCCTGGCTTAAATTCGTGTTTCACTGGACACAATGGACAACAAGTCCGGTGAAACGCAAAAAGAAGTAGCTGCAAGGAGGCGCGTTGCTTGACACTCGCGTTTCAATAGACAGCTCGAGAAAAATTCAGCTGATACGAGAAAACACCATGCAGCATAGATAACTCTTGTCTGGGACTCACGTTTTGCTTTACATGCTGGAGAAGAAGTAACATATGTTTTTTTGGCAAATAGCTAGGACTAAGGCAACAGCAAGAAAAGAGAAGATTGATCCTAGGGATTTAGCATCAAAGATTCATCAGTCTTCAAAGCCTTAGAAGCTCTCTAGAAAGTCAAAGCCAAGGAGAAGGTTTTCTCAAAATGTCAGGTGTCTAAGGGAGATTAGGAAGGCAGTAAATGCTCTTGACAATGCAATTCCAAAGTTGTCTTTTCAGAGGCTTGTCAGGGAAATTTGTGACAGATATAGTTTGGATAGTTTCAGATGGACAAGAATAGCTCTTAATTGTATACAAGAAGCCACATAGGATTTTCTAATTGAGTTTTTCCAAGATGCCTACATTTGTGCTGCTCATGCTCATAGGCTCACACTCATGGACAAGGACATGGTAATTCTTAGGAGGCTAAGATATAGATTTTCAAAGGTCCTTGAGCCAATTCCCCTCACTGATATGAAGACATTTAATATCCTTAATGTGCCCCCAGCTAGAAGAAAGAAAGATGATTCTGGTGTCACGGTTGAGGATGTCATCCATGAGAAGGATACAAGGCAACATGAAAAAGAGAAGATGGCTAAAGAGGAACAAGCAGATAAATGGAGAGAGTATAGGAGGCAAAGGGTTGAAGAAAGGGAAATAGAGCAACTAGAGTCCTTTGAAAATGAGCTAGCCACCCTTCTTGAAGCAGCTAATCCAAAAGGATTTAGTGTGTTTTGTTTCTTACCTGGTGACTTAGGCAAAAGAACTGAGGTTATCTCCTTTGATGCTGCATGTGTTCAGATTCGTAAGGATAAAAGAAGAGAAGTAAATGACAGTCTTATTCTTGCTGGCCTAAGGTATGTCCATCCATAATTACTTATACTTTTTGATATTTTTTTAGCAATAAGATTTTTCTTGTTTATACTCACTATTTCTATGCCTTTTCTAGGTGTATAATGCATGAGTTTCCTTTGGATATACAACAAAAAATTGAGATTTTTGATCCATCTATCTCATTCTTTATGAGGAATGAGATTGATGCAAGTTTTATTGAGCACTGGCTCAATTTGATTGACTTCGATACTTTGGAGCTGCTTATAATTTCATATAATGAAAAGTAAGTGATTCAATATTCTATTAGAGTTTTTGAGATTTTATCCTACTAATTTGTTGATATATGATTGCTTTTAGTTCTCATTAGAGCTTGATTGCAATAGACCTTGTGGATAAGCAATGCTTTTTAATCAACTCTATGAAAGGAAGCCATGGAAATGCTAAATTGTAAGTTATATTATCCAAGGGCTCCTTGATATTTCAAATTTTTTTTTTATAAGTACTCTAAATTTCAACATATTTTATATACAGAGGTGCCAAAAAATTAATTGAAGAGCTAGAGAAAAGACCCCCTATGCCATCTAATTTGCTTGCAACAATGCAATATAGACAAGTTGCGGTAAGTTATTCATTAAAATAATTGAAACATGAGTTTATTCTATGAACTACCATTCGTCCTCTTTATAGTTTTACTTTGTGTTGGTGGTTGCAGTGTCCCCATCAGGATGATAGCCATTCTTGTGGCTGGAGGGTGATTGCAAATGATAGAAGAATGGTTAACTTTGTTTATCTTAATGATGATAAACATGTAAAGGTAATATGAAAGATGCTAAACTTTAAGATAGATATTAATTGCAAATAGTCCATTGATGATAAAAATATAGTCTATTGTAAGAACAATAATGAACTAAAACTCTTTTTTCTATAAATGTGTGACAGTTTTTGAAGGATTGCTATACATCTAAGCATGTTTGGTACATCAAAGCAAAGCTCTTGAAGTATATGATGGTCAATTGTATACAACCAACAACAGAGATTGGTGGGGATTTGCACCATGAAGGAGATGCGGTGCCTATAACCACGGAAGGCAAATCCACAGCTTCAATACCTTCTATACCCAAGACATCAAAGAAAGGCAAAAGGACTCCTAGAAAGGATAGTTCTCCAAAAAAGAAATAGCTTTGCCATATCGCCTTGTAGGCCTTCATATATAGAAATTTTCCCTTCAGCCCTTGTATATCTCATAGAGATGGCAGATAGACATCTGCTACAAAATTTGTACATGTATTTTATATTGATAGGATATCTTTTCTTGAATGTCATTGCAGTGTATTTTATTTTCTCTCCTTTTCGATATCTGCAAAAAAGAAATTACAAATGTTTGTTAGTTAGAAAGTGAGATCTTGATATACATCTAAGTAGATATAATATGATGTGAAAACTTACTCGTTTCTTGTCAAGTTGGAATACAAAGGAGCATGGTAGTTCAATGTCTTCATTTTGTAAATCCATCCTCACTTGATGTAGCGTACATGATTTTCTGATCTTTAAGATTGCAATAATATCCTCGTTGAACCAAATATCAAGATCCACAATAGGATCCTTGCTGAAATCATTAAGATTCTAGTCTAAAGCAACTAGACTACTACCAACAAAATGCCATTGACTATAGTAAAAGCTAAGGATAAAATTTTGAGTAGCAATCATATATTTACAAGCTATAGAGTCTTGATCTATCTTACATATAATTTTTCCTTCTATCCTTGTATCCCATCCTTCATCAACAAATTGTATGATATGATCATATGTTAGTCTCTTCACTGAAAGCATGGTTTTTGTTATTCTTATCTCCATATTAGAGAAGAAATCAATAATATATTAATAGGCATAAATAAAGTAACTTTGCTTAGCCTACTTGAGATATTAGATTTTAGTGCTTTCTGGATCTCAGAAAATATCTTACATCTATAGCCCTCACTAGTAGCTGGACTTGGCAAAGGCCACTCAAAGCTTGAAAAATCTGGCAAAGGAAGGAGTTTATTGATCCCCATTGGCAACGCCGCATAGGAATAACATAAGAATGGTCATAAAAGAATATTCCATTCTCTGCAAGCTCTGTCTTCTTTCTACCTCTATACATTTCTTCTCCAATTGAACCATGTATAACATCAATAACATCAATAATAGATTCCACTGGTTGCCATTCCTCAAGATTAGAGGGATAGACATCTACAAGACAAACAAATATTATAATGGAAAAACCTAAACCATGTTTAAGAAAGGAAAAACTTTAAGAATCAAATTCTTACAATTTGGTCTATGCATTGGAAGCTTTGAAGATCCAGGTTTCAAACACAGCTCTCTATGCATGAACACATGTTGCACTAGTACCTCTTTGATACTATTCTTATTTGCTCCAAGCTTAAAATCTCGGATTCTGCCCTTCCAAGCAGAGATAAACGAGCTCTCATGTCTTTGCCTTTTTCCACGTTTTGCTTGTTGCATGGTGATCCAACTATCTTTGCTAATGATAGTAGGAATCCATCTTCCATCAGTTTGGAATGAGTTAAACACTGATATGGATGTGATTTGGGAGCTTGGACGCCTTGTTGAAGGTCGAATTTCTGTATCCATGGTAGAAGAGAGAGATACATGCACAGAGAGAGAGAGAGAGAAAGGACTAGGCTATCATAACGGAGGGAAAAACAATAGAGGAATAAAAGAAAGGAGGGAAAAAACTGAGCGCCACGCTTTTCACCAATTTGAATTTCGATTACATCAGTCATTATCATTAATCTAGTAACATCATTAAATAAAAGTAGCCGAGACTCTATGCCATTAATGCAAAAGATGTCATAATCACGAATATAAGAGACTAAAAATACATAATAAAAATACAAATTCGTAATATTATCATATTTATATATTTTTATAAAATAATTTTTTATTTTTTTTTAAATAGAAGTTTCGTTACGAAGGCTTTGCTCTTATTGGTCTAGAGCACTCTCTCTCCACATCCTAAAAGGCATTTTCGAGCCCTCAACACTCCCCTAATGTCCACATTACATTATGGACTTTTCTATGAGGCAGGTACAGATGTACAGGTGTTTGGATACACAGATGCAGATTGGGCTAGTAGTATGTCTGATAGAAGATCTACCAGCGGATACATATTCTCTCTTGGTAGTGCAGCAATTACTTGGAGCAGCAAAAAGCAATCTACAGTTGCTTTGTCGAGTATAGAGCCTGAGTATAGAGGTGCTGTTGTTGCAACATGTTCGGTAGTATGGCTGCAAAAGTTATTGGCTGATTTAGATGTGCAAGTGGAAGGTCCAGTTGTCATTTATTGTGACAACATGAGCAGTATACAGTTGGCTAAGAACCCTGTGTTCCATGCCAGGACAAAACATATTGAGGTACACTACCACTTTGTGAGAGAGAAGGTACTAGCAGGTGAGATTGATTTGGTGTATGTCAGCACACATGATCAGATAGCTGACATCTTCACGAAGGCATTGGGTACAAAGAAGCTTCAAAAGTTTCGAAGCTTACTTGGAGTTGCAGAGATGCAGTTGAGCTTGAGGGGGAGTGTTGAGATGAAAAGCTCAACACATGCGGACATTAATTATGGACCACCTAGTTAGATGGGTCCACACGTCTACACTTAGCACGTCGGTGGTCATTATGACTCTCACATGGCCACTGACTCATTACTTATTATATTCAGGTTGTTACACCTATTTACAGACAGCTAGCATAGTTATAGTGCCAGTCGACTAGTGTAGTCAGTTATGCATTGTTTGACTTAGTAGGCCACTTTCCTTTATGTTGTATCTTATCTATACTTTGTGTACATTGTAAAGTGTGTGGAAGAAGAAGAAGAAACCACAACAAGAAAACGTTTTGGCCTCCATCTCTCTTCTTGTCTCTTGAGTGAGCTTCTCCTTGTGCATTCTGTGTGTGTTTGGTGCAGCATCTTGAGCAAATCCCCCCACCACGCGATTCTTGACAACCCACTATTGCTTACTTCAAGGTTTTTGGATGTGTTTGTTGTGTTCATGTTCATGATTATTTGAGGAAAAAGATGGAGCCAATGGCTATAAAATGCATCTTTCTTGGATACCCTAACGAGAAGAAGGGTTACAAATGATATGATCCAATGACTAAGAAAGTTTACATTAGCAAGGATGTCATATTCAATGAGTATGAATCATGGTACAATCCCAAGATGCTCATGGGAAGAAAATTTTAGCAAATGGTAAGCTTGGAAATAACCACTTTATGGCTGGACCTGAGGAGAATCCAGACAACAGTGGTGGCAGCTACAGTACATGGAGTGGTAGGCTGAGGAGTTCACAAAAGCATGCGAAAATTGCAAAAGGAAAGAGGCCTATGGCTGAAAGTTCAGAGGATGAATCTATCACTGATGAGTATGGCATTCCTCATGTAAAAACACAAGGTACTAGAAGTGTAGGAAAATATGTGCCACCACATGCAAGAGCAGTTGAGACACTAGGTAGTGCACCTCAAGTGAGGAGATGAGAAAGGGCTAGATATCCAGTTGATAGATTATGGGTTCATGAAGATGCATTATGCTTATATGATTTCTTATGTACAGCATGTGGAACCTACTTGCTTTGAGGATGCAGTGGAAAGCAAATAATGGAGACAAGCTATGGATGAGGAGATGGATGCATTGAACAAAAACAAGACTTAGGAGCAGTTACCTCATGGGAAGAAATCTATTGGTTGTATATGGGTGTACAAAGTCAAGTGCAAATCAAATGGTTCTCTAGAAAGGTATAAAGCAAGGCTGGTTGCAAACGGTTATGCACAAACATATGGATTGGATTATGAGGAGACATTTAGTCCAGTGGTAAAGATGACTACAATGAGATCAATGATTGCTTTGGCTTCTATATATGGCTGGAAATTGTATCAAAGGGATGTGAAAAATGCATTCTTGAATGGGAGTTTAGAAGAGGAAGTGTACATGGATCAGCTTGAAGGATATATGAATCCTAAATACCTGTATTATGTATGCAAGTTGAACAAGGCATTGTATGGACTAAAGTAAGGACCAAGAGCTTGGTGTGAGAGTATTATAAGATTCTTGTGGAGCATGGGATTTCAATGGAGTATGGCTGATTCTCACTCTATGTGAGACATACAGAGGATGGCATGGTTGTGATTGTCATCTATGTTGATGACCTCATTATTACAGGTACACTTGAGAGGGAGATTTCTGAAGTTAAGCATGGTCTTCATCATAAGGAATTTGACATAAAGGAACTTGGTCTGTTGAGATATTTTTTGGGCATTGAGGTCATTGATACATCTCTGGTATTTGGTTGGTACAAAGATAGTATTCTTGGGAGATGTTGGAGAAGTATGGCATGACAAGATGTAAGCTAGCGGATACTCCCTTAGATCAAAACATCAAAATGATTTATGATGGGCAATATGTGGAAGATGTGACTACGTTTAGAAAGCTGGTTGGTAGTCTTATCTACTTAACCATTACAAGGCCAAATTTGAGTTATGTTGTTGGATTGATTAGCCAATTTATGCAAAGACCATGTAAATCACATTTGGATGCAGTGAGGAGAGTTCTAAGGTATGTGAAGAAGACAATAGAATTTGGCTTATTCTATGAGAAGGGAATAAAGCCTACCTTGTTTGGGTATATTGATGCAGACTGGGTAGGTAATCTTATGGATAGGAGATCTACCAATGGTTATGCATTTTCATTTGGATTAGCCATGGTAAGTTGGAGCAGCAAAAAGCAACCTACAATTGCTTTGTCAAGTACAGAAGTTGAGTACCAAGGTATTGCATTGGTAGCATGTGAGCAGACATGGTGGCTAAGATTGGTTTTATGTGATATGGGGATTGAAATTGATGGTGGAGTCATCATATATTGTGACAACATTAGCAGCATTATGCTGGCAGAGAACCCAGTCTACTATGCCAGGACAAAACAAATAGAAGTGCACTATCACTTCATTAGAGAGAAGGTCATTGATGGAGAGGTTGACTTTAAAACAAATGACCAAGTTGCTGATATCTTTACCAAAGCATTAGGTGAAGATAAGTTTGAGTATTTCAGGAGTGCCCTTGGAGTATTATCTTTGCAAGCTCATTCTGAGCTTGAGGGGGAGTGTTGATAAATAAGGCATAACCTAAGCCTTATCCTATGCTTGTATTAAGTAAGTGTGTGAGAGGCTGTGTAAAGTGTTCTAAAGGTCAAAGTGTCTATCTCTTTGTGAGAGACTTGGAAAAGTGAACAATAGAGAAGATAGAATGAGAAGAATAAAGAAGAATATAATGAAGAAAGATTGAGCCTCCATATCCATGTCTCACCACCTTTCTTTGTGCATCCCCATCGAATCTCTTATCTATTTTCACATAATGATGATTGAGGAGTTTTTCTTGCAATCTTGTTGTGCTACACACTCAAACATGTCGTGACCATTGGGTACACTCTTAATCCTTCAAAAGCTTGAATTCACATATCGTAGACTAGCCTTTCACCCAATCACACACATGCATATTGAGAATAAACCATTGTATCAAGCATCAAGTCACATGTCTCCTACCAAGAATGTCACAAGCTCTAGCTCCACACTCTAATTGAGTACTCTACAAGTCTCTATAGTCCTCATCATGAAGGTATGGTATGAGAGAGTACTAGAGAGGAGGCTAGAGGTTTCACTCTCCTTGTCTCTCACCTCCCACTCACTCTCTCTCCCTCAATCTCACATAAGTCTTAGAGAAAGAAAGTAGAAAGCCAATTTGCACACATAAAAATAGCTTGTTCTACTCATTCTCATCCTTTTTATACATATTTTTAGGGTTAGGATTTTCCCATCTCTCTTAGGCATCCAGCCCTCTTTTGGACCTCAAGACTGGTCATCTCTTATTGCATGTTTTCCTATGGTGAGAATTAATAGAAGATTTACGATTTTTCCTCAAGAGCTATGCTATCGTTACAAGTTGCACTGGATCATACCTAGATTGTGGATTTACATGATAACTCAATACAATTGTTGCAACCTTCTACAAATTCAAATATGCAAGTGCTTCATATACATTATGTTGTGGGTGGCTAATAATCTAAAAATAATGGCTCCTTCCATGTGCTTGCTTACATGTTGCACGTTGTTGTGTACTTCTTATGGTTAACATTATCCCTCTCCTAGTCCTATGTCATTCTCCATAGTAGATGCCATGCTTTAGCTTGCATCAAAGACATGAGTGCTAGGGACTATCATGTATTGTCCTTGGAGGAGTCCTTAAGACTATTGATGGCATAGAAACTTCTTATTGTAAGGTAAGTTTTGACTTGAGTGATGGTAGATATCCTAGTTTTGTTGAAGTTAGTGGGATTCTTCGAGATTCTTGTGGTTGGTTTTCAAATCTTTTGGTAAGTTTCCTTGGTGAAATGAAGGTCAAAATTATAATGATGGAGGATCTTGAAGAGAGGCTAACAATGCATTACTCATTGGGATCTTTAGAACCTACAATTCAAGAATCTCTTGTGCAGTCTCTCCCTAGGGGATAGTGCTAGTCTTCTTGTCATGCACAGAACATATTTTATTGGTTTGGGAGATGGGTCAAACTAGAGAAGGGAGAAAAGAAGAAGAAGGAGGAGGAGGAGGAGGAGGAGGAGGAGGAGGAGGAGGAGGAGGAGGAGGAGAAGAGAGAAGAGAGAGAAGAAGAGAAGAAGGGAGAGAGGGAAGGAGAAGAGGAGAGAGAGAGAATAAGAGAAAGAAGAAGAGAGAGAGAAGGAGAAGAGAAGCTTTCAAAGAAGGGACTCACTCTCACGGATACAGTTGGCGCCACCATCGCATGCTCCCCCAAGCAGAGAGAGAACAAGAGAGAAAGGGAAGGTTCTAGAACCTTCTAAGGGCTATGGAGTTCCTTGCAAGGTTCGCACCTTAAGGAAGGAGGACGAGAGCTTGTCCAATGCAATCGAAGTACACGTGTGGGAGCTGCAAAAGGGGAAAAGAAGCAGATCGAATCAAGTGGAACTGTTAATGTCTCAAACACCTACGGATCAAAATCAGGTTTTCCTAAGACCCAGGTTATACGGTAAATTTTAAGTTTGTAAATATAGTTTAAATGCATTAGAACATGGGAGGAAAATAGTGAATCTACATGATGGGGAATACAGTAAGAGGATATTATCGTACCTAAGAAAATAAGTTTCATTGCTTAAGACATTAGAATTCTTATTCATAATGATGTCCCTTTTACAATCTTAGAAATTGCGCATGTTAGGTAGGATTTTCCTAGCAAGTGTTCATGATAGACGGGACTTCCTAGAGAATGTTCATGAATATAAAGCATTGAGTGCGTGCATTAAGCTAAGCTAGAAGAACTCATGAAGCTTATTTCATGAATGGAAGTAATCATCGAAGTATTGCGGATATCTTGCATTCAAAGGAGATATGCTGGAATCATAACATTTGGATAAAACTAAAATGAAGGGAAGGTTTCATTACCTCACATTGCATTAAGTTTAATCTTAAATTTTGTTAAGCTAAACACCAATAATCTTGTAGATAAAGGTATTGGGACCTAATGTCCTCATTGATTCTCAAAAGTAGAGTAATGACTCTTCTTGCAACAAAGGAATAAACGTTGATGGGATCTGTTGCAATTCGTAATAAGAAGCCTAGAGAGATCTAACCTGAATACATACCAAGGGAGGAAAGTTCCCAAGGGGGAGAGTAAACAAGAGTGTTCACTCATCATAGACCCTTATGGTGCTTCTCAAGGAGGAGTAACTGTATTCTCAAAAGGAATACAATAACTATTGGTTCCAATACTTGGATGGTAGCCTTTGGATGCTTGAAGTAATGCTCTGGATGAAAGTAAAGGGAATAAACTGTATCTTGGGAAGATTACAGTGGTTGTTACCTCAATTGATAGGTTTCTACCTTTGGGATGCCTGGTTTATTTTGGAAGCCATGTTATAAGTTTATGTGAGGGAGTAAGTTGTGGGAAAATGATGGATTGAGCAAGTTATTACTGATATGGAAAAGGACTTTTTTTACTAATTAAATGAAGTTAGGCTGGTTGTTTCAGCTTTGGTTGATTCCTTAAAGGATAAGGAATGGTTGTGGTTTTGGATGCTAAACCAATTTGTTTGTGATTGATGATTGCATGGCCGGGTTTGAGATGACTGATTGCCATGGAAACAAAAGGGATGTTTTCCCTAGTAATTGTTATTAAGCTGGTTGCTTCAGTTGTGGTTGATTTCCTAAAGAGATAATTAAGGAAGGATGGCTCTCGCTACCCCCCACGAACCGCCAAACCCTAACCAAGGGGGTTATGAATCCGCGCCGGGAATGTGGACCGAACCCACCACAAGAGGTCTCTCCATGGAAATTACTTGGCATAGGAGGATGCTTGGGTGCCAGTGGGGGCTCTGGCCGTAAATCCCAATGCCTCCGGGCCCTACACAAGTGTTCTACGTGACTCGAGATGGGATCTCGAGGCCTTGATACTAGTTACAAGGCGGAATCTTGGTAGAATAAACCTTCGGGTTTTGTTGCCGGGAGACGGAAGGATTTTTCTGCGGAGGCAGAAAGGAACACTTATTTCTCCTATATGGACAGGAGACAAACATTAATCTAAAGATAAGTTAAGGAAGTGTTTGATCTTGTTTTATCCTGCTTTCATGTCAGTGCTCTGAATTATGTAAAGGAACCTGTGTTGAGATGACAAGCTCAACACATGCATACATTAATGATGGACCGCCTGGTTAGATGGGTCCACACATCTACACTTAGCACGTCAGTGCTCATTATGACTCTCACATGGCCACTGACTCATTACTTATTATATTCAGGTTGTTACACCTATTTACAGCTAGTATAGTTATAGCGTCAGTCGACTAGTGTAGTCAGTTATGCATTATTTCACTTAGTAGGCCACTTTCCTTTATGTTGTATCTTATCTATACTTTGTGAATATTGTAAAGTGTGTGGAAGAAGAAGAAAAAATTAGCAAGAAAACGTTTTGGTCTCCATCTATCTTCTTATGTTCTTGAGTGAGCTTCCTCTTGTGTACACAGTGTGTGTTTGGCACCGCAACTCAAGCAAGTCCCCCCACCACGCGATTCTTGACATGGTATCAGAGCTGCGCCACTGAGAGAGGTTGATTTCAAAGGTTGAAGTGAAGGAGAAGAAGCAAGGTTCGAGCAAGCAAGCCACGGGTAAGAAGCTCTCCCATTTTTCCACTCTCTCTTGGATAGTGCCTGTGGAGGCACCGGAAGCAGAGTCGAGCAAAAATCTCAGATTGTTGTGAGATTTGGTGTGCAAGAAGATCACTGTATATTTTGTGAATAAGCTCGTAAGGGCTATTCCGCAGTTATTTTGGGCGTCTGAGGCCATTTCGAGCCCCATTTTAGAGCCGCAAGGTTGAGGACAACAGTTTCAGGGTACACTGTGATTTTGGGTGTATTGATCGAAAGTGGGCGCACAAGTTACAGGTTGCGAATTTGTAAATTTTTGAGGTATTTGCAGGAAGAAAACCTAAGGTTTATCTGCAAACAGATTGCAGATTACATGTACTATTGAGCAATCAGTGAAAAAGGTTGCTTGGTGTATTACTGTGCATGTGTTGTGGAAGATTGCAAAAGACTAGCTTGATGTGTTATATCCTTATTTGTGATAATAGCAGAGAACAGTGGAAATCCCATTATTGAGAAGCTCAACAAGAACAACTACCCTTCATGGAAGTTCTGTGTGACGAACTTCCTCATTGGAAAGGGCCTTTATGAGTTTGTCTTGGGTGAAGAAAAGGAGCCAAAGCTGGGTGTCCCTCTGACTGCAGATGAGTTAAAAGCATGGAAAGAGTGGAATGCGAAAGAAAAAAAGGTGATGTACTAGCTATCTACAGTCATTGATAATACTATGCTAGGACATATCAGGAACGTAGAAACTTCACATGCAGCTTGGACAATTTTTGAGAGCATGTTTTCAATAAATACAAAGGCACGAAAGATTCAACTCAAGCAAGAATTGAATGCCTTGAAGAAAGAGAAAATGTCTGTCAGTGAGTATGTGTTGAAAGTGAGGAGCATTGAAAATGTCTGTCAATGAGTATGTGTTGAAAGTGAGGAGCATTGCAGATGCTTTAGCAGCGATTGATGCAATGCCGGATGATGATGATTTGGTTTCATCCACTCTGAGTGGCATTAACAATGAGAAGGCATGGAAATCATTTGTTTCTTCAGTATATGTACGGAAGCCATTTCCAGATTTTGATGAGCTAATCTCTCTCATGATTACTAAAGAGATCAATATGCAGGGTGATTCGTCTGAAAGAAATGGTAAACAGGTCCAAGCATTTTACTCGAGTTCAGGAAGGGGACATGGTAGATCCTCTTCGAGAGGCCGTGGTATGGGATGTGCTTGGCGATAACCACAAAACAGGTTCAATCAACAATTTGGTGAAATGCAGGTTTCTAGAGGCAGAGGAAACTTTAGAGACAGGGGGAGCTCTAGAGGAAGAGATGGATGGCAGAACAGAGGTTCTAACAACTCTGGTATTGTGTGTCACTACTGTGGCAAAACAGGTCATATTGCAGCCCAATGTTATGCTAAGAAAAATGATATTCGCAGTGGTAAGTTGTAGCAAGGAAACTATGCATCGTCTTCACGACAGAATGAAGACAAAAATGAACGTTTGCTTGTTATGCAGCATATGCTAAATGTTGTTACAGGAAAGGAACACATGATGATGTTTGGTATGTTGATTCAGGTGCATCCAATCATATGACTAGCCATGTAGAATGGTTTGGAGAGATGCAAGATTTACAAAATACAGATTATGTGCAAACGGGTGATGATTCATGCCACCCAATTTCACACATTGGAAAAGTTTCCTTGTCCTTTCATGATTGTAAGACAAAGAGTCTTTCAGATGTATTACATGTGCCATCTATTACAAAGAACTTGGTGTTAGTCGGTCAGATGGTAGAGCAAGGGCTACAAGTTAGATTTAATGCAAAGGGCTGCTTTGTAGAAGACTTCAATGACAAGTGCAGGTTGGTTGCGAAGGGAAGTAGAGTTGGACGTATGTTTACTCTGAATGTTGGAATTCCTACTATAAATGCTGCTATGTATGCTAAAGGAAAAGGTGTTGTTGCAGATATTGAAATTTGGCACAAACGCATTGGATATGCAAAGGTACAAAGGCTGAAATTAATGCAGTTCAAAGGGTTGGTTACATGTTTGCCTACATTTAGAATTGTAGAATTTCATAAGGTATGCGAAGCATGTCAGTTTGGTAAGCAAGCAAGACAACCCTTTTCACATGACAGAGATGTAAGCAGAAATATCCTTGATGTTGTGCATAGAAATATTTGGGGGCCTACACAAAATGTATCTCTTGGAGGCAGTTCATATGTTGCCACATTCATTGATGATTGTTCTAGAAAGCTGTGGGTATATTTTATGAAGGAAAAGAGTGAAGCGTTTGAGCACTTTAGAACTTTCAGGGCTGCAGTTGAAAGAGAAACATGCTTGAAAGTAAAGTGCTTGAGGTCAGATGGAGGGGGAGAGTACCTCTCGAATGAGTTCAGTGATTTTCTGAGGTCTCATAGGATAAAGAGACAGTTCACATGCAGGTATACCCCACAGCAAAATGGGGTTGCAGAAAGGAAAAACAGGCATATTGCAGAAGTTGCACGCGCCTTGATGGCTGAAAAGAATATGCCTAAGTATTTTTTGTCTGAGAGTGTTCATATTGATGTTTATATTATGAACAGAACTCCCACAATTGCAGTTCATGGTATGACCTCTGAAGAATGCTTTACAGGTAAGAAGCCTGATATCTCACACTTGAAAGTGTTTGGATGTATTGCATATGTTCATGTGCCAGATGAGTTATAAAAGAAACTGGATCCAAATGCTGAAAAGTGTATCTTTGTTGGATACTCTTTAGAGCAAAAAGAGTATCATTGTTATAACCCTGTCAGATGTAAGTTCAGAGTGAGTAGGGATGTCATCTTTGATGAAATGAGCAGTTGGTATGCATCTAGCGATGATGCATTGGATGATCATGATGATCATGACACTCATGTGCAAGCTGAAAAGCAAGAATCACGGACTCTTAGTGGACTAGAGACATCATCTCGTAGTCCTTGGTCTAGGAGACTAAGGAGTAGCTCTACATCTTCAGATGCATCTAGTAGCACTACAGGTAAAGACAAAGGAAAGAATAAAGTGTCAGATGGCCTTGATGCAGTTCTTGATGAAGACTCCAGTGGCTCAGAGAGCTTGGATGATGAGCTTGGCATTCCTTCAGTGAGGACTCCAGGTGTGCAGAGAGCACACGTCAATGCAAAGACTCCATTGAGTGATCCAGTGGTACGCAGGTCTAACAAGGTGAGATACCCTGTTAACAGATTGGTTTTGAAGGTTATGTAGCTCAACATTATGCTTATATCGTGAAAGTGATTGAGGATGTTGAGCCCACACATTTTGAGGAGGCTGTTGGCCATGCTCATTGGGATGCAGCAATGGATGAGGAGATGGCTACATTAGAGGCCAATAAGACTTGGGATCTAGTATCATTGCCAAAGGGCAAGAAAGCTATTGGATGTAAGTGGGTTTATAAGATTAAGCACAATGCAGATGGTTCTATTAGTAGGTACAAAGTTAGGCTAGTTGCAAAAGGCTATGCCCAGACATATGGCATAGATTATGAAGAAACCTTCAGTCCAGTTGCTAGGATGGAAACTATCAGATGTTTGATTGCTTTGGCAGCAGCCAAAGGTTAATGGATGTGAAGAATGCCTTCTTGCATGGTGATTTGCAGGAAGAAGTGTATATGGATCAGCCAGTAGGTTATGAAGATTTAGAGCATCCCACGTATGTGTGCAAGTTGAAGAAGGCGCTCTATGGGCTCAAGCAAGCACCTAGAGCATGGTCTGACAAGATCAGAGAGTATCTTGTCAATATTGGCTTTTATGTTTCTGATGCTGATCACTCACTTTATGTGAGAAAGGGAGATGCAGGTTTGGTCATCATAGTCATCTATGTGGATGACTTGATTATTATAGGTGATAGTGATCGTGGGATTGCTGAAGTCAAGGACTTTTTGATGAAGAAGTTTGAGATGAAGGATTTAGGTGACCTAAGATACTTCCTTGGCATTGAGGTGATCAGATGTGATGATGGTATATGGCTGTCCTAAAGACAATATGGCTTGGATATGTTGTCCAAGTATGGTATGACAGCATGCAAACCACTTTCAGTCCTATTGTTGGAGCAGAATGTAAAGTTGAGTGCTGATGTTGGGGATGAGATAGAAGACCCTATTATGTTCAGGAGGATAATGGGGAGTTTAATCTACATGACCATTACAAGGCCAGACTTGAGCTACGCTATTGGTCTTGTGAGTCAGTTTATGCAAGTACCTAGAAAGCTACATTTGGATGCAGTCAGACGTATATTGAGATATGTGAAGTCCACATTACATTATGGAATTTTCTATGAGGCAGATACAGATGTACAGGTGTTTGGATACACAAATGCAGATTGGGCTGGTAGTATGTCTAATAGAAGATCTACCAGCGGATACATGTTCTCTCTTGGTAGTGCAGCAGTTACTTGGAGCAGCAAAAAGCAATCTACATGCTTTATCGAGTACAGAGGCTAAGTATAGAGGTGTTGCTATTGCAGCATGTGAGGTAGTATGGCTGCAAAAGTTATTGGCTAATTTAGATGTGCAGGTGGAAGGTCCAGTTGTCATTTATTATGACAACATGAGCAGTATACAGTTGGCTAGGAACCCTATGTTCCATGCCAGGACAAAACATATTGAGGTACACTACCACTTTGTGAGAGAGAAGGTACTAGCAGGTGAGATTGACTTGGTGTATGTCAGCACACAGGATCAGATAGCTGACATCTTCACAAAGGCATTGGGTACAAAGAAGCTTCAAAAGTTTCGAAGCTTACTTGGAGTTGCAGAGATGCAATTGAGCTTGAGGGGGAGTGTTGAGATAACAAGCTCAACACATGCAGACATTAATGATGGACCGTCTGGTTAGATGGGTCCACACATCTACACTTAGCATGTCGATGGTCATTATGACTCTCACATGGCCACTGACTCATTACTTATTATATTCAGGTTGTTACACCTATTTACAGTTGGCATAGTTATAGCGCCAGTCGACTAGTGTAGTCGGTTATGCATTGTTTGACTTAGTAGGCCACTTTCCTTTATATTGTATCTTATCTATACTTTGTGAACATTGTAAAGTATGTGGAAGAAGAAGAAAAAACTAGCAAGAAAACGTTTTGGCCTCCATCTCTCTTCTTGTGTTCTTGAGTGAGCTTCCTCTTGTGTATATAGTGTGTGTTTGGCACCGCAGCTCAAGCAAGTCCCCCCACCACACGATTCTTGACAACCTGTGATTAACGGGTTAATTAAGGAAGCTACTTTTATGTGTCAAACATAATGTGATAGGTAATCAGATAACTAAAACAACCCCCGAGGGAAGCGTGATGGATGTGACCAATGGGTCTATCCTACGAAAGGGTGGTCTCGGTTAGCCGAGAGCTTTCCTCAAATGAAGTGTTAACGAGTAATGTTAGGAAGACCCGATTACAAGGAACCCAGATTTCAAGTCGAACCTAGTGGGGATGGCCGGATAAGTTCCGTTGTGAGGCAGACTTGAGAGACCCTAGTTGGCAAACCCCATGTCATTCCTTGGGTGTGCCGGGCGACATCTTCTAGACACATCTCTCGATGGACTGCTAAGATGTGTCCCACGATTTGAGGAAAGGGCACGTTACACCAAAGCATACAAAGGAAAATCATCTCGCAAGTGGGAGTAGTTGCATCCAACAACATATAGGAGAGCATAGAAGTTCATTATCACTTCATCAGGACAATGGTACTTGAAAGACAAATAGATCTACTTCATGTGAAGAATGAAGACCAGGTAGCTGACATCTTTACCAAATCACTTGGTAGAGATAAGTTTGTTCACTTCAGAGAGCTACTTGGAGCACAACAGTTGACTTGAGCTTGAGGAGGAGTGTTGAGATTCAAGCTTAGTATACATAAAGTCAAAGTCCCACTATCACAAAGAGCCAAGATCTGCATAGAGGATCCAAGGTTCTCCCACTAGAAGTGAATCCAAAATGTAAAATAGCACAATAAGGCTCAATGCATCAAGTACATAACATTCGGGTAATCAAGATACACGATGTATACATTTGGGAGCATCTAGTCTAGTAAGTCTCAAACTCATGAGTGAATAAGCACTAAATCAAGTTGCAAGTGCCAAAATACATCCAATATAGCTCAAGGAAAATCCTAAAATATCACCATAGACATATCCAACCACAGATATTAGTGCCAAGTACTAACATAAGCATATGACATACTGAGAAGCATGTAGACCTTCAATACATAGAGCTTTTCCAACTAAATTCTTACTAGCTAAACAATGTATAAAATTAAAACCCTACAAAAATTGGGCTATTTGAGCTCAAAGCAATCCAATAAGCACCTCAAGGCATAACACAACATTCGTGTATCAAAGCCCACCTCCACCAGCACCATGTAAGCAATAGAGATCTCAATAAATGATGTCCTAGAGTGTTTACACAATAGGTCTACCTTGTTTCATAGTCAATGGAAAATTCACTTCGATACGTGAGACCAAATGCAATGATGAGATGAGTTCCAAGTGTTCATCCAAGTGCCCAAGAGGTCCTTGAGCTATAGTAGATGTGAAAATTGGTCAAAAAAGGGGAGAAGGCTATAGGTACAATTACACAAGATCGAGATTAGGACTTAATAGCTAGGGCTAAAGCTCAATGAGCACATTGTAGTGCTCAATGCATCCCCATTAAGGTCTTGAACAAGCACATAGAAGCCAAAAGAGAACTGAGCCTCAGTGAACCTCAGGAAGAAGAGGGTTAAGCTACCATGAAACCTTCAAGCTGTGTCAATTGCCTTGTGTTCACATATTAGACATTGAAAACTAGTTATCTTGAGGAGCACCTTTCACACTAGAGTGTCCATGAACTAGTAATTCTCTGAACTGGTTCATAGTTAGAGATTTCACACTACTATAGAGTTGAACTAGTTGTTTGAAGGTCAAAAAAGGTGGGTTTCTATGTAACTTACGTGTGCTATTTTGGAGGCCAAAAATTGCAAAAAAAATCCAAAAAAAAGTGTAGTTTTAGCTTGACTGGGACTTCATTATTGGCACAAAAAATTGCAAAAAATAGCAAGGAAATTGGTCAATTTTAAGCCCATGTTTTGATGCTTTTTGGGTCATATGAGCACGGTTTGAGCTCTGTTTTGGATGGTTCTTGCTGGACAGCTAATGTATGATGTATGGGCATCATTTATGAATGCATGTGATAGCATTTGAGCTTATGTATAGCAGCCTTTCTCTTGGAAGGGAATTGACATGAATTTTGGGGCTATTTTTTGTGCATTTTTTGTCTTGAGTTGACCATTAGAGGCAGTGGATTGGTTCATGTTGTTGAATGCTTGATTGGGACAGCACATATTGCTAGTTTTTTGAAATTGCAGCTATCAAAATGTTAGACATAGCTCAAATTACTCATATTGTTGGAGATAAATTGACCAAGGACAACTATAGTGTTTGGTCATGCAGGATGGAGAAATTTTTTATGGGGAGAGGTCTTTGGGACCTCATTATAGGTGATGATGCATGTCCATAGCTTCTTGAGGAGCCCACAGAAGAGCAAAAGAAGGCATACAAGGATTGGAGGACTGGAAAGAACATGAAGAATTTGCATTGGATATCTATATGCATATCAGATACTTTGATTCCTCATATCAAGAAGGAAAATACTGGTAAAGAGGCATGGGAGATCATTGAGAAAATGTATCAGACATGTACAGAGGCAAGGAAAATACAACTCAAGCAAAGATTGCATGGAGCATGGAGAGGAATCTGCACTATCAGTGACTATGTTGTAGAAACCAAATAGGTTGCAGAAGATCTTACATCTATAAATGCACAAGCAGATGATGATGACTTGGTTTCAGTCACTCTTAATGGACTTGGCCCAGCATATAAATCTTTGGATATCTCTATTTCAGTTAGAGGAGGCTCTACGCTAGACTTTGAAGAATTGATTGCTTTGCTACTCAGAAGAAATAAAGTTAAATGCATCTAATAGCAGCAAGAATACAAGTGGAGATAGTTTATTTTGTCATTAGAGAGGTCATGGCAGCCCATCTAGAGCTAGAGGCTCATCTTATGATTGTGGAGGTGATAGCTTTGTATGTGGTCAAGGTAGGTACCTTTGGTCATGGTGGTTTCATGCCAAGAGGCAAGGGGAGAGCTTACTCTAGAGATAGAGGACAGTCTACTCCTCCACATAGAGATGGTGCATGTAATTATTGTGGGCAATATGGACATTTTGAAAGGGAATGTTATCACAAGAAAAATGCTATGCCTAGGTGTCAAGGAAGGATTCAATATATTCATTATGCAAGTGGTTATGGAGGTGCAGGTTATGGATCTAGAGGTAGCTTTGCTAGAGGCCATATATTTGCCATGGAACTTTGTACTACGGACCATGACACACCCTCAGTCAAGGGCTACAAATCACATGACTCATCATGTTGAGTGTTTTGACACACAACAGCAAATGCAGAATGAAAAATATGTGGCTATTGGGGTTGACACTTTGCATAGAATTTCTCATATTGGTAGTGTGCCACTTGTCACTAGAGATGGAGTGGAAAATAAGCTTGGGGATGTACTTTATGTACCTACAATCACTAAGAACTTAGCATCATTAGTCAAAAGACCAAGGATTGCAGGTGAGATTCAATAGATATGGATGTTTCATGGAGGAATTTTGAAATGGAAGGCCTGGCAAATTGATTGCCAAAGGAAAAAAGAAAGGCAAGTTATTTGCCTTGGATGTAGGTACACCCGTCATTTAGAATTCTATGTATGTTGAAAGTGGACATGGTCAAGATAAGGATGTTGAATTATGGCATAGGAGAATTGGACATGTAAACCTGCAAAGAATGAAACAAATGCAAACTAAACAGGTGGTTCGTGGTTTGCCTCATTTTGGTTATGTTAATTATGATCATGTATGTGAGGCTTGTCAGTTTGGCAAGCAAACTAGATTGCCATTTCCAAAAAGGGGGAGAATCAGCAATCATCCTTTGGAAATGGTGCATTCTGATATTTGTGGTCCATGTCAGAATGTCTCATTAAGTGGGAAATGTTGGTTCTATATCACCTTTATTGATGACTTTAGTAAAATGACTCGAGTGTAATTCATGGAGCATAAAAGTGAAGCCTTTAAAATATTTTTGGAGTTTAAAGCTATGGTTGAAAAACAGTTTGATTGTTACATAAAATGCTTGAGGTCTGATAATGGAGGAGAGTACATGTCATATGAATGTTCAAATTTTTTGAGAGATCATGGAATCAAAAGACAAGTGACATGCAAGTACATAGTTCAACAAAATGGTGTGGTAGAAAGAAAGAACCATATCATTGCAAAGATTGCTAGGGCAATGATGAACCAAATGAATATGCCATCGACATATTGGATAGAGGCAGTGCATACTGTAGTACATGTCATGAATAGGACACCTATAGCATTGATTCAACATGTATCATCATAAGAAAAGATGTATGGTAGACACCCACTATTGCTTACTTCAGGGTTTTTGGATGTGTTTGTTGTGTTCATGTTCATGATGATTTGAGGAAAAAGATGGAGCCAAAGGCTATAAAATGCATCTTTCTTGGATACCCTAATGAGAAGAAGGGTTACAAATGATATGATCCAGTGACTAAGGAAGTTTACATTAGCAAGGATGTCAAATTCAGTGAGTATGAATCATGGTACAAGCCCAAGATGCTCATGGGAAGAAAATTTCAACAAATGGTAAGCTTGGAAATAACCACTTAGAAGATATGGCTGGACCTGAGGAGAATCCAGACTTCGAACAGGGCAGCTGCAGGCATCATTTTTTGCCAAGATTTCACCAGTGGACTCCCAGGGACCCGACGCACCTTACCATCAAGTTTCATTGCATAAAAATATATGGTAGTTAGAAATCTCACCTTCTCCATATCATCTTGTATCTTCATCTCCTCGTGTGTCAGGGAGGCACCTCTTTGGGTAGAGGGATCTACAAACTCCTTGGTAGGAAGCTGGGGCCTTGGTCCAAACAAATCATGCTGCAATGCTTCAAATTCAGCATCAGGCACAAGGTAGTCTTCTTCAATCGAGGTAATATGCTCCTATCTTGCTATGATCGTAATCACAGTATCTAAGCTTGTGCCATCATATCTTCCAATCTCTGCCATTGTTGGATGCACATCCATGTAATCATAATCGATCAGGTCTTCCATTGAATTTCTGACTAGGATAAAAAACAACTCTTCTTCCTTCATTTCCAAGTACTGCAATACATCTAATAGAAGTAAGTATTGTACACCATCTACTTCAATGGGTGTCAATGAGGCAAGGTTGGGTTTGTCGACTTGTGGTTGTTCTAAAGAAGATGGCACTATGAGAGCCAACCCTTGCTCTGTCACCACTCGATGTTCCTCTTGAACATTTATGAGCTCTTCAATTGTTTCTTCTCCCGTGTATGTGATAGAAACAACCTGTGGAGTTGTATCTTCATCGCTCTCCTCCTCTAGGGGTGTATCCAATCAAGATTACCAATGCGCAATCACACTCCACAAGATCCAAAGGTGATGTACCTAGTGCACTTCCCATGGGAACAATGCATACTCTATGCGAAGGATCCACATGGGCTAGACACCTATTCACCACTTTTTGGTGATTCTTCCATGCATGAAATACCATGAGCTGTAGCACAAGATTGAAGACATCAATAACTAGTGAAGGAATAAATTCAAGTATACCTCTAACAAGCCTAGTCTTCCTGATTATGTCCATTTGAGCCCCACTGCATATGGATTACTTGACCATTCATTCTAGGGCAATTATTGGACCAATTTGACTCTTCTGACTCTTTTGAGTCATCCTTCAAATCATAGATATTAAGTTTCCCATATAAACTATTCATGCAAGTTCCAAGCCCAATATGGGATAGCACTATTTTCAGCAAACCATAGGATATCATATGCATCACATGTGATGGTATCCATCTTGATGAAAAGAAGAAATATTTCCATAAACCACTTGATATGATGCTTTATTAATATGTCAAGATGACAAAGCATATATTGGCTTCCCGAGTTCGTGGGCTGTCCAAACTCTAATTGCATAGTCTCTTTGGTACATTATCATTGAACACAAGGTTGAAGACATAAATAACTAGTGAAGGAATAAATTCAAGTATACCTCTAACATGCCTAGTCTTCCTGATTATGTCCATTTGAGCCCCACTGCATATGGATTACTTGACCATTCATTCTAGGGAAATTCAACATAATAGAGAAGACCAATTTGCATCAACCATGCATTGGTGTTGGCATCATGATCATGTAATCAACAAATGGTTTGTGCTACTCACTAGTTGAGATTGAACATTTTGTGGCTAATTAAGGTGTCTCATAGTCATCATGCTTAGAAGGCATCAATTTGAGTGGACTATCACTCTAGTATGGGTCTTCTTCTTCATCATAATGCTACTCATGATTATGTATTATGAGCAACTTCTGAGATATTTCAACTGTAGTCTTTGTCATGGCTAAGAAAGAAAGAGAGAACTTTGCTTCAAGGGAAGGAAGAAGTCAAGATTATGGCAGCAGGTGACGATTTTTCTTGAGAGACTACAATAGTCACTTGAACTAAATTGCCTTCCACTTCTTTCTAAATTTTTGAATCATTCTTAGGATCATCATAATTGTTGAGATGACAAGCTCAACACATGCGGACATTGATGATGGACCGCCTAGTTAGATGGGTCCACACGTCTACACTTAGCACATTGGTGGTCATTATGACTCTCACATGGCCACTGACTAATTACTTATTATATTCAAGTTGTTACACCTATTTACAGCTGGCATAGTTATAGCGCCAGTTGACTAGTGTAGTCAGTTATGCATTGTTTGACTTAGTAGGCCACTTTCCTTTATGTTGTATCTTATCTATACTTTGTGTATATTGTAAAGTGTGTGGAAGAAGAAGAAGAAACCAACAAGAAAATGTTTTGGTCTCCATCTCTCTTCTTGTGTTCCCCACCACGCGATTCTTAACAATAATTTAGTTGGATCAATTTTTTCAACATAAAACCATTTATAGCAGGCTTGATGATTTCTCCCTGCAAGGTTTCCAATACAAAAGTACCTTGTTCCACATCTTTGATTATCTCATATGGACCCATACATTTGAGCTTCAATTTACCAAGATTCTTACCAATATTAGAATTATACATCATAACCAAACTTCCTTCCTTAAAGGTCTTCTCATTGATATCATGATTAGCCCGTGCTTGTCTTATTGCATGTACTATCCTGGACGAGTAATGTGTGTAATGACTGGATCTTCTTCCAACTATATTAATTATTGTAACCTATTATTGATAAAATACGTAGGATCTAGAGCATGGAAAATGCGAAAGCTATGGAGGTTGAAAGAGGAAAAAGAAACTCATGAAGACATTGAACTTAACAAGGACAAATTGTTACACAAGTGAATTAGGTTCCAAGATTGAGACTTGGACTCATAAACACAATCTTGTGTATTGACAATGACATAACACTTTACTGGAAAGAAAAGAGTACTACCATTGCATTAGAAAAAGAATGCAAGTACAATGCTTTATAGGAATTGAGTGGTGGTACTTTCTCCTACTGTGCATGTGGGATTCTGGTCCTGAGCCCTCACTACTTCTCATAAAGGGACTGAAGTAGGTGTGATTGCAAATATCTCAACAATTATGACATGTACCACTGTGGACAAGTAATGTGTAATGACCCGATCTTCTTCCAATTACATTAATTTAAACCTATTACAGCATGTATCACTCTCAACAAGTAATGTGCAATTACCCCCAACTTCATGATATCTATAACCTATCAAGAATTGATTCCTCCCATGAGACAATTTATGAGTCACACAACCTCAAGCTAGGTACAATGAACTCCATGGGAACCACTTCTTCCACTCCATAAACCAACTTGGATACAGTCAATCCCATGATTACTTTAAAAGTTGTCCTAAAGAACCATAGATTAGAATCCAATTTGATATCCCAACCTTTGCAATTCTCATTGACAATCCTCTTGAGAGTATGTAGCTATATCTTATTCAAGATTTTCACATGGCCATTATCTTGTGGATGGTATGGTGTAGATTTGTTATATAAGATCATGTGCTTTTGAGTGAGCTCTCTAATGACATCAGTAAAAGGAAATGTTTACCCCTATCATTGACTAGCTCAAATGGACAACCAAACCTTGTCATAATATTGAACTACAAAAATTGTGTCACAATTGTTGCAATCTTACCATTTAGAGCCTTTGCCTCCACCCACTTAGTATAGTAATCTGTACAAACCAAAATGTACCTTTTTTTTATTTATTGTGCTACTAGTTTGATAGGACCAACTAAGTCAGCTCCCTATTTCTAGAGCGGCTCTAAGGGTAACAATGGTCTTGCATTCTATCCCTCAGCTAAGATTGTCCTTCTTGCGCATAGACAATGTACTCTTTGGCATAATAATAAGCATCTTTTAACAATGCAGGACACAACAATCCTGCTTGAAGCACCTTTCTTCCTATGATTTCATTAGAAAAATGTCTTCCAGCCAAACCTACATAAGCTTCTTGTAGGATTACAGCCTATTCATTCTTTGGGACACATGTCCTTAAGACTTGATTAATGTCTTTTCTATATAGAACTTCCATAATCACATGAAAATTCTGAATCCGTAAAGATAGCCTTCTTCTCTAATTTGTAGAGATAAACCTGTCAGCTTAATATCATCAACCAAGACATGGATCATCTAATCATAGTAGGAATTAGACTCATTCCCCTATACTCTAAATAAGTCTCCATGTGGGAGTTAATCACTCACTCCCTACATATCATCTATGAACTGAATTATACTCAAATCTACAATTGCATGTTCCTTTCCTAGGGTATGCAAAAACTTATAGTCAAATTCCTACAATAAAAGCATCCATCTAGCTAGTCTTCCTAGTAATTGTGGATTATTAATCCAATATAAAAGAGCTTGATGACCTACATGAAAGATCACTAGATTCCCCAACAAGCAATGCCAAAACTTTTACAAAGCAAAAACCATGCCTACAGCTTTTCTCTCTATAATTGTATAGTTATTTTCAATTATAGTTAACCTCCTATTGGTATAATATGTGGGTTGTAGAATTGGAGCCAATACATGTGTTTGTTGGTATCGATAAGGCACACATGATCCTCATGTACCCTCACTCACACACAAGTCACATTTATGCACTCTCATTCTTCTTTCTCCACTAGTGCACTTGAGTTTCCCCCTCATGCACACATGTTATCTTGCACTCATCATTAATTAATGGTCATGCACACTACATTTCCATATCTATACTCATGCACTACTCAAATATGAGTGCACACTCTCACTAATTCAGCATCGTGCTCTTATTTACACACTCACTAACTCCCACTCAACCTCATGCATACCCATCCTGCACACACTGCTCACTTCACCCCATTGGTGCTTAATCCCATACATGCCATACACACGTTTTACCACTCCAAACATGCACACATACACACATTCCCACATTGCATTCACAACCCACACACAAACACACAATCCACACACAAAAATGCCTACACACCTTTACACACAAGCAAATTTTCCCAAGCACTTGTATAGTGCACAAACACACTCACATGCACACAAACACATTCACACACACAAACAAACCTACCAAGCACTTGTTCACACTGTTAACCCTCAAACGAACAAGCTGGAAAATCTGGAAAATCTAAAGCGGAGGACAAGGCCAAGGCAAAAGTGAAACGGAACACGAAGGTGCGCCATGAAAAATATGGAAACACAAGAGGTGCAGAAAAATCCTAAATCAAGGAAAATGTAATATGCCCGTGCCTTTCCTCCCCCCCCCCACAGAGGAACTCCCCCCCTTTTTTTTATTTTTTAATCTCTCCCCCCTTCCGTGTGCATGGCGGGGAGAGAGAGTGTGTCTGTATGTGTGTGTGTGAAGTTAATGATAAGGGGGGCATGTAGCCCCCTCAGGTGGCGGGTGGCGCCGTCCTCCCTCCCCCTATAAAGGGGAGCCTTCCTCCCCCTCCCTCGAGACAGGCAGCCCCCTACTGGCCGTGACACACAGGCGCCCCCCTCCAGCTTGAAATTGTCCCCCTCCCTGCGTCAGGCGGCAGCAGCAAGCCCCCTTGGTTCGTCATCTTCCTCCCCACCATGCGGCAGCTGCGCTCCCCCTCTGGGGGCTTCCGTCAATGGACTCCCCCCTCCTCCTTGTTCGCCAGCTGAGACCCCCCCCCCCCCCCCTCGTGAACAGTGAGAAAGAGAGGAAGAAGGAGGGAGAGAGGGAAGGAGAAGAAGTGGGAAGAGAAAGAAGAGGGAGAGAAGAAGAGAAGGAGAGTAAGAAGAGAAGAAGAAGAAGAGAGAGAATAGGGAGAGAAGAGAGAGAGAAGGAGAGTAAGAAGAGAAGAAGAAGAAGAGAGAGAATAGGGAGAGAAGAGAGAGAGAAGGAGAAAAAGAAGAAGGAGAAAGAAGAAGAGGAAGAAGGAGAGAAGAGAGGAGGGGAAGAGGAGAGGAGAGAGAGAGAGAGAAGAAGAGAAGAAGGGAGAGAAAGAAGGAGAGAAGAGAGGAGGGGAAGAGAAGAAGAGAGACAGAGAAGAAGAGAAGAAGGGAGAGAAAGAAGAAGAAGAAGAGGGAGAGAGAGAAGGAGAACAAGAAGAGGGCGAGAGAGAAGAAGAGAAGGAGAGGAAGAGAGAAGAAGAGAAGGAGAGGGAGAGAGAGAAGGAGAGAAGGAGAGGGAGAGAGAAGGAGAAAAAGAAGGAGAAGAAGAGGGAGAGAGAGGAGAAGAAGAAGAAGGAGAAGAGGGACAAAGAGGAGAAGAAGAAGAAGGAGAAGAGGGAGAGAGAGAAGGTTCTAGAACTTTTCCAACCTCCCCCCCCCTTAAGCCTAATTCATGCATGGGCTTCCTTTTTGTGCCCTTGGGAGTATATCTTCATCATCAGGATAAGCTTAGGTGGCATTGGAGTGCTAAAGTTCTGCAATCCCTTCACAAGAATATGCATCCCATTAAAGCTCTCTACCGAAGTTCGTGTATGAGATACACGGCTCCCAATAGGCACTCCCTATTCGTGCATTGTCTCTTAGCCAAGGTTCTTACGGACTTTCTCTCCACGACTCAAAGAGTCTCATAATTGAGGATGGCCCCGACGCGGCCAAGTGAATGGGAATCCTACAACCATGGACTGAGGTTTGGGTCAAGATGCCACCACCCATGCAAACACACTGCCAAAGGTAAACACTAAAGTTTCTCCCCACAATCAGGTACTGTTTCGATGTCTTGCTTATCTCATGAGGATAGGGGATCATAATAAAATTCATATCGCATGGTTTGATAGGTAAAGAACCTAGGCATGAATCTAGTTACGATAGTTGTAATAATCATAAGATATTTCATGTTTATGGTCAATGAAATTATAGGTAAAATTGATTAAGGAAAAAGCATTATAAGATGCCAAAATGCCTGACACAAACACTTGCATGAAGAACATTCTACCGATTAATAATAGAAGATATTTTTGTATTATACAATGAATGGATTACCTTAGTTTGCATTTAGAAAGAGCTCGAATCTTGCATTATTTTCATGAAAATGATTGGAGCCTCGCATCAAAAGAGATAAAAATACTCCCTTATCAAAAAAATGCAATAGTATCCTAAGATTGCAAACCAGTTTTTCATGTGCAAGGATGATAGAGTACATTAAAGTAACAGTTAGATCATGCACATGTTGATATATGTTAACTTGCACACACAATGGGATTGCACAATAAACATTGTTAGAACAATAGTTCTAAAGAAATTCTGTTGAGAGATCCTTGTCCAAACTCTAGCCAATAGATGAAGATTGGATAACCTATGGCTAATCAAGTTGGAATCTCGTTAATGTACTCTTGGTGATGTATTAGCAATATGGGTTAGCACTTGGTGACCTATAATATTAGATAGCTACTCTAGGAATTGGGTTGATCTTCCGCCCTAATTAGGGAGCCAAGATTAATAAAGGTCAATATGAAATCACTTAGTTCATTTAAAGGACCTAGAAGGAACTTGTTAAATCAACCTTGCGAAGCCCTAATCCAAGGGGGAGAGCAAACTTTAGGGTAGTTGATTCATGCTAAGCATGTTGCTTGGAACTGTTGAAATGGTTTTAACGAAGGTTGATCTTGTTAAAGATGGATTGTTGACCCAAGTTATGCTTGGTTGTTTGAAAAGGTTGTAAAAGTATTTTGATACATCCAAGTTAAATTCTGGTTGTGCATGCAATGGGATTGCGATGCCTTGAAGCAAGAGGTTGTGCATTCAACTGTTTGTTAATGTGGTTTTGGATGTTAACCCAAGTGGGGTGTAGTTGATGATGTCATGGCCGAGTCTAAGATAATTGATTGCCATGTAAATAGAAGGGATGTTTTCCCTAGTAATTGTTATTAAGCTGGTTGCTTCAGCTGTGATTGATTTCCTAAAGGGATAATTAAGGAAGGATGGCGCTAGCTACCCCTTGCGAACCGCCAAACCCTAACCAAGGGGGTTATGAATCCACCCCGGGATGAGATTTGGTGTGCAAGCAGATCATTGTATATTCTGTAGATAAGCCCTTTAGGGTTTTCCCGTAGTTATTTTGGGCGTCTGAGGCCATTTCGGGCCCCATTTTAGAGCTGCAAGGTTGAAGACAACAGTTTCAGGGTACACTGTGATTTTGGGTGTATTGATCGAAAGTGGGTACACAGGTTACAAATTGTGAACCTATAATTTTTTAGGTGTTTGCAGGAAGTAAACATAAGGTTTATCTACAAACAGATTGCAGATTACATGTATTATTGAACAATCAGTGAAAAAGGTTGCTTGTGTATTGCTGTGTACGTGTTGTGAAAGATTGTAGAAGACTAGCTTACTATGTTGTATCCTTGTTTGTGATAATGGCAGAGAATAGTGGAAAACTCATTATTGAGAAGCTCGACAAGAACAACCACCCTTCATGGAAGTTTCGTGTGACGAACTTCCTCATTGGAAAGGGCCTTTATGAGTTTGTTTCAGGTGAAGAAAAGGAGCCAGAGCTGGGTATCCCTCCGACTACAGATGAGTTAAAAGCATGGAAAGAGTGGAATGCGAAAGACAAAAAGGTGATGTACTGGCTATCTACAGTCATTGATAATACTATGCTGGGACATATCAGGAATGTAGAAACTTCACATGCAGCTTGGAAAATTTTTGAGAGCATATTTTCAGTAAATACAAAGGCACAAAAGATTCAACTCAAGCAAGAGTTGAATGCCTTGAAGAAAGGAAAAATGTCTATCAATGAGTATGTGTTGAAGGTGAGGAGCATTGCAGATGCTTTAGCAGTGATTGATGCAATGCCAAATGATGATGATTTGGTTTCATCCACTTTGAGTGGCTTTAACAATGAGAAGGCGTGGAAATCATTTGTTACTTCAATGTATGTATGAAAGCCATTTCCACATTTTGATGAACTGATCTCTCTCATGATTACTAAACAGATCAATATGCAGGTTGATTCGTTTGAAAGAAATGGTGAACAGGTCCAAGCATTTTACTCAAGTTCAAGAAGGGGACGTGGTAGATCCTCTTCGAGAGGCCGTGGTATGGGACATGCTGGCGATAACCAGCAAAACAGGTTCAATCAACAGTTTGGTGAAATCCAAGTTTTTGGAGGCAAAGGGAGCTCTAGAGGAAGAGGTGGATGGCAGAACAAAGGCTCTGAAAATTCTGCTATTGTTTGCCATTATTATGGCAAAACATGACATATTGCAGCCAATTGTTATACTAAGAAGGATGATATTCGCAATGATAAATTGTAGCAAGGAGACTATGCATCCTCTTCACGACAGAATGAAGACAAAAATGAGTGTCTGTTTGTTATGTAGCATATGATGAATGAAGTTACAGGAAAGGGGACACATGATGATGTATGGTATGTCAATTTAGGTGCATCTAATCATATGACCAATCATGTTGAATGGTTTGGAGAGATGCAGGACTTACAAAACCTAGGTTATATGCAAACGGGTGATTATTCATGCCACCCGATTTCACACATTAAAAAGGTTCCCTTTTCCTTATATGATGGCCAGACAAAGATTCTGACAGATGTATTACATGTGCCATCAATTACAAAGAATCTAGTATCTGTTGGCCAAATGATAGAGCAGGGGTTGTAGGTCCGATTCAATGCAAAAGGTTGTTTTGTAGAAGACTTTAATTATAAGTATAGGTTGGTCACAAAAGGAAGTAGAGTTGGCCGAATGTTCACTTTAGATGCTGGAATTCCTGTAATGGATGTTGCTATGTATGCTAAAGGAAAAGGAGTAGTTGCAGATATTGAAATATGGCATAAACGTATTGGATATGCAAATGTGCAATGGCTGAAATTAATGTAGTCCAGAGTATTGGTTACATGTTTGCCTTCTTTTAGAGTTGCAGAATTGCATAAAGTCTGTGAAGCATGCCAGTTTGGTAAGCAAGCAAGACAACCCTTCTTGCATGACAGAGAAGTGAGTAGAAAAATACTTGATGTAGTACATACAGATGTTTGGGGGCCTACACAAAATGTATCTCTTGGTGGTAGCAAATACTTTGTCATGTTTATTGGTGACTGTTCAAGGAAGTTATGGGTATACTTCATGAAGGAAAAGAGCAATGTGTTTGAGCACTTCAAATCTTTTAAGGCAGCTGTTGAAACAAAAACAGGCTTAAAAGTAAAGTGCTTGAGATTAGATGGAGGGGGAGAGTACCTCCCTAATGAGTTCAGTGGCTTCTTGAGGACCCATGGGATAAAGAGGCAATTTACTTGCAAGTATATCCCACAACAAAATGGTGTTGCAGAAAGAAAGAGCAGGCATATTGCAGAAGTTGCATGGGCATTAATGGCTGAAAAGAATATGCCCAAACATTTTTTATCTGAGGCTATCCATACTGCTATCTACATTATGAACAGAACTCCCACAGCTGCAGTTCATGGGATGACTCCTGAAGAATGCTTTACTAGCAAGAAGCCTGATGTATCGCACTTGAAGGTATTTGGCTATGTTGCATACGTTCATGTGCCAGATGAGCTACTAAAGAAGCTTGATCCAAAGGCAGAAAAATGTGTTTTTATTGGATATTCTTTAGAGCAAAAAGGGTATCGCTGTTATAACCCTGTCACGGGTGAATTCAGAGTGAGCAAGGATGTTATCTTTAATGAGATGGAAAGTTGGTATACACCTGCTGATGATGTTTTGGATGATGATAATGATCAGGACAACTATGTGCAGAAAGATAAATAAGAATCAAGGAGTCTTAGTGGACCAGAAACATCATCTAGTACTACACCTACAGTGAGCCCTTGGTCTGGGAGACTAAGGAGTAGCCCCACATCTTCAGGTGGACCTATAAGTGTTGCAGGGAAGGACAAAGGAAAGAAGAAAGTGTTGGATGGTAATGATGCATCTACCAGTCATTTGGGATTTGATGGAGATTCTAGTGGTTCAGAGAGTTTGAAAGATGAGCTTGGCATTCCTTCAGTCATGACACCAGGTGTATAAAGAGCTCATAGTAATGTAAAAGCTTCATTGAGTGATCCGGTGATATGCAGATCTACCAGGGTTAGATACCCTATTAAAATATTTGGTTTTGAAGGGTATGCAGTTCACCATTATGCTTATATGGTGAAACTAGTTGAGAATGTTGAGCCCACTTGTTTTGAGGATGCTATTGGTCATGCTCATTGGGATGTAGCAATGGATGAGGAGATGGCTGCATTAGAAGCAAATAAGACTTGGGATTTGATACCCTTATCTAAGGGTAAGAAAGTTATTGGCTATAAGTGGGTTTACAAAGTCAAGCATAATGCAGATGGTTTAGTTAGTAGATATAAACCTAGGCTGGTTGCAAAAGGCTATGCTTAAACATATGGCATAGATTATGAAGAGACATTCAGTCCAGTTGCTAGGATGGCAAATGTTAGATGTGTGATTGCCTTGGCAGTAGCCAAAGGTTGGAGTTTGCAGCAAATGGATGTTAAGAATGCCTTCTTGCATGGTGAATTGCAAGAAGAAGCGTATATGGAGCAGCCATCAGGTTATGAGGATTTAGAGCATCCCACATATGTGTGCAGGTTAAAGAATGCGCTCTATGGGCTGAAGCAAGCACCTAGAGCATGGTCTGAGAAGATTGGAGAGTATCTTGTCAATATCAAATTTTGTATTTCTGATGTTGATCACTCACTTTATGTGAGAAAGGGAAATGCAGGTTTGGTTATCATAGTCATCTATGTGGATGACTTGATTGTCACAGGTGATAGTGACAATGGGATTGCTGAAGTTAAGGACTTCTTGAAGAAGAAGTTTGAGATGAAGGATTTGGGTGAGTTGAGATACTTTCTTGGTATTGAGGTGATCAGATGTGATGAGGGTATATGGATATCCCAAAGGTAGTATGGCTTGGACATGTTATCCAAGTGTGGTATGAAAGCATGTAAGCCTCTTTCAGTACCATTGGAGCAAAATGTGAAGTTGAGTGCTGACATTGGGGATGAGATAGAAGACCCTACTATGTTTAGGAGGATAGTAGGGAGTTTGATTTACATGACTATCACAAGGCCAAACTTGAGCTATGTTGTTGGCCTTGTTGGTCAGTTTATGCAGATGCCAGGAAAGCCTCATTTGGATGCAGTTAGACGTATATTGAGGTATGTGAAGTCCACTTTACATTATGGACTTTTTTATGAGGCAGGTAAGGGCGTACAAGTCTTTGGATATACAGATGTAGATTGGGCTGGTAGCATGTTAGACAAAAGATCTACAAGTGGATTCATGTTTTCCCTTGGTAATGCAACAGTTACATGGAGCAGCAAAAAGCAACCTACAGTTGCTTTATCGAGTACAGAGGTTGAGTATAGAGGTGTTGCTATGGCAGCATGTGAGGTGGTATAGTTGCAAAAGTTGCACTCGTGATACGCCAGGGTGACCGTTGTGTATTTATGTCACCGACTTGTCAGTTGCAGATGCGGTTGGTACACCGCCCATGAATAATAGCTACATGACAGCTATCCTTATCTACTCTAGTTCGTGGCTCAGCTAGTATGCCACCTTAGTTAGTTGAGTTTGGTTTGAGAACCATATATAGGGTTCTTCTATTTCTTTGTATGAGAGTTCTTTTGGCTTACACAACTAAGAAGAGGAAAACTGTTTTCAGCCTCCACCTTTGTGTGTATTCCCCCATTGTGCAAGCAAGAAAGCTACAAGTGAGACTCCTTCCTTCTCTCCCACAATCTTGACAGTTATTAGGTGATTTGGACGTGCAAGGAGATGATCCAGTTGTCATTCATTGTGATAACATGAGCAGCATACAGTTAGCTAGGAATCTAGTGCTCCATGCTAGGACAAAACACATTGAGGTGCACTACCACTTTATGAGAGAGAAGGTACTTGCAGGAGAGATTGACTTGGTATATGTCAGCACACATGATCAAATAGCTGACATTTTCACAAAGGCATTGGGTGCAGAGAAGCTTTGAAAGTTTCGAAGCTTACTTGGAGTTGCAGAGATAGAATTGAGCTTGAGGGGGGGTGTTGAGATGGCAAGCTCAACACGTGCGGACATTGATGATGGACCTCCTTGCTAGATGAGTCCGCACGTCTACACTTAGCACGTTGGTGGTCATTATGATACTCACATGGCCACTAACTTATCACTTATTATATTTAGTTGTTACATCTACCTACAGCTGGCAAAGATATAACGCCAATCGATTAGTGTAGTCGGTTATGCACTATTTAACTTAGAAGGCCTCTTTCCTTTATGTTGTATCTTATCTATACTTTGTGTACATTGTATAGTGTGTGGAAGAAGAAGAAGAAACCAGCAAGAAAACATTTTGGCCTCCATCTCTCTTCTTATGTTCTTGAGTGAGCTTCCTCTTGTGTACACAGTGTGTGTTTGGTGCAGTAGCTCAAGCAAATCCCCTCACCATGCGATTCTTGACATGGTATCAAAGCCATGGCTGAGTTAGTTAGCTAGTGTGTGTCCTTTCTCAATCTCCTTTCTTATCATCTCCTATATCCCTCAACGCCATCACTGAGGCTGATCTACAAACATTATAATGGGCCTCTATTCAATTGCTTCAGCATAAGGTTTTGGTACTTCAAAAGAAAGCCACAGAAGAGAAAGAAGAAGAGGGCTTCTGTTGCAAACAAGTTTTTGATCACATTCAACTACTTTATCCTAGAGCCAACTGTGGCACACCACACTCTCGAGGAACCTTCAAAGCCTGGTTAATTGCGATCTCCAGATCAAAGATTTGGTATGTGGCAAAGGAAGAAAATGAAGAAGAGATCTATCAGTGCCGCCTACTGTTGCTGAAAAGGAATCTCAAACTCTCTGTCAATGACATGCAACGACTGCTCACAGCTAGTATCACATAGAAGGTTCATGTTGAGGGGCTTGTCCAGAGCTCTCGCCAAGGGAAGTGGCACCGCATTGCAAATCTGTCTGTGCTTCAACTAGATGTTGCTGAAGAGTCTAGTGTACAAAAGATAGCTATGACTGTGAATCATAGATACGTGCAAGCAGATGGATCTCATAAGGCCAATCATCTGGCTTCTGCAGTCCTTGGCAGCAAGGTCAAGCTCTAGGGCATCGCAAATGTCTCTGGCATCCAAGTATTGGCCTGAATTGATGGCATCATGTAAGGGGCTATGTCTACATCCTCATGGCTCCAGCTCAGCTCCAAAGCACGACATTCAACGCAGCTCCTGATATAGTCAATCATCAGCGAGATCAACGAAAATATATTTTTTTTAAATCTTTCCTTTAAGCTATAAAGTCTTTCATAAAGTCCATTCACACCTCCTTCTCCAAAACCACTTCATTCACAAGCCTATTTCACAACCAAATTGCCTTCACATTTAACTAGCTTTCACACTATATGTGTCGCAACTGGCTTGAACTAAAAGTTAATACTCTTATCAAAAATCCTAAGAGGTTACTTGTGATAGAGTGTCAATTGAACTCCTATTCTTGTAAGGGATTAGACATTTCTCGAGTACACTCGCAGTAAGACCTTCCCACAAGAAATTATTTGCTTGCACAAGAGTTTAAAAGGAAAGGCAATGCCAAATGAAAACCCAAAAACCATGTATCCCGATTTTCATCTCATGTGTGAGAGTTTGTCAAACCAAGCCCATGTATCCATCAGTGTGATCACGTGTAAAAGCATGAAGAAAAATGACCATGTCATCAAGAATACTGAAGCAAAAAGAGAAGTACCATGTGTTAACAAAGACAAAGAGCATGAAGGCCAAGAAGGTTAAAGACTGCACAAAAGAGTGCGAAAGATGCACAAAGAAGATGAAGAAAATATTCTCTCATGTTGATAACAATAATCTTCCTATAGTGGATCCTTATTTCCCATAGTGGATGTAAAAACCCTACCAATATGCAAAGTTTCAAGCCTTAACTTGACTAGGCTACCAAAGAGCTAGTCTCCCAGTCCATGTTTGCATGCAAGGGGGGCAAAAAGCCAGCAAGGGTAAAGACTCATCATTTGAGGGGGGGTGTTGAGAATAGCAAATGATGTATGCCCATAGAGGTTGAATGTGTGCCCAAAAGAGGCTTGCCCATAAGTGGCTTTGTATGAGAGAGAGACAATGATGTATGCTCTAGGAAGAGATGTTTGAAATCCCATAAGCACAGAGAGGAAAAGTGGTACTATCCAAAAAGCTATAAAGGCATGTAATTGACACTCATTTCAATGTAATGGTACTATCACTTGTGTCACTCAAGACTGTCTTTATGAGTCCAAGCTAATCTATCTTGGAACCTAATTCACTTGAGTTACAATCCCTCACTCTGATAATGTATTGTGTGTTTGACTTGTGTCCACCATAGCTACCTAGCTCTAGATCCATGTTTCTCAACAGCCCCATGGCACTCACCATCGTAGATAGCAAGCTTTGGCATGCACCGAAGAAGTGGGTGGAAGGGATTGCTGTGGTTGGCCTTGGAGGAGTTTTAGTGGTGGTGCGGATGAAGGTAATTTGTGGCACTTTGTTGGCCTGAGTGGTTGGTGATAGGGTTGTTGAAGTAGTTGATAGGGCTGGTTTTTGTTGGGAGTTGCACTCATAGGTTGGCACAGGTGTGGATGTGCAAGGAATTTGGCGGGTGACAATTTCTTGCTGGGCTTGTAGGATGATAAAGGATGAGAATTCAGAGTTGAGTATTTAAGATGAGCTGACAGTGCTTTCATTGGAGTCTTCAATACCTACACAATTGAAAACCTCTCATATATGGTCTCTCCCTAGGGATAGTGCGTCTTCTTATCGTGCACAAGACGTAGTTTACTTGTTTGGGAGATAGGTCGAACTCTAAGCAATCTCAGAGTATTGTTCTACACTTGAGGACCCAAACTGTATATATATTGTGGTGTAGATATTATGTGAGTGCTCGTGCATACTTAGATATTACGTAGTTAGAAGACCGCTAATCTGGTTCCTCATAGCAACGTGTGGATGAAGCAAAGTTGTCAATGTTGAGGAGAAGTACACATGAAAGTGTATGAGACATCTTTTTCAGTTTGACAACACAATGTAGCATAATTGAACACATTGACACCTCGCGTTTGGTAGCTGGAAGCTATTGGGCTTGCTCGACGAGTACAGTAGTGCACTTTCCATGGCCGTTTGTGTGTTGCTTATCATGATCAATTGCAATGGTATGGAAGTGGAATGCAAAAAAAGAAATCGTGCAAGTGGTACAGGGTGACAGGTTGAGACAAGCTCCCTAGGTATGTCCTGCCTTTCATGTGCCCTGAACAATTGTGGGGGATGTGTAAAGGTGCTAGGGGATTAGGGACGGAGCCAGCCGACCGAGGTCATTAGACGCACCCAATTTGAGGACCCCTAGGTGTTGTGCTGTGATTGTGAGTGCTTTTTCCTTATCTTTTTCTTTTTTATTGGCTTTGTTGCTTTCTTTTCTTTTCTTCTCTTCTTCTTCTTTTTTCTTTTTTTCTTTTTTTGGGAAATAAAACCATTGCAATATGTTGAGGCTATCAACCTTTCATTTGGACTGGGAAATGTAGAGAGTTAAAGGCTGTGAAGATGGATATTACAATGATGATTGTGTTACTAGCCTCGTTGCGAGAGAAACAGTTGTGGAGATGGGAAGATACACCTGAGATTTTGCAAAACATATTTGTAACATGCGATGTCGATACAATTGAGGTAACAACTGCCGCAAGCCAAATGTAGAGTGTGACCCAAAAAGAGAGAGTAGCCAATGACTATGCTTTGGGCCATGCGATGTGGGCGGTCTGCAAGGGTGATTCTTGCTTCTGGCAATGAGGCTTCCATCGTGGCTCTTTGTTCCTCGTATTTCTATTGATTTTTCTATGATGGCTCCATGTGGGGTTGGTGGTCTTGTGGCACCTTGGACATTGAATGCTTTCGTACAGAGACCTCTGCATCATCCTATATCCACTTGACAACTTATGAGGGTACATGCAAGTCATCTGTTTAATTATAGGGAACATGTGCAACACAAAGAGACATCACTCATCAGAATCCCATGGTGTTGACTTAGATGCATATCACCTATGCTTGATTTTTGTTAAAGTCATGAAATATATTAAAAATAAATATAGAAAGCTTACATAATTGGAGAGTTTACCCTTTTAACCATTTAATGACAAAAAGTTGTGTCCAGAGAGCATTTGGTAAGCATTTTATACAAAACAAGGGCTATTCTATTTGTATGAAGCGGGGTGAGTCCATGTGATGAGACGACAGGGGCATTGCTGGTGAGGGGCTCCTATCAAGCCGGGCAAGGGAGATATCGGCTAGGACCCAAATGATGTAGTCCTTGCCCACTCCCATTTCAAGAATAATTTTAAATAATTCATCAAATTCCCTCTTGTTTTTAGCTTCATTCTCTTCCTTTGAGCACCTGGCGCCGCCTGCACGGTTGGGGTTGCCACCCCCCGAGTTTTGGCATGCATCTTGGGTAGTGTCACTTGGGGCCTCGTTTCGGTGCATACCTCTTAAGGGTAGGCACATAGCACTTTGGTGGAGGAGCTTGTGCCGTATGCTCCCTCCGATGGCAAAGAGCTTCCTTGCAGGCCAATTGCACTTTGTGCTCCATGACGGCTACTATGGGGGAACCTACAAAAAGTGAACCAAGGGTTAGGCCTTGAGGCAAGATAGAATTATTCGCATGAAAGGGATTAAACAGTGGATTATCAAGTGCATATGACAAGGAGGGGTGAGGTAAGGTATGCAGTAGTCATTGTAGAGGGATGGCCCCCATGATGATATTAGTCATGCCTCGACTGCAGGACGTATTCCAGCCAGTAGCAGATCTTTGCTCACTCCCAGTTGCATGGCCTGGTTGTGATGGAATGGGCAAGGCTCATCCCTAAAAGGATGGATCAGAAACGGGAAAAGCCTCTAGAATGGGATGGTGCCCCATTTTTTCCCTCAGAGGCATTGATCAAGGCTTCCCATGGTAGCCATGAGGACTATATGCCCTCTACTTGGAGGCGGGAATGGTCACATGAGTTCTAGACATGTGGCGAGAAGAGGACCTTAGGATCTCATCCTGTCAAACCCAACTTTTCTCCCTGCGGTTGACTATCATTGCTTATGTGTGTTGGCATTATCTATACACAGTTACAAAATTCATTGTTTATTTTTGTACATATTTATGGACCCATGTCACTTCACGAGGATAAGAACTAATTGTAGAACTCGCGATTGTACTAGAGTGTGGCACACACATCCAGTACTCATGGCAGCCTACTCCATAAGAACAAATATTTTGCAACATCAAGTAGCATGGTACCTTGTTCGAGTCTACTTGCAACATATAGCTCCTCCTCAATGAGAATCTTATCAGGCAAAGAGTTCTCTCGGCTACTTCCAACTAAGTCCATACCCCAAATAGCAATCAATACTCGAAAGGAAGTTGGTGCCACATAGGTTGGGTCTCTTTGAGACCGCCATTTGGCCAATTGCTTGTTTAAGACTAACATAATCTGGGCTCCTAGTTCGGCCATTGTAACACGGTTTTCAAACCAACATTCTTCAAATTGACTTTGACCCTTTGATTGTTGCTTATGTTGCTCTATCTCTAAGAGATTTGGTTGGCAAAGCGCTTCATTGAATGTCACAATTAAGCGTAGTTTGTCAGCCTCCTCGTTAGAGATGAGTTGCATGCGTTCATATAGGAGCTTGTCATAGTGCTCATTAAGATATTCTTGCTCTTCCTAGGATAGAGGAAATGGCAAGTATTCCTCAAGTTGCTCCTTAGGGAATATACCTATGTCTGCAAGGATGTAGACATGTGCGAATAATTTGAGTTTAGCATCCAACTCAATTAAGCATTCTGTGACACTTCTATGTTCTATGAAGGCCTGCTTGGTTGCTATCTCATGTAAGGTTCTAGGAGTTTCTCTAGGCTTTAGCATAGCTAGGGGGTTGGGCCTAGATGAGCAAGATTGGTCGATGCTAAGATTGCCTATATCCTTGGGGTTTTCATGTTTCTCCTGAGGCTTTGTTGCTATTGCTTTATGGTTCTCCTCAAATGTGAGTGGTGTAGTTTTGTCACCCTATTGTGGTAGTGTTGCATCCACTCTTGATTGGTTAATGTGAGTTCTGTTGTCGGTGGATTGAGTGTTGCAAGCAACCATTTATGGTAATGGTTGCTTTGACTTCTCAAAACACATGGATGCATATGAGGTTTCACCGTTGCTAGGAGAGATGGCGATGGGTTCATTGATGGATGGACTTGACATTTTATTCATTAGCTCTTTAGTGCTCTTGGTCTCAATCTTCTTGGTGTTTGCTGCCACTTGTAACTGCCATTGTTGTTTTCATTGTTTTCTTCTCTTTTTCTTAGGCAATTGAGGTGTCTCCCTTGAAGACTCGGAACCATGAACTAGGTCAGTCGTTGATGTGCTTGGTTGGGCATCAGCATTCTCTTTCTCTAGTGTGTCCTCATGGGACATAGCTATGGCATGTTGAACAGCCTTGTGAGGTTGTAAGGGTATGACGGCCACTCCTCTTAGGGAGTCTAGCTCCTTAATCAATTCTCCTTTGTTTAGCTCCTACTCCAATTCCTGATTGGAACCGGTAGCCGCTAGTTTAGTGGACTAGCTATTGTTGGTGGATTGCGGTGCCAAGTCCTTAGGCAGACCAGAAGTGGTCGTGTCTTTTGTTGCCCTTTGAGCATTCACTTGTGCAGATTGAGCATCAGTTGAGCTAGTCACAGTGGATTGCACAAGCATATCCTTAGGCTAAGAGCTAAGGGCGGTGTCATGTCCCATCTCTTGGACATTTGGAAGCCTAGATGGAGATAGAGATCGGGACTGAGTAGCTGCACTTGGGCGACTACTCTTGTGCTTCCTATGTCTGTTTATGGAAAGAGGGTGTAGGAGATTTGGGACTCCTAGGTGGACTTGGCACTAGCTAAAAGATTTGCTCATGGCTATTAGATGAATCTACCATTTGCTTTATTGAGCAATTATCCTTATCATGAGCAACATTGCACATGTGGTGCTCGCTATTCTCTTGGAAAATCGAAGGCTCCTTGGACACTAGTGACTTTTGTGTACCCTCAATGATTACATCTAATATCTGCTTGTTAAGCACACTAGGCTAATGATCTAACCTTCAAATTGTCCCGTGTGGTTTCTTGATTTCAATCATGAGGGGCTTGGTCACTCCAATGTTTTTGACTCGAGACTTGTTTTTTCATTTAGATTTCCTCTTGCATTTCTTTGCTCTTGATACGTCCTGGCCTTCAGCTGACAAAGGTGGTTTAGCAGGGGGTTTTGATACCCAAATCCATCGGTTACCTATATAATACCCTTGAGCACGTAGCAACGCTTTGCATATCCATTGCAGCATTGTGATGGCTCTCCATCGATACCTTCGTATGTAAGGCTTTGGCTTCTTTTGTGGTCTTCTATAATATTTGCAAGTACAAATCTTGTCCTTCGCATTGTATCCTAACCTTTTTGTTTTAAGCATGGCCTTGCTCACTGGTTCTCTCTGTTCAACATGCGCTTGTATCGACTCTTTCAACAAGTCCTTTCTCTCAGCACTAGGCTTGCCTAGCATGTCAGACTCTTCCTTGTCTTTCCCTTAAGTTTTGATGAGGTCACCCTTACTAAAGGTTGTGATTATCCTCATACCTGGTAGTGTCAAGTGTATCCTCTATGCTACATAGTCAAACTCGCACTTCGTCACCCTTTTGAAGGGTCTTCCTAAGAGGGTTTCCTTTCCACAATTTGCACTATTTGGAGGAACATGGAATAGGATAGGCAAGCTTTCCATTTCAATAGTTACAAGGATTTTACACTTCCCTATAAGGGCTTGTGGGTGTCCCCCATAAGGATTAAGAGTTGCATTAGTCGGTGTGAGCTCTCATTGGCCTAGTAGAGTCCATGCTTCATAGGTCAAGATATTAAAATCTACTCCTTCATCGATGAGAGCATCAACACAGTGCTCTCCTTTTTTGGTGATTTTGACCCTAAGATAAGCAAGCTGTACTATATCTTCAGCTTTTGGGTCTTAGCTTATAAATTTAAGCCTTCTGATACATGCCTTTGAGTCCCCAACTACACAACCAGATGTGGATTCTCCACTGATGTCTTGGATCATCTATGTAGTGCCATTCAAGGTGCATTTATCGTTAGAACTGTCATGTCTAATCATCCTCACAATTGTAGCTTGATGTTGTTGCATTCCGCTTTGACTAGATGTAGTCCGAATGCAACCTATATATGTTTTTATGGTGTCACCTTTTTGCCCTTGTTGGTTAGATTGGCCCATTAAGGTTCTAGGGTCTCTGTTTGAGGCATGGGCTTTCAATTGTTGTTTTGCAAGTGAGAGTTTATGCGTGTGTAGAGCCATCACTACACTAGGATCTAATTTGGAGGATCTATCGTAGCATGCATTTTCCCTCCAACCTACTTGGGGGAGGTGCGAAGGGGATAGAGCCCCCTCTGTGGAGGTCCCGGGGGAGGGGCAATCCCCCCCGGCCCACAGGGCCATTATGTTAAACACCACGCATGATTTGAAGGACTGTTCGAGTCAAGTTTTGAACTACTTGCTCTAGATTTCAATCTAATGATAGATATATGATGTTCCTTTTGGCTCTATATGGTCTCTAGGTTGGTTTCAGGGTCTACAAGTTTAAATTTGACAAAATCCAAATTCGGCCCAACAGGTCCGAATTGCAGGGGGACTGAATGTCCGATTCAGCTCGCGGTCCGAATGGCCAAGGGCCGAATAAGAAAGGGCTGAATGCAATTGGTCCAAGTGTCAAACTTGGACAGTCCGAGTGCAGCTATCCGAGGGCCGAATCAAGTGGGCTGAGTCATCCGAGCCGAGGGCCGAGTGGTTCGTCCAAATGGGTCTGGGCTGAATGGATGAGGGCCGAGTCAGATGGGCCAAGTACAAAAGTGGTTCGAATGGTGAACTCGACCGGGCCGAATGTCAGCTTGTCCGAGTGGGGTAGCGCCGAGGGCCAAATATTAAGTTAGTCTGAATGGTTGACTCGAACGGGCCGAGCGATAAGTGTCCGAATCAAGTGGTCCAAGTGGTAGGCACTCGTGTCAGGTGGACCGATGACTCATTCTAAGACTCGGCCCAAAATAGCCATTACTCGAACGGGCCGAGCACAGCGCAATTTTGACCGATGCAACAATAAATCCTTTGAATCACACGATTTAGGTCACGACTTGTCGAACGCACCTCCAAATCAAAGCTGCAGGTAGAGGAGAAGAGTTGTATATACCTGGAATAGCAAATAAACTCCACAATGAAAATTGGCAAACAAATCAAACCCTCATGCCCTGTTATGACAACAGAAACCCTATTCCTTATTTTCCTTTGTTTTGTCTATTTTTCCTACCCTAATGCATCCAAATCACAAAAAAAATACCTACACTACTCCAACATGCTTTTTCAAATCCAAAAAACCAAAAACCTACTTGCTAAGGAGATTGAATACCTCTTCAAACTCCCTCGCTTCTCACCTATCTACCTCAAGCACTGATTTGGGAAAAACCCTACTTCAATGCTCGATTTGAAGCGCGCAAGTGCTCAAGGCCTGAATCCATTGGTCCCAACAATAGAATCAAAATGTAGAGGCGATCAACCGCCAAGACCCACAGACTGCTTATTGCTTCAAGTGTTCCAAGCCGAGCACTAATGGCTACCTCTCACATAGCTGACACACCATCCATTTCTACGGGTGTAGTGAGCTTACCTCCATGCCTGATCAAGTTACTTTCTCTCCCGAGCACTCCGGTAGCTCCACGATCCAAGTGCAAGCTTCAAGCGAGCTCCATCCTCAAGCTCCACGCTCTAAGCTGCATTGCCATGAGTAAGACAAGAGAAGAGAATAGAAGAGAAGGAGGAGAAGATGGAGAGCTTCTCCTCCCCGGCCCCTCATCATCACACACTTACTCCTCACACTCTCACACTCCCTCTCTCAACCACAAGCTCAAGCAAGCAAGAACAAGAAGAAGAGGAGGAGGAGGAGAACCACTTTTGGCCACACACAAGAATGAGCTTCTCATTCACTTTTCAACTTTGTATACAAAACCCTCAATCCCTTTTGGGCGGTCATCCCCTTATCTCCTTTTTTACATGGCCGACCATGGCCTAGGCCCTTTTTCCCATTGTCCTCCTATCTTCCTAGCTTCCTTCCTACTGCCCATCTACTTTTACAAATTGCACAGGTGAGTGCTCCTAAAATAAATCATAATGCGCATTGTGCTCTTTTACAAAAGTATTGACTCACGCTTTTCTTGTGCACCTTTTTCCTTGATTTGGGACTTTTCTGCACCTCCTTTTTTTCCATATTTTTCTTGATGCACCTTCGTATTCCATTCCACTTTTGCCTTGGCCTTGTCCTCCGCTTTAGATTTTCCAAATTTTCTAGCTTGTTCATTTGAGGGTTAACACACACTCACGTTTAATCCCCCACACCAACATCACATTCACTCCTACATTAGGTAACTTCACTCTTACACTCTAACTTCAATCTTGCATTAAAAGATTACTCTTATACTAGAACTTCACTCTTGTACTAGGTAACTTCACTCTTCCACTAGAAGATCACTCTTGCACTATAAGTTCACCATTGCACTAAAGAATCACTCCACTAGAACTTTACTCTTGCACTAAAATTTAACTCGTGCACAAAAACTTCACTCTTACACTAAGATACTTGACTCTCACACTAAGATCACTCTTGCACTAGGTAACTTCATTCTTGCACTATAACTTCACTCTTACACTAAGATACTTCACTCTTGTACTAGGTAACTTCACTCTCACACTAGATCACTCTTGCATTGGGCACTCTTGTGCTAAGTACTCTTACACTAACATGCACACATATCATCCACATGCACCCACAAAACTGTGCTCTTCTCACATTTTGAATTTGGAAATCCTGGCTTAAGTGCTTGCATTAAGTTACTTCTTCTCTTGTGTCACACAAACCTAGATCTAGGGTGCATCCATACTTTCATTTTAGGAGTCCAATCCTTTGGCCAGCATGACATGTTGGCCTCTTAATGATAGTGATACTTTAGGGAATTGCTTACGCACGTGCACATTTATTGGGAAGGAAACAGACAAGTCTGCTTTTGCACAATCCACCTTCAAATGTTTTTGAATCAAAATATATCAAAGTGCCTTGAGACTTTCTATGCTTTGAGATCAATTGTAAGAAACACTATAATGCCTTGAGAACTCAACATGAAGCTTGCCAAAACTGAGAAATTAGGCCAAGAAACATTCTATCATGCTTTGCATGGGCAAGAAGGGTTGCACTTAGTTTATCAGCCTTAATGTAGCAAGGAAGGCTTCCCTTATGTCCCTTAATACTCTCCTCACTAAAAAGATTTATAGAAGCAAGGTATGGGAATAATCTAATTGTTTGACTCATGAACATCGAGCAAGATGACAAAGAGAGCATGAGAGACTATGTCTCTAGACTTAGAGGGCTATTCAAGTGAGTCTCGCTATAGTAGGAAAATCAGTCACCAAAGCAATTTATAAAGGCTTTCATCAAGGGCATCAATGAATGAAAAGATCTACAAGGTGCTAGCTAGAAACCTAGTGCTTAATTGCATGAATCTCAATCGAGTCTTAGATGAAGCAATCTAATAGAAGATCTACACAAAGAGAGAACTTGATACAAGAAAGGTAAGGACCTTAAGTCCAAATCCCAATCTAGTAGAGATAGACTTGACATAGGAAACACCCAAACTTAGAACCTCATGGTGGATGTGATTAAACAACAATAAGCTCTCAAAAATTATTGACTCATTTAGACACACCCAACTGTAGTGACAACATGCATAGTGTATATATTGTAGTAGTGATCACTTGCTATTTGAATGCTCTTGATAGTGCAAGACTTGCAAAATTTATGGGTGGTTTGGGCATGAGGTATCCACCTATAGAGCCCCTAGGTGGCTTTCCTATTTTGTACCATATGCATCAATCTTGGTCATCCTCATGGAATTGTATGTATTTATTCAATGGCTTTTATGTTTGAGGACAAGTGATGTTTCCTTGCAATAAGCTAGAAATAACATCCAAGTCAATTATAGTAGAATTCTACCTATTCATTTCAATGCACACAACCTCAATTTGATTTCCCACACAGACTAGACCATTGCCCTAGTCTTGAAGGAGTCATGCATTACACATCTAGGATAGGCCACCAATAATTTGTAGTCAACTCCCTTCACAACCATGAATGTGATAGAGAACTTGATGCATGTAATATTCACTAGCCAATCCTTTGACACACCCAAGGGATGTACCTTAGAACCATCAACAATGGTGAGAGTAAAATGTACACACTTGATTAGAGGGTTTCCCCACATCTTGCATTGCCTAATGCATGATACTAATACTAGCTCCTTTATCATTAATACCTCTTTGAGTGGAGTCACTAAGGACTTCCGTAGGCAAAACTACATTTTGTTTAGCATGCTCCTAGAATGTGGCAACTTGTAGAGTACCGAGTGTTAGGTTAGGTGGGGAGTATGCATTGGATATTCTACATCTCCTTAATAGGCTGGGCCTTGTCACTTCAATTAAGCTAGGTTTTGAAAGTTTTCCACATGCCAAGATTTCCTTTGAAGAGCATGCCCAATGGTATTAAGATGCTCAAAGAGGCCAATGCAGATAAAATTCCTCAATCTACTTCTTGATACTAAAACTTCCTTGGTTGACCTTGAGCATGTAGTTGTGCACATTGGAGACCAAGCTACTATTCATAAAGAAAGGGGAATACAAAGTCACCACTAAACACTTGAGTCATCGAGGCACAAAGAAAGCCACAGTCAACATGCTTAATAGTCTAGAAGACCTTCCTTTTGTGCCTTATTGATGATGAATTTTGGATTATGATCAACTAGAGTTCTATACACTTGATCTAGATTCAAACAATCATTTGTTCATCATTCAACCCTTAGAGGACCTACCCTTTGATGCTCCTACAATGTTAGAGGAGTCAAACTCAAAGTTTGATGCTAGCATTGACTCTAATCTTGAAATACCTTTGCCTACTCCAACTCTACGCTCAAAGATGGATTTGCCTATTCACTTGAGAAGAAAGCATATTAAGAAAGCTCAAAAGAACTTGACAATGACATAGGCTCTTAACATAAGCCTCTCGATCTCCTTAAATGATTTATCAAGTTCAAGAAAGAGGATCAAATCATCATCATGCTTGGTGCCAAATGACAAGGTGCAACCAATGAATCTATTGAAGGCTCGTCTAAGGTAAAGGATGTTGACCTTATTGAGAAGGGAAATACCTAAACCTATGTTTATCACTAAGAATTTGAGCGAGGAAGACGAGAAGGTGTTCATTTGGCTACTCAAGGAGTTTTGCAATGCATTTACTTGGAATAATATAGACCTCAAAGGAGTTCCACCATCGGTACTCACCCACACTATCCCTTACAACCACATGCCCAATGTATTGTAGAGGCCATATCCCCTAAATCCTCATTGTGCTCAAGATGTGGGGAGGAGCTTGAAAATTTGTAAAAAGTAATATTCATTTATGAAATTGAGCATATTGATTGGGTATCGCCCATTGTTGTGGTACTCAAGAAAAATGGAAAAATTAAAGTACATGTCACCTATAAGAAGGTTAATACAACAATGAAACAAGATCATTATCCACTGCTATATTCACATTACATGATTGAGAGTGCGGCCAAAAAGGAGCCTATAGTTTCTTAGATGGATTCTCTAGATATAGCCAGGTTTCACATGGATGATAAGCATAAGATTGCTTTTTCCATTGAGTAAGCATATTTGCTTACATAGTCATGCCGTTTGGATTGACTAATGCACTTACCACCTTTCAACAATTGATGTGCACTATATTTAACGACATGTTGTGTAAGTGGCTCAAAGTCTTCATTGATAATCTATCTGTTCACTCCAATTAAAAAGAGCACTTACCAAGCTTCATCTTGTCTTTGAAAGATGTCAATAGTATCACTTATCCTAACTCCACTAAAATGCCAATTTTGTATAAAATGGGCACTATTCTTGGATACGTTATGTCAAAGAATGGCATTGCGATTGATATAGCCAAGATTAAGGTTATTATTGATCTTCCACCTTCCACCAATCCAAAAGGCATTCAATGTTTCCTCAAGCACATTGGCTATTGTTGCCTCTTTGTTTTAAACTATGCCACTACTACTACTAGGCCATTGCATAAGCTTTTGATTGTGTAGGAGTGGACTACTAGATGCTAGGAAGACCATGACATTAAAATTATGGTGCTAGAGAATGTGCTACAAACTTCTATGGAGCAAATAGAGGAGAAAGAAAGAGGGATCTATTTTGTGGTTAATGAAGAGCTCAAATCTTTGAAAATAATCACTTGTTGCAAGAGAAGGTTGTCAAGCTACTCATCACACACTAAATCTATGTTCACAGTAGCCTACATTCATGATAGTCAATGGTTGTCTGTTTTTTAATTTTCTTATCTTCTTTTTTTTAATAGCCTTGGTTATTCTAAGGCCTAATTAAAACCATTAAAAGTACCATTAACACTATCTACTTCAAATCTAGTTTCATTTAAGTCCATGTTCACATTGCCCTCTTCAAACTTGTTTCTACAAAGGAGGGTTCACACTAAGTGTGCAAACCATTTGTCAAAAGGATATTCACACTCGGAAAAGCTAAATCAAATATTGTAAAAGCACAAAAGAGTGTTTGTATGCAAGTTTCCTTATTAATCAAACTCTTTTGTAATCTCCAAAAATATCCTCCTTCCTATTTGTAAAATCCGAATTAGACACTGCCTATTTGTAAGTCCTCGCTATTTCCTAAAATTTCAGAAATAGAAGCGGTGGCAAAATTTAATGGTGACATTTTTCATACATGGAAGATGAAAACCATATACAATCTCATGCATAAGGACCTATGGGAGTTGTTTGAAGAAGCAAAAGATTCTAATGACCCACATTGGAGGAGAACAAATAATAATGCATTAGGAATTATTGCATAGGGGCTTTCAAATGATGTACTCCACCACATTTTAGGCATAAAAGGGACAGAAGAAGCATGGGAAGAGCTCAATAAAATCTTTGGTTCACAATCAAAAAATCCAAAATTTAATCTATTGATATACCTTTTTAAATTGAACCTAAATAACTTTGACTCCCTAACATCAATAAATTCAAAAGTCTAAAGGCGCAACTCTCTTACATTGGCAAATATATTGAAAAAGATGAAGCCATTGCCATGCTACTTAATAGTGTGGATAAACCTAAGAAAGGGTACAAACAAGTAGTTGCAACACTAAGGAATGTACCTGATAGGAAGCTCAGTTCAGTAGAAGCTGCTTTATACAAACAAGAATGTAAACTTAAGGAGAAAGCCCAAGACTCTACACCAAGCCCTGTAGTAACTACACTTTATAGCAAAGGTTATTCTTTAAGAATTATTTGCAAGATTTGTGGGGGGAATGGACACAAAGAGCAAGACTATTGGAGCAAAGGAAAACCAAGGTGTAAAAGCTACAACAAATGCAGACACATCGAAAAAGATTGTTGGAACCAAAAGATCAATATTGTACAAGAATCTTTACCATCTTATAAAAATAGTTCTAAATGTATTTTGTAAAAATTGCCTACTAGCATTGTCAAAGCTAAAGGCCTTACAAGCATTCAAGGGAGGAATCTACATCCTTAGGTGAAGTTATCTAGAGAGTAAGCTAGGACCAAGCGGTGGTCTTAAAATGTATGGTGTTAGAGGCTGTGGTGCATGCACATGTAAATGTTGTATCCCTTAAGCAAATAGAGAGAAACATATTCAAGCTAGAAAGCTATAAATAGCATACTTACAAACCTTCAAATCAATCAAGTCTCCTTGACACTATCATGGTCTCTTTCTAGTTTTTTTTTCTTTTCCCTATAGCTCACTATCATCTTCTTGCTCAACCATGTTTTGTATCATATGAGACCCTAAAGAAGCCTCTCATTTTTGCATCCATTTTACAAGCCTTGAATTGGATCACATTCCATGTACATATTGATGCTTCCAAAATTGCTATTGGAGTTGTATTGTGCCAACTTGGTAAACACAACATGGACTTTTTAGTGATCATTGTGAGATGTAAGAAAGATAGTTTCTTCTTAATGAGAAATACTCAAACTAAACCAAGAAAGATTGCAACAACCATAACCAAGGTGGCCATAGCTAATACTTAGATTTTATATGAGAGAAATACAATGGTGGAAAATATGGATGGTAGTAAGATACACACCTCTTGCAATGGTGGAGTAAGGTGCTCACCCCTTAGCTATGGTGGGAGGTCCAAGATAGAAGTCATCAATTGATTTTCTAAATAATGGAAAAAAAAACAATGAGACATGTCACATCTCAGCCTTTTATACTCTTCCCTGAACCTATGCTTCATTACATGAGAAAGCAAATCAGTAAGACAAAGATGAATTATTCCACTACTGAATTGGAGGATTTAGCAATGATTTGTATAGTTCAGAAGTCTTAACATTACTTGCTTGCCACTCCATTTACTTTCTTTGTTGACCATCAAGCCTCTACTTTATCTTGTAAACAAGCCATGCACTATAGGAAGAGTTGCTAGATTGCTATTATTTTTGCTAGATTCTATTTTTATGTGGTCATGCGCAAAGGAAGTATCACTATATGGTAGATCACATGTCTTGATTGACCAATGGAGAAAAGGCAAGCGGTGTGGATGATAACTTCCTCGATACCCACTTGTTCATGTCTCAACATGAGGCCCAACTATTCAAGGCTAATCCTACCCCTCATTGGGTGGATGTCATTGATGTTATTTTGGAGAATGGAATTCTTAAATACCCCATTGAGAAGGCTCATCTCACTCACTTGTTGCTTAAGACCCGACCCTACTAGATGATTGCTAAACAACTTTATTAGCTAGGGTAGGATAGTCTCTTCAATGATGTATATGTGAACATGAGATTGAAGATGCCCATGGAGGCATTGCTAGTGGAAATTTTGATGGCCACGCTACAACCTATAAGGTTTTATAGTCCCAGTTGTGGTGGCCCACCTTGTTCAAGGATAGGGCATGCTTTATTAAGTATTGTGATGAGTGCTAGCACACCAAGCTTCTGTTTTGCAACAAAGACAAGATGAAGCTATCACTAGTGATTGTCAGTAGGAACCCTTTGAAAAGTGGGGAATCAACAATTTGTAGGACCTATCACTCTAACCCCCCAATACTCTCACAAGCACAATACATCATTGTGGCAACTGATGATATGAATAAATGGTCTAAGGCACAAGCCACATTCAAGAATAATGCCCATAACACAACTAAGTTCTTACAAGAGCAAGTGGTTCCTCTCTTTGGCTATCCTATTGAGCTGGTTATTGATCAAGGGACAAATTTATTGAATGAGGTCATTAAGCATTTTCTCTCTATCTTCTTGATTATCCAATGCAAGTCATCTCCTTACTAGTCTCATCCCAATGGCCAAGCTAAGTTGACCAACAAGATTTTGCTCAATGTTTTGACTAAGACTATCTCTACTTCTTCACAATTAGATTGGGATAATAGACTTATGGCAACCCTATGGGCCTATCATATAACTTTGAAGTCCACAACTAGCCAAACTCCATTTTCACTTACTTGTGGCATTGATACTATTATACTAGTAGAGTTTCTATTCCCTAGTCTTTCCATTGTAGTCTAGGAGTGCTGGGAAGACACTAGCACTTAAACTAATCACCTCTTTGAGTTGAAACATCTCATTGAGACTCGCCTTTTGGCAACACATGCTCTACTTGTTGAAAAGGCATGTGACACGAGGCTTGGTTTGATAAACATTTGCAATAGCAATCCTTTAACAAATGTGACATGGTGCCCCTGTACTCTCTTAACACCATAAGCAAAAATTGAAACTTCGAGGCATGGGACTATATCACATCCATTAGGTTAACAAGACATGCAATGTTAAACTTGAGACCTTGGAGGGCGAAGGCATTGGAAACTTCAATAGTAGTCATATTAAAATGTATTATCCCCTAGGCCATCACTTACATATATGCCCCATGCATCCTTCTAATGTTCCTATCTGCATAGTCATGGCTAGGGGATTCACTCATAAATATATGTGCGTGTCACATGGGTTCAGCATAAGGGATTTTTCAAATACCTTCTATACACATTTTTTTAACATACAGAAGGGTGCCATATAATGGGTTATTTACAAATTGAATAGAAAAGGATGGTCTTTTATTTAGAAAAAGTTTTCAATTATGAGTATTTATAACTAGGCCTTGAATGCACATAATATAAAGAATATACATATAGTGATGCCCCCAAGAGTCATGGTGGCTGAACAAAGCCGGTATAAGCAACTTGAGTGGAAGGCTAATGTTTAACATTTGACTTCACCCAATCCTACCTAGAATTCCTATTCATTCTTTAATGTATGGGCTATTTCAATCTCTTAAGTGGACCTAGAGGATGGTAGTATCATTCTTCTGGCCTTTCTTCGAATCTAGCCAATTGCTACCAAGCAAGTCACTACTAATGCACTCATTGATCAAGCCTCTAACTATTATATACTTCCATATCATGTATAAATGCAATCAAACTAGCCCACTTTGACACCCACTCACACCTTCTAGTCTAAAACCTTTCCTGATTTGCCGCTTTCTCAACAACATGGTAGCAAACTTGGAAAAGAAGGATAATTCCTCAAAAGCAAGTCAGTTGCTTCAATTTGACTCTATGTTTACCTTTCTTGATTCGCCACTCTCTCATCAACATGGTAGCAGACTTAGCAAAGAAGGATAATTCCTCAAAAGCAAGTCAGTTACTCCAATTTGACTCTACATTTACCACTTTTGCCAAACTCTTTGCCATGATTGATCTCGGTCTTGTAGACGAGGCACTTGAAATTGCCACAAATGGAATCTCACCTAGGAGGAAAATGAACATCTCTTTCGCAAGATTCTCTTAGTTCAAGCTCAATACATAAAGACTCTTCTCCATAAGTATCTCTAGTCATCCCATTTCATCTATTCTTATGCTCCAGTGACCAAATGTGATGATGACATTGAGATTGCAAAGCTTAACACTAAATGGATCACTTATAGTCCTTTTCTTATATAGATGGTATGGACACTGCCTCGAGATTGCCCATGTTGACAATCATCTCATGACTACTGTTGAGTAACGGTGCACCATTAGCACTCTTTGGGCTAACCCTACTTATCACTCTCATGCTTTACTCCATTCCATCATTTTGGCTCATGATCTAGAAGTGCCATCCAATCTGCAACAACATCCATTATTTAACAAGATGTTTATTGAGGAGGAGCTGCATATGGCTAGTCGCTTTGTTGGTCCCTATTTGTTCACGGATATTATCACTTATCTATGTGGCTTGGCTATGTGACCATTTGACCTCGATGCATTTTCTAAATTAGGTTATAGCCCCAACTTTTATGCCTAATGGATGTGTACCCTTTTCCCTCCTTCACCCTTGGTCTAATTTTCTGTGTAAATAATTTATTATTTTCTTCTATTTATGTGATGTAGTAATATCTTTCCTAGTAATATCTTTCCTATTACCACTTAATTTTGGGGGAAAGGGCAAGAAGCGAGCTTTTCTGGGAAACCTCCATTTCTTGTTCCACATATTCCTCCTATTCTCTTATGCACATATCAAGCACCACTACCAACCCTACTACCACCACCACCATTGCCACCACCACTACCACTGCCACTACCACCACCACCACCTCTACCGCCGCCTCTACTACCATTATCATTACCACCGCTTCCACCACTACCGTCCCCTCCCATGTTTCTCCCCCCATGTTAATTAAGCTCTCTCTCTCTCTCTCTCTCTCTCTCTCTCTCTCTCTCTCTCTCTCTCTCTCTCTCTCTCTCTCTCTCTCTCTCTCTCTCTCTCTCTCTCTCTCTCTCTCTCTCTCTCTCTCTCTCTCTCTCTCTCTCTCTCTCTCTCTCTCAAATATAGCAACTAAATAAAGCAGCTAATGAATATTAGATCAGAGAGCACTAGACCAAATAAGGAACTCCTCTCTTTCTCCCCCTCTTACACACACACACACACATCTCTCTCTCTCTCTCTCTCTCTCTCTCTCTCTCTCTCTCTCTCTCTCTCTCTCTCTCTCTCTCTCTCTCTCTCTCTCTCTCTCTCTCTCTCTCTCTCTCTCTCTCTCTCTCTCTCTCTCTCTCAAATATAGCAACTAAATAAAGCAGCTAATGAATATTAGATCAAAGAGCACTAGACCAAATAAGGAACTCCTCTCTTTATCCCCCTCTTACCTACACACACACACACACACACTCTCTCTCTCTCTCTCTCTCTCTCTCTCTCTCTCTCAAATATAGCAGCTAAATAAAGCAGCTAATGAATATTAGATCAGAGAGCACTAGAGCAAATAAGGAACTCCTCTCTTTCTCCCCCTCTTACACACACACACACACACTCTCTCTCTCTCTCTCTCTCTCTCTCTCTCTCTCTCTCTCTCTCTCTCTCTCTCTCTCTCTCTCTCTCTCTCTCTCTCTCTCTCTCTCTCTCTCTCTCTCTCTCTCTCTCTCTCTCTCTCTCTCTCTCTCTCTAAATTAGCAACTTCTCTCTCTCTCCCCCTCTTAATTTTGCAAGGGTCATCCATCCATTTTTCACAACCCTCTTATTATTACAAGGGTCAAGGGTTTGCATGAGGTAAATTATCTTAAACACTTTTAGTTGTTAATATCAGGACCAAAATAATATCACATTGTTATCCCACACGCATATATACATTTACATACCTCTCACTTTTATGTGCATGATTTGATATTATATCCTAATATATCACTTCCATTGTGCACACATAAGCAAAAATATATTGCACGTTTTTGCTACTTTTAATCGAGCATTATTGTGTAGACTTACTACAAGAGGATAGGGTATCAAATAGTTTGTTACACTCATTGCAGTAATGTGCGATATCTATTTTTTTTCACTTTATTCGAATAGTTAATATCAAGACAACAATATTACCTCATTGTTACTCAATCCACTGTGCACATATACATTCACATGCATGCATGTTTCTACACTCCACCCTTCCCTAGATATTTTGCACGTGCTCTGCTTACACATCTTGTAGTATTGCAATTAAGCAAATGCCTATACAGAATCTCCTTCACTTGCACATTCCTCTCTCTTTCTCCTCTTCCCTCTCATCCTCATTTTATCGCTCTTGTAAATAAAAAGAATCTAATAATTCTGAAAGTACATATTCATCATGCACAACAAATATCAATCGAGTTCCATTACTAGGGGGTGGAATTAGTGATCCCTAACAAACTCTAGGACTGAACCATGGAAGCATGCTAGCTCGGCGGTCAAGTAGGGAAGCATGTGCTCCAGGAGGATAGTTTCCATGGGGTTTCCCTCAAATGGGGGTGGGCATATAAAGGTGTTGGGTGGGTTCATTTGCATATTCTTCATGCTATCATCCACAAATAGTGTTGTTGTTGGGCTGAAGTTCGGCCAATCAATGTCATCAAAACATTTCATGAAAAGGGGCTTTGTGTGACTCCTTTCAATAGAAGTTATTGTGGGAGTTGCTTTGCACTTTCCTTGTCCATATTGGAATACAAAGTTTGGTGCTTGCTTTCACGACTTCACATATTCACTTCTAACCAATTGGAGTAGCTCACTTAACTTGTCTTCCTTCATGGAGCTGCAGATGGCAATGTCAAACAATGTAGATATTTTCTTCAAAAACCTAGCGAGCCTTGGCCACAAAATCACCCAATACCTACCCACTTCTAGGGGCTTTACTAGTAACAATCCCTTTTGCTTTGGCCGCCTATGTAGAAGTGCTCCATTCATATCAAACACGATTAATTTTCAGGTTGTGGGAGGTAGTTATATATACACACGTGGAAGGGTGAGCACCCATGTATTGGTATGACTAAAAAGAACACTACATTATAATCAGATATTGTACAAATTTATGGAAACATGTTATCTTTGCTCTTAGATATCTTCCATCTTTGGAAAAGCAATATAGCCATGCAATCAATCTATTGGAATTTAGCGCTACCGATGCAAAGTCACCACATCTTGTATTGCAATCTAAAATGGTGCCCCCTTCTTTTGTGTATGTTTGCAAGAACGAGCTCCAAAAAGTCCTACCACATTGCATGCCACCTACAGTATTTAGTAGTCATATAACAGATTAGGAATCTACTAAATATTTACAAAACATATACTACAAGATACAGACCTCATACCGACATTCAAAGCGACGAAAATGTTCACCAAAAAAATTGCCCTCGTCGTTACTAAACACGTCGGTATTAGCGACGCCATAGAACCGTTGCTATCCACATCGCTATCGCAAATAGCGATGCTAATAATGACATTTTGTGATGTAGACTGTGACACTAATAGCGACACATTTAGTAAATTTGTGATGCTAATAGCGATGATTACAGAGAAAAAAGAAATTGTGGTAAGGCATCACATGTAGCACTATGTGTTGTATTTGGGCTATACAAAAGGGTTACAGTGAGGTGTACACTAGTCATCAAAATGAAGGCAAAGTGTACTTGAATCCACAACTAGACTGATACATAAAATAAATACAAGATCGCTTAATGAAAGTGCTCATGGAATCATGGCGAGATACAAAGGATGATAATAACATAGTGCATAGAAAATGCCTACATAAATCACAGGACCAAAAAAGAAGAGGATGTGTGCTCCATGGATCCAAGCACGAGCTATAGATCCTTGCCATCTGTTAGCTCGTCCCACCACAAAGAATCATCGAACGAACTCTGCAAAAAAAAAACTACACATCTGTCTACCATACAATAATGCATTTTAATTAAAATTAGTATCTACGGACAAGAAAGATGAGTGACTTACTGGGCCGCCGCATGCATACAATCTATCTATCAATGCAATGAGACCGTATCTCTCTGCATTTCGACTCTCTAGGCTGGTGGGATCGCAATTTGTAATGGAGTGCTGCAAAGAAAACAAAATACAACTGTTAGAAACACGATTGTAAGTACAAGCAATATTTCAGAAAAATAAGCGAGAAGAACAAAAGAAAAACTTACAAAGTCCTCCAGATAAGTCATGTGGCCACCACTCTCAAGATGATGGACCACTGCTGCCTCTAGTCATGCCCTCATTGCCTCGCGTTGTTGTCTCCAATGTCATGGGGAATCTGTAGCCTCTTCCCTGAGTCAATGCCAGTCATCTGCATCTAGCCACTCGAGCTTTGAGGCCCCACTTTTAAGTGCCTTATGTGTGTTTAATCGTCTGTGTGACATGTACGCACTCATGCACTCCACCATCTAGCATGTGGAGAACCTATCTACTACGGTGGGTACCGAAAACTCCTCATGCAAGGATACTACTATGTAGTCCTTGCTCCCCTCCGGTATTTTCTTCCAATGATCTAAGACGTTGTGCCAAAAAACTTGTTGGCACAACCCTCTCATTTAAGCCATCACCCTCCTCCCCTCATCATTCATAATGATGGCTCCTCTCCTATCATCTACAAGGTATCCATACCCCTCTAGGGTATGTCTAAGATATGTCCTCTCCCACCTGCGACCGCGCTCTTGGGCATACCCAAGAGACCCATATACATCTAGTGTATCCATGGGGGTGGTATCTCTCGGAGTAGCACCCATAGGGGTGCCACGTGCGGATGGCTAGGCAAAAGCTACAATGACTAAAGTAGACATCCCCACAAGTGTGACAAATCCCATAGGTAACACAAATCTAGCAGAACGATGAGATGAAGAAGTTGCGTCAAAACCTCCACAACAACCACCTAAGCCACCCTCTCTCGAACTTGCACGAGAGCAAGGAGTAGCATCTGTATCTCGAGCTGACCGTAGGCTCACCACATCCATATCTCCACAAGCAACATCCCCCAAAACCACTCCCTCCATCCACCAGTCCAAGTCTAGAGCATCAACCTCGTTTACTGGAAACCAAAGCATAAAAGCGTGCCCAAGTAGATCGAACAGAACAGCCTGATGGTGTCTGAGATAGCTCTTGGTCTGCCATATCTCTGAATCGCGCCATCTAATCTAGAGACATACGTGTGAAGATCTCCTGTAGCTCCTTGTTGCTCATCCCTCGACTCATTGTGTTGTCCAAATATCCACAAAGGTTCACCTGCACAAACAAAAATTGATGTTAGCATAATCCATATAAAGATTCAAGCAAAGCATTGTAATATAACTCTTTAAAAAATGATCTTATTTAAAATACATATTCTAGAGTACCCATATAAGCAATTCATCGATGAATTGAGTAGGTGGATGCTCCAAGTATGACATAGCCTATGGTCCCATGTCAATCATCATACACAACTCTACATACATTGGAAGATCGATAAAAAGGTCACCACAAAAGGATGACTCCACCTTATTCTCAAAGAATTCTTGGCCTCTTATCTTTCCATCATTGTTACCTGATTCTGCCTCCTCTACATATTCTAAGCTTTTGGCGATCTCCACCCTTCAATATTGACCCCTCTATCTGCATATTGTCCTCATCTACACTGGAAACATTGCTTTCATCATATAGTCTCGTACTTTGAGGAGCTAAAGGTACAATATACCACCATTGAGGTTATCGCGGGTTTGAATAGAAAATTACCTATTCAAAATCACATACAAGAGAGATTTAACATTTGTGACATATACCATGCCGTAATAAAAGTTTTGAAAACATGAGTTCATGCACCTGTTCACAATGGGCTAGAAATACAAACGTGTCGCCCAAATCCGTCCATCTTTTTTCGGAATCTATTTCTAGAAATCCAAATGGACCTCGTCAAACAGTTGCCCCGGCTCTTTTCAGTACCACTTTGAACCACTGCACATCGAATAGGATCATGGAGAAGTTACGGTAATCCACCGTGATAATACTTTGCAAGTTTCCAAAATACTCCAGCTCTTCTATAACAATGTTTGGATCCATGGCTTCCTGCCGGCTCTCTTGCTCGAACTTTGCCATGACACCACAATCCGTTGTGGAGCGCATTTTATCGAGACGCTCCACTTGGAAATGTCGTCCACGTGACCACACCACACTGTATATTTTGTATTGTATATCGAAACGGTTAATTAGTTGTCACATTTAAAATCTAGATACGACAGCTTATAAAACATGTGGTCACCTTTAGACTACATCCCTCGAGAATTCCCATTCCTCAGTAGAGACCTCCACCCCTTCGTCGCAAGAGGCTACAATCAAAGCTCCATTCAACCATCACATAGACATAAACCGCAACATCTCCTCCATGCCCTCGAGATATCGAATCGGTTGGTGGTGCATACTAAGTCAAAATTTGGATTGCGCTTCTTCTCGATCTTTTCTGGCTTGCTCATACCTAGCGAGACACGTCCCCCTAGAGGCATTGTGCAACATACAAAAATGATTCACTTTCTCCTCCATTGTAGCATCCATCCTTTTTTCTACCCCATTTCCAACCACCACCACATCTCTGGTCAGTCTATCATTATCCTTTAGCGACCATAGCATATTGTTGTCTGAATCCACCATTGGTAGCCACTATGAAATATGCACTAATGCCTCAGACACCAACCAACCTTCAGTCATGCTACCTTATGGCCGTTGTCGCACAAAGACTTTCAGGGTTTTCATAAAACGCTCCAAGAAAAACATCCATCATATATAGACAGGTCTAGCAATCTCCACTTCGTCTACAAGATACACAGGAGGTGGGTTTGTACCGTGAGCATGCTGGTGGGTAGGTACTTCTCAAAGAGACAAGTCGTCTCCACTGCTTCCTACCTTGTAGATTCAATAAAGGATGTCTTGATCTCCTTCTATGAAATCCATTGCACTAAATTTGACAACCTATAAATCGCCCGCGTATTTTTGGAGTAAGGCATCCTACGATCGCGATCAGTAGTACAAACTGCCACAAATAAAGAAGCATTATGGACAACACACTTCAAATAACAAAATACGTAGGTCACTTACAATCCATTAGTAGTACAAACTTGACATATCTTATGTCAATCATGGGATTTTGGCCCTATTAGTTGGTCATCTTTAGAAAACGCAAATCTGAGAGGACGCATCATACCCATCAGAGTGCGGATAGACTTGATAATTTGCTTCACAATGCACTTTTCTTTAGTGGACAAAAGCCAAGGAGCGCGAGGTAGTTGCAAGCAACCATCAGCACTTAACTGTGGCCAAAGCGCCTCCATCTTTCCTACCTCCTTCAAATCCATTCCTACCCCTATATTGTCTCTCTTTTCTGTGATGTGGTCCCATAGTAAGCTACCCACATTCTTGAAAATATACATTGGATCCAACAAGTGGTTGATTTGTAAGTGGGTCCAATACAACAACTCGTAGAAAACCGAGAACTGTCGCATTCCGTTTGGATGCAACTCCGTGTGGACCATTTTCAGCTCATACTAGCTTTGGGCATTCATTCATGCTGGAGGTCATCCAAGAAAACCCTCCCTCAGTTCATGACACTCTGGCAAGAAAGCGACGTGTCCTTGATATACCATCTTCTTCATGGTTCGTGACCTTCAAGAGTCTAATTGTGGCCCACACAATGGACATGCATGATAACCTGAGGTAATCAGACATGTCCCAACACCTCTATTTAGTGAACACAAACTTGAACGAGCTATGATAGATATGACCAACAAGAACACAAGACTACTAACCTGACCACTTCTTGAATCCCGAAAAGTCATGCATGGTCCACATGGGAACGGCTCGTACATTGGCAGACTGTCGACCATTGCGCTTGCTCATATCTTCCACGGCAACCCCCTCCTCCCACAAAATCTTAAGCTCGTCGACTAATGGATGGAGATAGACATCTATATTCTTGACTTTGTAGTGGCCATGAATGAGCAAACTAAGGATCATGTATCATTTCTTCATAGAAAGCCATGGTGGGATGTTGTAGTTAACAAGGACTACATGTCACACTGTAAGATGTTGAGTGGAGACCAAATGGGTTCATGCCATCCATAGCAAGACCGAGTCGAAGATTCCTTGGCTCTCGTGTAAAGTCTAGAAAGGTAGAGTCAATGTGGCTCCATGCACGTGAATCTGCTGAAATTCATTGGACTCCATATGTGGATCTATTTTACGCATGCCACATTGTCAAGCTCGCCATGCCTGATATATGAAACATGTGAAGTATACAAGGAATAAGTGAAAAGTGTCTAAGAAATTTCTGAGGGATGGTTTGCCCTTGCAAGTCATGTCCATACCTGTGAGCACCACACTTTGGACATGTCTCCATAGTCTCATACTCTCCTCGAAACAACACGCAATCATTGACACATGCATGGATGTTGTTGTAGTCCATGCCAAGCTTTTGTAAAACATGTCATGCATCATCATGAGACTCAGGCATGGTATTTCCAAGTGGTCATATATGATACTTTAGCAACCTGAAAAGAAATCATAAAACACCTTGGAAAATCACATTTGTTTTTTATAATGGTGCTGAAAAGAAATCAACGAAGTGTACGTGGAAGGTACCTAAACAACTCAGTCACACTCGCATCACTCCACCCATATTTTGCTTGCAGAGTTAGGAGTGCAAGTAGCATCTTCAGGTGAGATACTCGGCACCCATCATATAATGGTATGGATCCTTCCTCTCTAAGTGGATTACATGTCTCGATATCCATGGGTATCAATGCATCGATCATTGCCTCTATCTCAAGCTCCAAGATTGTAGGAAAGTCTGAAAGGCTGCCTGTCTCCTCTGATATTGACGGTATAGATTGGATAGTGCCTTCCAAGTGGTGGATTGCCTCAAGCACTCCATCCTTCGCATGCCCATGAACTCTTCTAACTAGCCACAATAGATACACCTCTCCTTGGGATGAGACGTCACCTCCGTGTATAAATTTTACGGTCACATCCAATGTTGTTGTATATGATATTCAATTAGTTTGTGAATATAATGCATGATTGATACACACTTTTCTTACCGTTTGCTCAAAGTCTAAGATCATTTTATCAATGACCTCCGATTGAAACTCGTTGAAGCATTGTACGTGTTCTATAGACAAGTGACGCTTTCGCCTGATTACCAGCTTGCATTGAGAGCAAGGACACGGGACACGCTGATTAAGATACGCCTTGCGATCTTGAACATCACGACCTTCATCGTTTTCCATTTTTTCTACATTACGACAAACAATTTGTTTTTGTTCTCATTCTCTTTTTCTTTCTAAATTTATTTGAGAAGGGATTTCTTCTCTTGTAACTCAACAAAAGTAACGTCAACTGTCATCTTGGTTTTCTCCCCGTTTCTTCGATTCTGCCCCTTTCTTTGTGCTCTTTGTTTTGTGTTCTTTGCCATTTATCTTTCTTTCTCTCTCTCTCTTTCTTTGTTACCCCTCTCTTTGTTTCTCTCTACCCCCTTGTGTTTTCTCCCTCCATCTCTCCCCCTCTCTTTGTTTCTCTCCACCCCTCTGAGGAAGACACCTCTTGTGCTCCAAATTTGTCATATGTTCGATGTGTCGTATGGTAAGTGCTAAAAAGCTTATTGCCTAATTTGTCATTGTTGGCTAGTAAGGCTCATTTAGTGATGTGATCTCTGTTGCATGGTGTGTAAGCTTTAGAATATTTTTAATGATAAGGTCTATTTTTCACAGTGTATTTTCTTTGTCTAAGCTATGATTGTAGGGATTTCTAGAGTCAATCAATATTTGGTATCTCTATTTCTCAAATTTCTTTATGTATTTTGTGCTTTTTTAAAATTTGTTTTTTTATGTATCTTGTGTTCCTTTGTTAGAAATTTGCAATTTTACTAACTTACAAGTATATGTAGGTGCACCATGCACAACTAGGTTTTTGTTTTCCACAACCAATATAATTCAATATAAATGCAAGTATCTTCATGATGATGGTGCTCAAACTTCCGATTCAATTATAACATATGCAAACAAGCATTCAATCACAATTTTTACAACACTACACAATGTGTGAACTCTCTTTTTGATGATCCAACCACTTGTGAGTGATTTTGTAGGCGAATTAAGGCGAGATCCTAGTCTTCTTAGGGTTGTCATCTCTTAGATGTAGTCACTTTTGATGACCTAGCTGCATGAGGTCCAAGGGCTTAACTATCACTATTAGTGCTACCTCCACTCAAGTTGTTCTCACCAAATGGTTCCAGGTGAGCTTAAGAATAGTTTTAGATTAACTACTCAATTTCACCTCTCAAGGTATGAAGTGATCCTTTAGCACTTACTTTGGAAGTGAGCGTATCAGAAGTGTTGGCATAATCTCTTCTGCCTCTATCTAGTACTCTAAAAACACTACTAAAGGTGTCCAAATAAGTGAGTTGAGTTGAGCTTCCCGTTAGTGAAGACTTGGTTACTCCTTCTCAAAGCGATAGCCCTTGTGACATGTCAAGGTGTAGGGAGTTTCTTTCACCAAGATTTTAACCATGAAATGTCCTCTTGCATGACTACGGTCTCTCTGTTTTTCTCTACCCCCTCATGTTTTCTCATTCATTCTCATCTCTCCCTCCCTCCCTCTCTCTCTCTTTCTCTCTTTCTTTATTATGTTTCATGTTGATTCCCTCTCTCTCATCTTTTCTTCCTTTTCCTTTCTTCTTCTCCCTCTCTCATTTCCTCTCTTTCTCCCTCAATGCACCTCATTCTCAACAAAAACAAACAAAAGAAAAGGAGAAAGAACAAGAACAAAGCAAGAGGGAGAAATGTACTCACCGCAAAGGCTCGAAGATGGATTCTTCGTCTCCTCTTCATGATGGCTCCTCTTCGCCCTTCATACACTTCCTCCTCTTCTTCGCGAACGGTGGTGAGGCAGCGGTGGCAGTGGCGGCAAGGAGAAGCTCTCCTTCCTTCACTTTCTCTCCCTCTCCTTCCCTCTTTCACTCCCCCTTTCGCTCTCTTTTCCTTCGCAAAATGCCACGCTCGAGTTTCAGTCGCGTTTTTTTTGTCTAAGTACCATCTCTATTTGTGTCGCATTTGCGACGCAAATAGTGACACCACTAATTTACGTCGGAACTCAGTGTCACTATTCCCCCCTTCCTTTGTAGTTATATCTACGATAGTTTAACAACATTGGATCTCATATTGACCTCTCATTGGGGATCCTGATGTATCTTGCACCCACTCATTCACAATAATGTCATCTTTTGTGAACTCTGGAGGGATGATTCCATTGTAAGTAATATCTGAATGCATGTACACTAGAATATATACCAAGTGTACCTGCATTTAAAGTTTGAAACACTAATTTTAGTAATTATACTCACTAAATGGAGCGAACAAGTGTGATACATAAATAGTATCTAACATAAGCATATCATGACTTTAAAACTCTCACCTCTCTATCTCCAATGACACATGCAGGCATCTCGCAATGAACAACCTATGCCATGCATAAGGCCCAACACTTTTTCCTTGACTCCATCCGTTGGTGTCCATCCTCCACAACTTGCTCAACAAGCTCTACCATGGAGTGTGTTGTGGCAAGAAAAAGTAACATCCCTGCGTCCTTGAGAAAACGATTAGCCAGATACATAGCATCGACTGACTCTGCCTCAATATGGGAGTTCCATGATGGAATTCCATCCCCCGATCCATGCATTGCACTATCTTCAGGGAGAAAAACCACAATGATATTGCATGTTGTGTTTGTGGTTTCTTCGTCAACCTCGATCATCTTGTTTTGGTTAACCTCCTCCAATGCCTCTACCAATCGAGAGAATGCCTCACTTGGCTGATCATTTTGCAATGCATGTCCGATCTCAAATGGGTCACAGAGAATACCTTTGCCATCATAGCAACATGGGAGATAGCGACTTGTAAGGGGTCTTCCATGGGGCTTTCAATGTTGTGGACCTCTGCACAATGACTCCTCGATTAGTAACATATTTTTCTTACTGAATGTTAACGATAGATAATATTCTTCTTACATGCTTGTTTACCTGCATGTGTGGTTGGAACATCTTGCACCATTGTAGCTTCGTGGGAGACAATGTCTTGCAAGTGGACTTCCACGTGACTTTCAATATGGCCCTCTACATGATAAATTCATAATTAGCAACATATTTTTGTTCAAAATGTTATTGTAGATAGTATTATTGAGACACATTAGTTCTCCAATGTCTGTGGCTGGCACATCCTCCAACATTATAGGTTGAAAATCAAAAATTGTATCCCCCTCTGCAAAAATACACACCATTCTTATTGGTATTGTATTGTGGGAAAAAAACTACAAGTCACGCTTGTTTACCGATAGCTGCCACATCCCCTAGCACAACTAGTCCGTGTTCTTGCATTCTTTCCTTCCCTACACAAGGACACACATCACTATTAACATCATATAATGATAGAATATTTTAAAGCTCTAACATCATCCAATCATGACATGTGTGGAATTCACGAGCATCGTTTCTTTACCTTTGCACACGCACCACATCCGATGTGACCTCAAATCCAAGACACTTAGTTCTTCCACCATCTACATGTTAAAAAATATTGTTAATGTTACTTTGGTGATGAACAAGAATTAGGTGCCTTCACATCATGATTTTTGTACAAAAGCAAGCTTACCATCTTGGTGCTCTATAACATGTGTGTCAATTCCATGTGTTGCCTCACTGCTTCTCGTCATTGTCGTGCATCTGTCTATAGCGGCGTGTAAGGTAACACTCTCCACCACAAGATCTAGAAGAACTTGCTGTATCCTTCTATCCATGCAAATATCACGGACCTCCTCACTGATACCTTCCATTTCGATCTACTCTTCAATGGTATCAATGAATTAGGGGCCTACATGGTTTGGTGGTTACAATTCATATTCGAGGAAATATTTTCACTGGAGGGACACAAGAGATGTCTTGGCTATAGTACTTCAAAACATCAAACCTTTTAGGTGTGGAGAAACCAAATTAATTGGTTATGAGGGCTAGCCTCTCTTCATTGATATTGGATGTGCGCTTGCTCTTATGTTTTCTTTCTATAGTAACCGCACTATTAGTATCAATTTCTTATGAACCCATCATAGTCTCTTCATTAGGAGACAACAAAGTGCAATATACTCCTAAGAATGCAACTCATTTTACTTACCATGCCTCTAGATCCTTGTGTCTCTTGTGTTTGTTTTTTCCTTGAGTATTTTTTGTACAAACTTTTCTCATTGGAGGGGTATTCACCTTCTGGATAGTCGAGGAAATTAGGGCATCTTTGATATACCTCCTCGTCCCACTCTTGCTCTATCTAGTAATCCTCCTACATACACTGATCCTCCTGCACGTTTGCCTAGTCCTCACACTCTCTTGGCAGAGTTTATATAGCCCTCCTCCTCTCCATCTACCCATACATGAACCTGACTTGCAAAGTCACCATTACAAATCTTGAATGGATTGGCAAGATAGCACCACAGACACGCTACTAAAGAAGGATATTGTGAACTACTTGTATAGAAGCCTCCATGTTGCCAACTTCATTGACTTCTATCACTCTATATCTTCGTCTGGCTTGAAATCATGGAAGACAATGCGAAGCATTTGCTCTCGATGTTTTATCTTTATCTCCTCGGTGTATTGGAAGAACAAATCATATTCCACTCAAATGTTATAGTGGTCCTCCCAACTCAAAAGCAATCTCTTTCCACCATCTTGCAACATGGCCCAAAAGGTCTCTTGTCTTACCTAACTTTGAAACGGTGCATTTTCATTTGCTCAAACCAAAGATATGTCGTTTAATACCAATTCATCAAACTTATGATGCACATAATAAAGATGAACAAGAATAACCTACATTCAAGCATGCCCATCAACGTTCAAATTTTCCTGTCAAAACTCTCCATGGCCTTCAATATTCTTACACAATCTGCCTCATTTAGCTTTGAGGATGCCAATGTGTATACTCTCTCCTTGTTCAATACACCCCGGTCTTGGAGCCCCACTCCAAGCATGAGACAATTTTGCATTGACAAAAACATTGTTACTTTGGACCAATGTAGTATGAGTACATATAGATAGCAGATACAAAGAGGTAGTAACTTACTGATACCACTTCTCTCCAAGGCTAGGGTCTGCAACTCTTAGCAAACATCGAGTTTTCTTGACGAACTTTTCATGACACTATAGTACGCTTCGCTCTAATTGGTTCTAAACTCAAAGTTGGAGAGAGGTGTCAGTTTCTGTTCGATCAGTCACACTACCATATCATACTCGTCCTGCACTTGATAATTCGAGACAACATCATTGCATTAGGAAAAAATGCATCATAAAAAACATTGTTAAGATAGCTTGAAGAACTACCTACCTTCCACATAACATGGGCTAGTGCAATCAATGGTGTCTTGTACCATGCAGGAATGGGTGCCGGCTCTATGCACTTGCATCCATGCCTTTGCCTCATCAGTTAGCTTGTCAAAAATAGTTGCATGGTCAGCCTGCCCTAGCATCCTCGCTTCACAAACAAGGTCTAGATACGAGGTATGGACAACCCTCTTTTGTGCCAGCGTGTGTACATTCTATATTAGAATCTCATGCATATTAGGATCTCATGAATATGGTCCATTGCATACCTATTTGTACGAGAAATAGCTGATAAAATCTCCCCCTCTGCCATACTTGTCACTTTCTCAATGTGACAATCAATGTGCACATGTTGCCTTGCGTTATTTGGAAAGGTTTTTGCAAACAATCAATTATGTTAAGGATGATGTAAGAAACAAACACATTGCAGAATGTTAAGGTCCTACAGTTTAAGGCCACTTACATGTGCGTATCTCATTCATCCATGTTGTGAGCCGATGGTTACCATCCCAAACATAAAATATGCAATTTGACAAAAAGGCCCAATCGATGCTACTAATTTTCGCCTCGAAGTCCTCATGCTTCTTTAGCCAATGGGGGTCCCAGTCAATTCTAATCATATCATCAATCTCCTTGCACTGGTGTCTTGGAGTCTCTAATGACACTATGAATATACCCAATCCCTCTAACGTACCCATTGCTAAAAAAGGTTTCTGAGAGTTGCTTGTACCTCGATGTGACTTGTCTAATTGTAGGCATGGAAACCAAATGACATAATGGGATGAGTGGCAAAGGGGTGGATGTCCACATCTGAATGAGATGATGAAGTATTTAATGTCCAATCAACATAAAGAAATAAAAACCATAATCTAAATCATATCGCCATCTCTTACAAGCACTCACCATCAGCGTTTCCAACTGGTCTTCTATGTATGCTTGCACAATACGTTTATTGCAAGTGGCTGTGAGAGTGGTCTTGCAAGTTGTTTCACCAACATCTGTCATGCACTTCTTTTTGGTTCTTTGTGTTCGCGATTCTTCTTGGGTTGTGTACGGTCACACCCTTGCTATGCACTAAAGGACTTGATGCTTTGATGGTCATTGCTTTCCTCATCAGTATCACTCTCTGATAGTACGAGCTTTCTCTTGCCCTTCCTCACCTGCATCATCGAAGCATGCCCACCTTCTCGTGATGTCGCTCCTTCTCCACATGCAATTACAATGGTTACTTGTAGCTCGCAGAAGTCAATGATCGCGTTTGTGTTACTCTTCCTCTCGCTTTGACTCCCCCCTTGTGATCACATATTGCCGGTGACAATATCCTGTCGTCCTGCTGTAGATCATGGATGCAAGTTAAAGTCCTTGGGAGACTTGTCCGATCATCGCTCTCTTTCTTGCAAACAATGATCCAAAATAGAATAAGAGGGGGAGATAGAGCAATCGTAACAAAAAATCAAGAGAGGAGCTGCTTACCATCTATTCAATTGGCCATTGCACAATTGTATTTTTCTCAACATCAATCTTAGTATTGCCTTTGCCACGGGCCTTCACACCCCTCTAATGCATGATGGTAATAAGAACTCCCACTCATCCGGGGAGTAAGCTCAGTGAGAGGAACATTTGTCGGATTAAACCTTCTACCATCCTTTCATCGCCCTCGTAAAGGGTAACATGATCTTGTCTTTTGAAATCAAATTTGGCCATGATAGAGGGGCTTAGGGTTACTTCTTACAGATATATTGCTTCCTCAATTTCTTGCCAATGAAATACCAATTGTGTGTGTGTGTGTGTGTGTGTGTGTGTGTGTGTGTGTGTGTGTGTGTGTGTGTGTGTGTGTGTGTGTGTGTGTGTGTGTGTGTGTGTGTGTGTGAGGGGGGGAAGGAAGAGCTGACATTGAAATAAGAGAGTGAGAGATAAAGAGAGTGTGTGAGAGGCAGATACAGGGAGAGAGAGCAAGAGCGAGATTGAGGGAGAGGGAGAGAGACACAGAGAGGGGGGAGGAAAGAGGAGATAGAGAGAGGAAGGTGGGGATAGATTGAGAGAGAGAGAGAGAGAGAAAGTGAGTGAGTGAGTGAGAGAGTAGGAGAGGGAGAGAGAGTGTGTGTGTGTGGGAAAAAGCCTAGGATAGAACAGTGAGATAGAGTATGTGTGACTATGTTAGAGAGAGAGGTGTGGAGAGAGAGAGGGGGGAGAGAGAGATGAAAAAGTACTAAGGGTAGGGGACAGAAAACAAGAAGTTGAATTGCAAGGGAAGGGGGGTCCTTTTAAAGACAAAGGAGAGAGAGTGAGGGAGGGAGGGATAGAGAGAGAGAGAGAGAGAGAGTCACATACCGAGAGTGGAACAATTTGCAATGTGAAAAGGGGGGATGGGTCCTTTTATAGGTGAATGAGAGAGAAAATAGAGGGAGAGAGAGAGAGAGGGAGGAAGAGAGAGAGCATGTGATATGTGTAATTTTTTCTCGCCAGAAAGGAGTTGCCGGCAGGCCCTTGTTGAACAAAATTTTTTTTCGATGATCCATTCTTGGATAGTAAATTTTGGCCCAACTAGATTTGTGGTTTTTTTTCACCCATTAAGGGGCTATTGGCGACCCCTTTTTAGCAAAAAAACAATACAGAGATCCGAGAATATACAACATGGGGAGAATAGGGACCAATAGGGTATGGGTTTTTTTCTGCTCTTAGGTGGGAAAAAAAAACCCGTACCCTATTGGTCCCTATTTTGCTCGTGCTATATATTCTCAGATCTGTGGTTTGTTTTTTCACCAAAAAGGGGTCGCCGGCAGCCCCTTATTAGGCGAAGAAAACCAACAAATCCAATTGGGCGAAAAGTTAATCTCGCAAGGAATGGGTCGCAAGAAAAAAAATTCATCCAACAAGGGGCTACCGGCGACCCCTTTCTCGCAAGAAAAAATTATACACATCACATACCCTCTCTCTCATCACCTTTTCTCTCTCTCCCTCCATTTTCTCAACTAATTAACAAATATTTACTTAAATAACTTTACAAGTGAAAGAGAGAGATACAATTTTCTAAATAGTAAATCTTTACACTCCTAAAAGCATAATATGAGATAGTCATACAAAGTAGAAGCTTATACACACTCGTTCAAACATTGCTTTATTCATATTGTCTCTCTCTCTCTCATCCCTCTCCTATCACATTGTTACTCTCTCTTCCCTTGCCTAACTAAATTTGTGGTTTTCTTTTCGTCCATTAAGGGGCTGCTAGCGACCCCTTTTTGGCAAAAAAACAAACCATAGATCCGAGAATATACAACATGGGGAGAATAGGGACCAATAGGGTATTGGGTTTTTTTCCACTCTTGGGTGAAAAAAAAATGCGTACCCTATTGGTCCATGTTCTCCCCATGTTGTATATTCTCGAATCTGTGGTTTGTTTTTTCTCCAAAAAAGGGTCATCTACAGCCCCTTATTAGAGGCAAAGAAAACCCACAAATCTAGTTGGGCGAAAAGTTACTCTCGTAAGGAATGGGTCACCAAAAAAAAAAAGTCTAGTAAGGGGCTACCAACAACCCCTTTCTGGCGAGAAAAAATCACACATATCACATGCCTACTCTCTCATCACCCTTTCTCTCTCTCTCCTCCCATTTTCTCAACTAATTAATAAATATTTACTTAATTAACAAATATCATAGTGATGTCCATCTAGGTTAAGATCCAATTGATCCTTTTGTGGTCTACCTCACTAGTGGAAACTTATAATCAAGAAGATAATGCTGCCATAAGTTGAGGATGTGTGTGGTCTAATATCTCTAACTCATAAAAATCGTAATTATCATTACATCACATGTAAGCTATAGCCCCTTCCTCCTTGGACCAGGACACTACCACACTTAACTTCATTACATCACATGCAAGATACAGCCCCTTCCTCCTTGGACCAGGACACTAGCACAGTTAAGTTCATCAACATTAAAAACAAACTTTGAAACCATCAATAGGTTTTTTCTTGTTTTTCTTTTCTCCCTCTCTCATATAAAGACAAAAAAAGTAAAAAATGTTATGAGAAATTAATAAACTAATTAATAAATAGTTATTAATTATTAATTAATTAGTTAGTTAAGTCATTTATTACTAATTAATAGTAATTATTATATAATTAATAGTTAATCAAATAATTAGTTAATTAGTAGTTAAGTAATAGTGAACACGATTAATTAATAACTATTTAATTAAGAAATTAATTAATTAACTAACTAAAAAATTAATTATTGACTAGTTAATTAGTTAATTGCTAATTAATAGTATTTATTATATAATTAATAGTTAATTAATTAATTAGTAATTAGTAATTACTATTAATTAGTGGTTAAGTAATAGTAATTATTATTAATTAATCTAACCAAATAACTTACTAATTAATCTAAGTTAAAAAATTAATTAGTAAATTAATATGCTAATTAATTAATTATATAATTATTTTATTAATTATACTAAATAACTAATTAGTTTAATAACTATTGAGTCAAAAAATAGGTGAATAAAATTAACTATAAACTAATTAAGTCATTATTAAGTATTAAATTAATTATTAATTAGTTTATGATTATTTAATCAAGTAATTAATTAGTAATTATTATTTCATTAATAGTAATTAAAAATTAGTTCATTTCTAATTTTAGCAAGTTAATTAATTAACAAGTTAATTCCTATTTAATAGTAATTGGGTAATTAATTAGTTAATTAACTAATTTCTAATAATCCTTACTAATTAATCTAACTAATTAACTTAATTAGTAAATTAACTTACTAATTAATTATTTAATTATAATAAATAACTATTTAGGTAAAAATTTATTGAGTCAAAAAATAAGTAAATAAAATTAATTAAGCAAATAATTATTGAGTCAAAAAATAAATAAGTAATGAATTAAGTAACTAATTAACCAATAAATTAATAGCCAATTAATAATTAATTATCTAATTAACACCAAGTAACTAATTAGGTCACCATTTAGCTAATTAAGAAATTAATTATTAATTAATTAATAAAATTAAATTTTATATTAATTACTTAAAATTAATAATTAATTAATAACTACTTTGTATATTAACTATTAATTAATTACTTAGCCAATAAAATTATATATTGATCAATTAGTTGAAATTAATCACTACGAACTTTAAAAAAATTAGTAATAACCAATAACTAGTTACTTAAAACTAATAAATAATTCATTAAAATTAATAATTAATAATTGATTTTTATTAATTATTTATAAATTACTTAAATATCTTTAATTAGTTATAAATTAGTTTTTAACAACCAATAAATATCTTTTATTCAAGGAGTAATTGCTAATTGTAATATTATGTATTTATTTTATTTAAAAATATTTATTACTTAATTAATTAATATTAATCTATTAATTAAAATTGTATTGATTTAATATAAATCAAATAATATTTAACAATATGATATTAGTTAGTTCATTGATTAGATAATTGGTATATCGGTCAAATTATATTAATTAAATTATTAATTAATTTCTTAATTGATAATAGCTAGCTTATTGATTCATTAGTTATTATAGTAATCAATTAGTATGAAGTGAACCATTGGTATATTAATATTACTTAACTTGTTTATTTATTTATATATTACTATTAATCATTTCATATAAATCAATGTATTGTAATAGTAACACTAATTAATTAATAAATATGATTGGACATTAATACCTTAGTTGTATGGGAGTTTTTTTGGAGGGAATGAAGAGAGAGTGCAAGTGCATATGGATTAGGATTGTTCTGCCTGTCGAGAAAGGGATCGTCGACGCGTCTACATCTATCTTAATTGTTTGGGTTTAGGGTCCAAGGTATGAGAGAGTGTGTGTGTGTGTGGGCCAGGATGGCTTATGAGAGAGTGTACATGTGGATTGGAATCATTTTGTCACCAAAGAAGGGGTCGCTGGCGACCCAATATTTGGCACTTGTATGACCTAAGGTAGTTTCTCTTATGTTGACAATGATAGTAGGTGCTTTATATTCAAAATGTCAACAAGTATGACCCAAGGTAGTTTCTCTTACCTGATTCTACTATCACAACACAAACTTAAGTAACATAGTTATCCTTACTCTCCCATTCCTTTCTTGTCTTTCTATAGTGTACAAGAGTTGATGACTCTGGCAATATGTAAGATGAAGGAAGAGGATACAGATGCACAAGCTCTCTTTTGGACAAAGATGAATGAGGTGATGAAGAACTATGGACACTTAAGCATTGATTTTTGAGGATTCACGGTAGACGAGGTAGCCTGCCAATTGGAGGGCCATCTGCATAGTGTTCAATGGTGGTCCGGACAATGTAATGCAAGGAAGGGAGAGATCTTGCTTATTTCATTCGTAACAAAGTCTCCAAATACACACATCACAGCATGTGCACAAGAGTTTTCAAGATGAGAATAAGCGCTTGTGTCGCATGTGGAGGTGTGCAGTCATGAAAGATGATGCAACAATGCAATATCAATTCATTCGAGCTTGATGGGCCTCGGGAAAAGTTGTGGATTGCAATATACTAGCAATGGATTGTTGCCTTAGTTGGTGGCATATCAGATATCCACATTGGAGGCAGCACTTTGTCGAGGTAAGACTAGTTCGTAATAGTAGGATGTGGCATGTGGTGCATTTGTTTTCTCACGCTCCATACCTTCTCGTGCTGTATTTTTGTCTAGGTGGGAAGACATTGCTCATATGACCACAAATTTGGCAGAGCCAATGCATGCAAGTTGGTTGGCAGGGGAGGGATTCAAGGAATCTATCAGCTTGTATGATGCATGTGTCAGTGATTTGGCCAATGCTCTACTATAGAGCACAAAATGATATGCATTCATTGGTGGAAAGTTCCATGGTGTAGGACCCAGTGCAGAGAGAAGCTTTTGAGTTGACTACAACAAGGAATTAGATTTTGACCGAAAACATACCTAGAAGAAAGGGTACAAGATAACTAGACTTTGAGGACCCCTTGCCTTCCTACCAATCAAGGGCAGTATCACCAAATTGTTTGGAGGAAATAGTAGCAGAGACTGTCCTTCATGACACCGTTTGGGCTATAAGAAGGATTCCAGCTCGCAGTTGTGTACAATGTCAAGGATGGTTGGGAGCTAGAGAGGGAAAATGCAAAAAACCTATTAAAAATATGTCACATGGGATGCCTACACCTTCATTTTGGGGCATCATGGAGTGGTCTAGCTCAAGAGGAGAAGCTAGCAATCAACATGGAATGTGGCGCTAGTTCATGTGGTTTTGTAATGATAGTGTGGACCATACATGGAACATTTGTTTTTCCATTCAACACGTATCGCCCAAGGTTCCACAAGTATGGCCAGTGGCACAAGGCACTAATTTGACCATAGAAGAAATCCACATGTTGGAGAGAGTGGTGGGTTTGTTTTACAAAAGGCGGCACAAGAGGCAGATGTTAACGAGGGCTCGTGTAGATATCGAAGAGGTGTTTCATAGGTTGCATGGAAAAGGATAAACTCAACATTAACTCTAGATGCAATTGTGAAGGGCCACACAGTGATGAAGGCCTTGAAGCATGAGGTTTTCAAACTAGAGATAGCTAACTCAAGTGTCATGCATGAGTGTTATGATGTGCACATTGCAAAGAATCCAACATGTAATTGCCAGGATTTCATGGACCGTGATGCAACCCACAGTCACTGAAGAAAACTTACACATTGTATTTGGAAGCAGAGGAACTTTTCCAATACCACCTATATAGTGACCAACAATGCAATGCCAACACTACCTCTTAGTACAACCGCATTTTATTTTGTTGAGAAGTCACCGTTATACAATCCATTTGGATGGCAAGCCTTTAGTGAACTTATCTCTCTTAATTTGACAAGCAAAAGCACGTTTCCTAGAGTTAACACAATATAAATGTACATTTCGATTGCTTGTATGAATTGTCTTGTATCATATTTGTTGGGGAGAGGAGGGGAAGGGAGAGAGAGGGGGAGGGGAGAGAGCTATCAAGGCATTGAAATTAAAGTTCTAAAAACACCGAGTGGCTACCCAAGCATTCACAATGTGTGTGTGTGTGTGTGTGTGTGTGTGTGTGTGTGTGTGTGTGTGTGTGTGTGTGTGTGTGTGTGTGTGTGTGTGTGTGTGTGTGTGTGTGTGTGTGTGTGTGTGTGTGTGTGTGTGTGTGTGTGTGTGTGAAAGACATATTTAGGATTTAAGAGAAGCATTTGTTATAACACATGCCATAATTTAATGTGAGGCATTATGATACAATGTGGATTGATCGCATGCACGAGAGAGAGAAAGTGAGAGAGAGAGGGAGATAAACATGAAGAGTGAGTGAGTGATTAAGATTTATATATGTATATATATGTACGTATATATATACGCGTGTGTGTGTAGGTGAGAGGGGGAGAGAGAGAATGTAGAATGAGAGGGAGAAATTGTATGTTCAACCCTAAACTGAGAGAGAGAGTAAATACATGGAGTAATTCATGAGAGAGAGAGGTGTGGGTCGTGGTGTCCCATTCTTCTAGGGTGATAACATGAATGAATCCTTGTTACATGCTAGAGAGAGAGAAATCAGTTACATGAGATGGAGTGCTATTTGATCTGAGAGAGAGTGTGTGTGTGTGAGAGAGAGTGAGTGAAGGTAGTGGTGGAAATCGTGGAGATGGTGGGGATAATGGTAGTGGTGGTGGAGGTAGCAACAGTATTGGTGGCGGCGACAGAGATTGTGGTAGTGGTGGTGGAGGTAGCCGTGGTGGTGGTGGTGGTGGTGGCAGTTGCAGCAACGGCGATGGCGGTGGTGGTAGAGGAAGTTGTTGTGGTAGTGGTGGTGGAGGTCAAAAAAATCAAGGGGTGGCATAAGTGGACTATGTGGAACAAGAAATGCAAGTTGCCCAAAAAAGCTCACTCAAAAATCTCGCTTCTCGCACGCACTCCAATTTTGGCATTTATGATATTAGGTGAATTTGTATTTTTTGTCATTGGTTAAGTGAAATTTCTCAAGATGTGGTCTTACTTTTTGAATGTGCAAATGGAAACTACACAAATTCTACTAGATGAACCATTTGACATTCCTACATTGGTGTCTATCAAAGATCCTCGCAAAATGATTGATAAGATTGTATTCATGGTGGAGCAATGTAAAGAGTTTAGTCTTGAGGCCAAAGATGGGATGATAAGCCTAGTGTCACTCCATATGGATTGTTACTCTTGGTCATTAAGGAGGAGGATCTTAGGGTTATTGTATAAGTTTTCCGTCACTTATTTACTTACAAAAAACCCAACACCTATTCAAGGGGATACCTAAGGGCCTCAATGAAGATATCTTATTTGACAAGATACTTAAGGAGGATTTGAATGCCTTTGGGTTGGATCAAGTTTGAGAGTCCCTTTCCAAGGCACATAAGGCTCTCCCCAAAACTCTTGATGAGAAGCCATTGTTGAGGCCAAGTTGTGCATGATCAACTATGGCAATGCTCTCACTAAGATCATCACTACAACCTTAGGACTCTCAAAGCCATTACAAGTAGCCTAAGAAGAAACACTGTTGGGGGGTTAAATGTAGGATAAACTACCAAGAGAGAAGCATGAGCCAAGTACTGAGCAAGCACTTAAGAAAATAGGCCAGAAAAGTAACAACAAAGGGAAAGATGAGAAAGAATTTGATACACTTGTGATGAAGTCTCTAAAGGAATCGCACAAAACATGAAGGGAGCTTTTTAGAAGGAAAAGTAGGGTATGAAAAAGAAATGAGCATCCATCTCACAAAAAATTGAGGTAGAAGTAGCTAAGAGAGCAAGACACTCTTGCAAAGGAAAAGAGAAGTCCATGGAAGGACTAGAAGTGGTTGGGTTGGGAGATTTTGAGATTTTAATGACTGCTCTTCAGGCCCTGAAGGACAATATCAATGAGTTGGGAAAGAGTAAGTAGATGGAGGATAATACATCGACCTCTAAAGAAAAGTAATAACCTATAGAGTCCACCATTGGTTCACAAGTACACACAAGAAGAATATCAAAAAATATTGGCAATATGAATATCAAAAAATATTGGCAATCTTAGCACATCAAAGCATTTGTGTGAGGAGTTAAAACAAGATAAGGAACATGCAATTCAGGATATGTTGGAGATACATAGGAAGTATAAGGCAGAGAGAATTGCTCATCAAGAATTCTTGAGACGCTTTGCTTAGCAACTATATAACCTATAGGCCCAAATTGAGGAAAACAACAAAGAGATAGAAGAGTTGAGAAAGAAATTGCAAGAAGTTAAAATTTTGGAAAGATAGGATAATTCTTGCACACAAATTATAACCTCATGGTGCCACTAGAGCATGAAAGAGCAAGGACAACTTCTCTCACTAAAGAGTTTACAGAAGCCCATCAAACTCAAGCACATATGAAGGTAGCCTTCATAAGGTTATAAGTCACAATTGGGACAAGTTTGACTAAAGCAATTAATTAGGTGGAGGAAAGATCTAATAGAGCTTATGTGGAAATGCTACAACAAATGGCCACTAACTTGGCACATTCTCTTCGCAATCTTGTAGGAGCACAAAGTATATATAGGAACTAAAAGCTTAGTTGGGCCTTGCTACAAGCACCTTGTTCAAATTTGACCATGGAAGGGAACTCACACTATTGACTTGAGATCTAGCCATATCCCAAATGATTGATCACTTGCATAGCATTGGCTATATTGATTAGGAGATGAGAGATATAGGAATGGTATACCAAGAGTTATTTGAGACTAATGCACTAGAATCTCTTGAAGTTATGGCACCACCTTCTGATTATATGGATCCTTTAGATTTTGATGAACATAAGGAGGGAGTTGAGGTACGGTCATCGGAGCTACCAGTAGTAATTGATCCTACACCTAATGCCCAAGAGCATTATGAGAGAATGTTGCAGGTTCTTTAGGCTTCCGCTCAGATAATACTAGAGTATCTAGTCATACTTGCAAGGAGTTGAAGCATAAAGAGAAGATCTAGATGAGCCCATCCAAAAGTATCATGAGAAGTAAAGTAGAAAGAGACTATGATTTTTTTACTTTAATGACAATTAAGAAGCCAAATTCAAAAATCCATTGCCATTTAGCATATGAGAAGTAAAGTAGAAAGAGACTATGATTTTTTTACTTTAATGACAATTAAGAAGCCAAATTCAAAAATCCATTGCCATTTAGCATAGTCCAAAATCTCATCAAAATGGGAGAGAACATAGCTAGGAAATTGTTGGAGAGACAAGATAGATCGACTTTCTAGGTTGCTTGTAAGATTCCCAAGGAGAAGAACTAAGAGAGTATCTCATTGTTGAGATATCACAAGAGGTGTGGAAGCTCTAGCTAGAATGGAGATATCCTATCCTTGAACCAAATAAACTAGCCTATTCTACCTTTTCCAACTAAACCAAAAGCCAAATGTGCTTTAGTGTCCATAATTAAGAAGGCATGGGAGTGATATGATGCCGAGAAGCATGACATGCATAACTTTTCCAAAATTCCCAATGTCAACACTTCACAAAGAGAGAAAAATATATATCTTCTAGTTACCAGATCTATGACCATCCTTCAACAATTTCCTTTAAAAGTTCACAAACAGTCCAAATCGTGCATTCATAGTTACTTGTAATTATCTCCACACCTAATAGTCAAGCTCTTGCAATAGCCATCAACTCCCTATGAGGATGGCCTACCACCTTTATTGTTTGATATCAACACAAGGATTGACCATATTGCTATGGCAAGATTTCATCTACAAGCTCTACTATTTCCATCTTACTATGTAGCCTTACTAAAGGATATGGTAGACAACAGATTTACACATTGCACTCATTTGTTCTATCTAGAGTCACCCATTGAGCTCTAAGAATTTCTCAAGTAGTATCTTCTTAGTAAGAGGTGACTTTCCCATATCTTGTAGCCACTCCTTGTAGAGTGAATTAGTTGTCTCGTTTATACATTCACTCAAAAAAAAGGAAAATAACAAAATAAAAGAGAGCAAAAGCTCATTGATTAGTTTATTGCACTTGAATTTCATCGTGCCTAGGCGTCCTTGAGTTAGATGTGTCCAATGGCTTTAGTCGATTAGCTCTCTCTCTAACCTCCTAGTCCTTCCCTCACTACTTAGTCTCACGGTAGGGCATCTTGCGCTTACTTGAATGACCTATCATCCTAAGCTTAGCACCACACAATAACTTTTCACCAAATGGATCCTCAAGTGTGGGACAATGCTTTAGGCTTTGCTAGGAGTTTGGTCCATCTCCTAGTTACATATGCACGTTCACAAATCAATGCACAAATTGACTAGACAAACCCCTTAATGAGAATACAAGTTGGCTTGCAAGATTTTTGCGAAAGACCGTTTGAAGACCCATCCACATAGTGGCCTCCATCATTAGTTATCCATGGTTCCTTCTTCAGTAGTGCCATCCATGATCCTTCATGCAACTATCATCAACAAGAGTGTTATCTACTTTGGCACCCATTCTCCATTAGCAAAGGCACATTCTTTACCAATAGTAGTCATTTCTCTCCATCGTCACTATATTTCCATCAACCATCCAACATTTTGCATCTACCTTTGACATGATTACAGTGGGATAATGTAGAGGTGTAACATTAAGAGTATTTCGAAAGGCCAAAGTGAAATATAGTCAAAGGCAACTATGCAAGATCAAAGCACAAGCATATGCATAATTTTTTGTGGATATTATTTTTTAGAGCTACATTGTATGATTATTGCACACTTGTGATATTTTGTGAACATATCATTATCATCATTCTGTTATTTTGTGAGATTTGGGCTCACTACATTCGTGTACAATATATCAATTCCCATTGTTTGTAGTTGTATTTGTCACATCCGCAACTATTGTCTAGATTGTGCACATGAATATGTAATTATAAAAGCATAGAATAGGTCCATTTAGGTTAAGGTACAAGTATGCTTCAAGGAATGACTACGGCCTAGAGCCCACAAAGTGGGAAGGATGCCTAACAGAGGATCCACATCCTAATTCATAGTTGTGGAAACCCTAAAATGCAAAAAGGACGCAAAGCTTGAAATGGAAATGGGCTGCCACCTTAGAGAGGGGACCTAACCCTAACCTTATTTTGGTCTATATAAGGATGGGAGGTCACAATTTTATTTACCCTTTAAGTGCGTATAGGCTACAAGGCCTCTATCACTGCAACTATTAAAACTTCCTATTGTATTTACCCTTTAGGTGCGTAGAGGCTGTGAGGCCTCTATCGCTTCAACTATTAAAGCTTCCTATTCACTTCTTCTATTCCATCATCTTGTCTCCATTGGAGAGAGAGAGAGAGAGAGAGAGAGAGAGAGAGAGAGAGAGAGAGAGAGAGAGAGAGAGGTATATTAAATGAGGAATTGAGGAAACCTGAAGCTCTTTGTTGTCTTTTTGCTCTTCTTCTTCTCCATCTCTTCTTTCAGCATTGGCATACTTGGTGGTGGATGTAGAGAAGCAATGGCATCAAATTGTGTTTCCTGGATTATGGAACCATCATCAAGTCTTCGAGACATCAGACTATAACTCAAATGCAAGAAGGTAAGATAGGCAAGTTCACTACAAGTTGAACCTAGCCTTGTGTTCTTGCTTTCTTGGATTGTGGAGAGAAGGATGCATGGATAGTTAGAGCGGAATGTTGAGAAGACAAGGTGAGAGATTGTTGGTGAAGTGTTAACTGTCAGATGAACAAGGTGAAAAATCTGGAAAAGCTAAAGCAGAAGACAAAGGTCGAGGCAAAGTGAAACGGAAGACAAAGGCGCGCCAAGAAAAATCTAGAAACACAAGAATCGCAAAAAGTCCCAAATAAGGAAAAAATGCGCACAAGGAAAAGCGCAAGTCAATACTTTTGTAAAAGAGCACAAGTGCATCGTGATTCAATTTAAGGAGTGCCGAGCTCTCACCCTGCAATTTGTAAATGTGGATAGGCTGTGGAAAGGAAGCTAGGAAGATAGAATGACAATGGGAAAAAGGGCCTAGACTATGGCCGGCCATGTTAAAAAGGGGATAAGGGGATGATCACCCAAAAAGGGATTTAGGGTTTTGTATATAAAGTTGAAAAATGAATGAGAAGCTCATTCTTGTGTGTGGCCAAAAGTGGGTCTCCTCTTCTTCTTCTTCTTCTTCTTCTTCTTGCTTGCTTGAGCTTGTGCTTGAGAGAGGGAGTGTGAGAGTGTGAGGGAGTGAGTGTGTGAGGGTGAGGGACCGAGGAGGAGAAGCTCTCCATCTTCTCCTCTCTTCTTCTCTTCTCTTCTCTTCTCTTCTCTTGCTCGCGGCGATGGAGCTTAGAGCGTGGAGCTTGAGGATGGAGCTTGCTTGAAGCTTGCACTTGGATCATGGAGCTATCGGAGTGCGCGGGAGAGGAGGTAACTTGATCGGCATGAAGGTAAGCTCACTACGCCCGTAAGGTAGGCATTGTGTGTCGGCTATGTGAGAGGTAGCCATGGCCGCTCGGCTTGAAACGCTTGATCAATAAGCAGTCTGTAGGTCTCGGGGTAGAGCTCCGTAGCTCCCCTTCATTTTGGTTCCGTTGTCGGGACCCAATGAATCGAGCCTTGAGTGTCGCGCGCATCGAATCGAGCATAGAAGTAGGGTTTGTAGCCCGAACCGAGATAGTTAGGAGATTTAGGAGGTTTTGATCCTTGGAGCAAGTAAGTATTTTGATTTGTTGTTGAATATTAGAGTAGGACCATCCATCTCCATCTCTAGTTTTGATTTTGGTTGCATTAGGTTAAGATTAGGATAGGAAAAAGAAGGAAAACAGAAGGGTTCTACTGCTGCTGCTACTGGAAACAAGGAAATCGTGAAGTGCTAATCGATTCGAGCACCACATCGTTTCCAGGTGTGCCTGGCAGTTCCTTGCATTATTTTGCACCTGTTTGGAAAGCACGGGATGATTCGAGGGAGTAGACGTTGACCTCGAAGCATCGCGCGCAACCCGCGGACCGTCGTCTGCGCAGTCGCGGACCAGCCTGCGTCCGAGTCCCAGAATCGGACCACCCGATTTCTGGAGTCGGACTGTTCAATTGCCAAAATCGGACCCCCGCAGAGGGGGCTCCTCCGCACTTGCCCCAAGTAGGTTGGAGAGAAAACGCGTGTCGTGACAGGTTCTCCAAATTGGACCCTAGTGTAGTAATGGCTCTACACGAGCATGGATTCTCACTTGCAAAAGAGCAACCAAAAGCCCATACCCGAATAGAGAGAAACAGAGACCCTAGAACATCAATGGGCCAATCTAGCTAACAAGAGCAAAAAGGCCACACTGCAAAAACACATAAGTGTTGCATTCGGACTGCATCTAGTCAAAGCGAAAAGCAACATCAAGCTACTACAGCAAGAATGACTAGATATGACAGTCCTGACAATAGATGCTCCTTGAATAGCACTGCACTGACGATCCAAGACATCAGTGGAGAATCCACATCTGGTCGTGCAGTTGGGGACTCAAGGGCATTTGTCAGAAGGCTTAAATTTACAAGCCAAGACCCGGAAGACGAAGACATAGTGCCACCTGCTTATCTTAGGGTCAAACTCACCACGAAAAGAGAGCATACTATCGATGCTCTGATTGATGAAGGAGCAGATTTTAATATCTTGACCTATGAATCATGGACCCTACTGGGCCAACCAAAACTCACACAGACTAATGCAACTCTTAGCCCTTATGAGGGACACCCACAAGCACTCATAGGGAAGTGAAAAATCCTTGCAACAATTAAAACTGAAAGCTTGTCTATCCTATTTCATGTTGCTCCAAATGGTGCTAATTACGGGAAGGAAACCCTCCTAGGAAGACCCTTCAAAAGGGCAACCAAGTGTGAAACCGACTATGTAGCACAAAGATACACCTGACACTACCGGGTGTGAGGATAGTCGCAACCTTTAACAAGGGTGACCTCATCAAACCTCAAGGGAAAGGCAAGGAGGGTGCTGACATAACAATCAATCCTGCTAACGAGAGCAAGGACTTGCTGGAAGAGTTTATACGAGCACAGGTCGAACAACGAGAACCAGTGATGAGTGAGGTCATGCTTGAAACAAGAAGGTCAAGAGACAATGCCAAGGATGGGCTTTGGACTTATAAATATCATAGAAGACCCCAAAAGAAGCCTAAGCCTTATAGACGAAGGCATCAATGGAGGGTTAGCACAATGCCACAATGGATATCCAAAGCATTGCTACGTGCTCAAGGGTATTATATAGGTAACCCATGGATTTGGGTGCCAAAACCCCTTGCTAAACCTCCCTTGTCGATTGAAGGCCAGATCATATCAAGACCAAAGAAGCGTAGAAGGAGATCTAAATGAAAAATCAAGTCTCGAGTCAACAACGGTGGAGTGACCGAGCCCCTCATGGTCAAAATCAAGAAGCCAAACGGGACCAATCGGAGGGTAGATCTTTAGCCTAGCATGCTTGACAAGCAGATATCAGATGTAATCGTTGAGGATACGCAAAAGCCACCAGTGCCTAAGGAGCCTTTGATTCCCTAAGAGGATAGCAGGCATCATAGGCACAACATTGCTCATGGCAAGGTTAAATGCTCAACAAAGCAAATAGCAAAATCATCTAACAACCACGAGAAAATCTCCCAGCCAGTGTCAAAGCCATTTAGGAGTCCCAAGTCTCCTACACCCTCTTCCCCTAAACGGACACAGGAAGCACAACAGTCGTCAAGTGTGGCTACTCAATCCCAATCTCTACCTACATCAGAGCTTCCAAATGTCCAAGAGCCAGGACACAACACCACCCTTAGCTCTCAACCTAAGGATATGCCTGTGCAATCCACCGTGGCTAGCTCAACTGTCGTGGCTAGCTCAACTGATACTCGATCTATGCAAGTGAATGCTCTAAGGGCAAAAAAAGACACGACCACTTCCAATCGGCCTAAGGACTTGACACCGCAATCTACCAATAATAGCAAGTCCACTGAACTAGCTGCTATTACTTCCAATCAGGGATCACAGCAGTCACAGCCCTTGGCTGTGACAATGCCCCTTGTGGAACGTGTCCTTAGTAGTTTACCTATGGAGGAGGTGTCGCAACCAACTTCATTGATAACTCTAGTACTTCCAAAGCACCTAAAGTCTAGGCTAGAGGAGTTAAACACAAGGGAAGAGCTAGACTCTCTAAAAAGGGAGGCAGTTGTACCCTCACAACCTAGCGAGGCTATTCAGCAAGCCACGGCTATGTCCCATAAGGACACACTAGAGAAAGAGGATGTTGAGGCCCAACCAAGCACATCAACGGTTGACCTAGTCCAGGGTCCTAAGTCGTTGAGAGATGCACCTTCACTAACCAAGAAAAAGAGGAGGAAACAATGAAAACAATAGCAGTTACAAGTGGTTGTGGACCCCAAGAACATTGATACCAAGAGCGCTGGAGAGCTGAGCAATAAAGCATCAAGTCCATCCACCAATGACCCCATTGATGCCTCTCCTAATAGCGGTGAAACCTCAGACACATCCATGTGCTCTGAAAAATCAAAGTAGTCATTACCATCAACGGTTGCTTGCAACACTCAATCCACCGACAACAGAACTCGCATTGACCAATCAAGAGTGGATACAACGCTGTCACAACAGGGTGACAAATTTATACCAGTCACATCCAAGGAGAACCATGACGCAATAACAAAGCCTCAGGAGAAACATGGAAACCCCAAGAGCATAAGAAATCCTAGCGTTGACCAATCTTGCTCGTCTAGGCTTGAGCCCCCAGCTATGCTAAAGCCTAGGCAATCTCCTAGAACCTGGCATGAGATAGCACCGAGCAAGCCCTCATTGAACATAGAAGTGTCAGAGAATGCTTAACTGAGTTGGATGCTAAGCTCAAAGTGTTCGCACGTGTCTATGTCCTGGGAGACATGAGCGCATTCCCTAAAGAGCAGCTTGAAGAATACTTGCCATTTTCCTTATCCTGGGAAGAGCAAGAACATATTGTCAAGCATTATAACAAGCTCCTCCATGAACGCATGCGACGCATCTCTGACGAGGAAGCCGACAAACTATGCTTAACTGTAACATTCAATGATGTGCTCTGCCAACCAAATCTCTTAGAGATAGAGCAACTAAAGTGACAATCAGAGGGTCGAAGTCAACTTGAATAACGTTGGTGTGAAAATCGTGTTGCAATGGCCAAACTAGGAGCCCAAATCATGACAGTCTCAGAGGAGCGATTGGCCAATTGGCGATCTCAAAGAGACCCAACTTATGTGGCACCAACTTCCTTTTGAGTGCTGACTGCCATTCAGGGTACGCTAAAACTAGCCAAGAGAACTCTCTATCTGATAAGGTTCTCTTTAAGGAGGAGTTACATGTTGCCAGTAGACTCGGACAAGGTTCCATGTTACTCGATGTTGCAAACTATCTATCGATATTGAGTAAGCTACCCCACGAGTACTAGATGCGTGTGCCACACTCCAGGACTTCTACAATTGGCTTTTGTCCTCGTGAAGTGACATGGATTCGTAAATATGTACATAAATAAACAATGAATTTTGTGACCTTGTATAGACAATATCAACACACACAAGCAATGATATTCAAGTGTAGGGAGAAGAGTTGGATCCAACAGGCTAAGCTCCTCAGGTCCTCCTCTCACCATGCATTTAGAAGTTGTGTGACCATTCCTGCCTCCAGGTGGAGGGCATGCATTACCACCATACGAAGCCCTTACCAACATCTTAGATGGTGTAGACAAGGTACCATCCCTTTCTATACACCTTTCCTCCTTTCCGGTCTATCCTTCTGAGGATGAGCCCTGCCCACTCCATGACAACCAGTCCACGCAACTTAGCATAAGTTAAGATCTGCTAATGGCTGGAGGCAAAACGAACATCATGATGGGGGCCATCCCTCTACAATAAACATTGCATGCCTCACCTCTCCCCTCCTCATCATATGCGCTTGATAACCCACTGTATAATCCCTTCCATGCGAATAGTTTTATCCTGCCTCAAGGCCTAATCCTTGGTTCATATTTTGCAGGTCCCCCTATGGTAGCCGACATGGAGCACCCACTGCAGCTAGCTTGCAAGGACGCTATTCGCTGTCGAAGGGAGCATGTAGCACAAGCTCCTCCACTGGAACGCTACATACCTACCCTTAAAAGGTATGAAAACACTACAAGATAAAGGCCCTATAGACGTGCACTATACATGCGAAATAGCGGGCGGATTTATCAACACATCTATTGATGCTAGTATATAGAACACATCTATATACCCATGTTTTTAAACGCGCTTATAGATGCGAAAATAAATGCACATATTTTTCATTTCTCATAAAGTCCCTAAATATGACCAAACATCTTAACAGCTAGTATTTTTTTGAATACATTACCAACTTTACTTCTTTCTAAGTATTACAAATATACATCCAATCATTCAAAGCTAATTATATATGCTACAATGAATGATCAATCTCATCTTCAATGAGATCGGCCCTTGCTAGACTATCTACCTCTAGGTCTATGTTACCAATAGGCAATGAAACAAATAAGTCTATCCCACTGTCAGATATATTTCTATGCTTAATTTCTTCATCATCATCTGCAACCATATCGTTATCCTCTTCTGCACTTCCTTGAACATCCTCGCGGGGATCATCTTGCACTGCATCATGTATATCATCGATCATGGCATCATCATGTGCATCATCATTGATTGTTGGATTGTCATCAACTATCTCTATGTTGGTAGCATTGCCATATATTGATTTTGAACGATTAGATATGGGGATGACGTGCCACCATTGGTTATTGTTTACCAGTGGGTGATACACAACCTGCATTTAAAAAACAAAAAGTAAGCAACTTAGATATTTATTGTATTTTGAGAATGTATCAAGAAGTAATATATATGAAAATAAATAGCTTCTAATATACCTCCTTGCATTGTTGAGGTAGTACAAATGTGTTATTCTTGCCTTGGTGAAATTTTGTAGAGTCAATCACTACAAAACCACTTGGATGACGTCTAATTGTGCAATGCTCACCCATTGTTACTACTTCTTTAAACCACTTCACATCTAGTACATATATAAAAAATTGCCTAAAGTCAAGCTTTAAAATATCTTGGATCAAGCCACAATAACCTTCCATGGTGCCATTGGTATCCTGGAAGTTTGCAAGAATACCACAATCCTGGGTATTTCTCTTATCATCTATACGTTGAGTTCGAAAATGTTTGCCTTCACATCAAATAGCATTGAACAATGTACACTAGTAGTATATTGTTGAGATCATATTAATGATTTAGTTAAAGATGAAACATGTGAAATTATTATATCATATATAACTAAAGATAATTTAATTATAAGTATGTCTCACCTTTGTTAAGCAACCTCGTGCGTATTCCCACTCCTCTTGCGATATATCCATCGCGTCCTCTTTTTCCATCTTCTCCATTTCTTCATGTCGCCAATCTATATCAATATAACGTGGAAACACACTTAACTGTTTTGGATATGGGACATTATATCCATGTCTAGCACGAAATGATTGCCTTTCGCTTACTCTTCTTGCCCTTGCTTCTTTATATAGTGTCACCCATTTGCTCATTACTTTGCTGTTAAGCACACAATATAAAGTGCTCTAGAAAAAACATCCACCTTGCATGAACTACCCCACAAATTGCGATCTCATCAATCAGATGTACGAGTAAGTGTACTTGAGTAGTCAAAATGGAGCGAGGAAAAGTTTCCTCCACCAAACAAACCACCTCAATAGACAATACTCGAGCCTCTTGCAACATATTTGGATTGATTTCCTTCAAACTCACAAATCTACTAACATGCAATTGAAAACGATGATTAGTTTTGTCCATAAATTCAAGCGGGTTTACTATGTGATGTACGTAATATGTAAACTAAAAAATAAGTATAAAGTATACATACCTCGCGAGCTTACCCATCTTGTAAATGATATCACGCACATCTTTCAAAACACAATGGGATATGTTAGTAGGAAGGATGAACTGTATGTAAATATTCATACATTGTTAATTAATCTACATAGTTACTCCACTAATTAATATATTTATGGCTATGAAAATCCTTACCTTAATCATTTTGTGCCAATCGTGAGACTTCAAACCGGATAGTTGCTCCACACCTCTTTTCTTTTTCTTTATGAAGGCTCCCTTGAGGCATCTCATATATCTTGTGGGAGTTCGAAAGCTACATATTTGCTGCTTCACCATCTTTTCTTCAGTCTTCGGCAACATCCAAGGTGCACGCGGTAACTCGATCTTTCCTCTGGGTCCGATGCATGGCCAAGCTCGTCTCATATGTCCAACGCTACGTAAATCCTCCCTTACATTGACAGAATCATGAGCCCCAATTAAGTGATCCCATAATGTAGAGGCAACATTCTTGAATATATCCATGGGGTCCAATAGGTGATTGATCTTGAGTTCAGTCCAATATGGGAGACGAAAAAATATAGAGAATCTGAGGCACAAACAATATATTATTTCTCGTTCTTATAATGGAGTGTACTTTAAAAACAAACAAAAGAAGTAAACTAGTTACCGACTCATGCCGAGTGGAGGATGATCATTGACGTGTGTCCAAGTGTCCTTCCAATCTTGAATGGTCAGAGATTGTGGAGTTCTTCCATTAGTGGGGGGTTCATATTTGGGGTGGTCAATAGGAAGAAAATGATGATGATTGTCATCACTAATCATGTCTATCTATCACTTCATGAAAATAATGAGGGAAGGAAATAAGAGTAAAAATAGGATAGGAGGAAGTAAGATCCAAAGAGTAAAGAACAAGAGCCAAGCAGCAAGGAAGAGAAGAAGAATCAAGCAACCTACCAAGGGAAGGGAGAAGGAGGACAAGGAGCTTGCAACCTAGCCGCCACCGTCGGAACAAGCAAAGAAGGTGAGTTCTTCTTCTCTCTCTCAATCTTGATTGCTTTCTCTTTGTCCGTTTGTCTCTCTCGCTCTCTCTTTACATGCTTTAGACTGTCATCTATGGAGGTTTTTTGCACATTTTTTATAACAGTTTGCAAAGTATGGTCGGACTTTGCACGTGTGTGAGTGCATTTAGATGGCAGTGTAGACGCAGGTATAGATGCAGGAATAGACGCATCTATACATGTGTCTATACCTGCGTCTCGATTGTGAAGACACAATGTCTCATCCTCATTGGAGGATGTACTGTCTGTTGACTTAGCATGTCCCATACTAGTAGAAGATGATGACATAATTACACCTGAATCATAAGGACATATATGGTTTCATTTGGTATATATATCATCTTCCCTAAATGCATTGATACTTACAACATGGAGGCAAACATTTTGATATTGAAAGAATAGGAAAGTCGTGTTGATCCAAAAACAACCAAAAGCTAGCATTTAATTAGTTTAATTGTAATTGCGCATCTATCGGCGTATGTAATATGTCTTATCTGCGCATATACACGTGCAGTTACACGTGCTTACAGACGCGTCACGTAAATATTTAAAAAAAATTTAAAAAGTTGTGGCTTTCTTTTCAAACCAGTGCTTTCCTATGTTTTTTGCGCGTTTTCTACAGTTCAAGCTCAACATCACTAATCATGTCTATCTATCACTTCATGAACACAATGAGGGAAGGAAATAAGAGTAAAAAGAGGACAGGAGGAAGGAAGAGCCAAAGAGTAAAAAACAAGAGCCAAACAGCAAGGAAGAGAAGAAGAATCAAACAACCTATCAAGGGAAGGGAGAAGGAGGACAAAGAGCTTGCAACCTAACAGCCACCCATCGGAACAAGCAAAGAAGGTGAGTTCTTCTTCTCTCTCTCTCAATTTTGTTTGCTTTCTCTTTGTCTGTTTCTCTCTCTCTCTCTCTCTCTCTCTCTCTCTCTCTCTCTCTCTCTCTCTCTCTCTCTCTCTCTCTCTCTCTCTCTCTCTCTCTCTCTACATGCTTTAGACTGTTATCTATGGAGGTTTTTTGCGCATTTTTTATAACAGTTTGCAAAGTATGGTCTGACTTTACGCGTCTGTCAGCGCATCTAGATGACAGTGTAGACACAGGTATAGATGCAGGAATAGATACGCTAATAGACGTAAGTATAGATGCAATATGTAATATGTTTTATCTGCACAGGGTAGTAATGGATTTTTGCTTGTGTAGATGTGGAATCCTGGATCTTCCAGCACTGATCCTGAGTTGGAATGCATGAACAACACCTTAGTGGAATTTTTAGAGGTATTAATAGTTGTCTTGGAGGTTTTCCGAACAAGGAGCAATTCATGGGGGAGATGACCAGTTATCTTGGTCGCCCTTCCTGCAGAGGAGATTTTTAGTGTCATGTCTGGGACACCTATCACATCTTTGCCTAGCACTGCCGCACAAACACCAAACCTTGGCACACCAAACCTTGGTACACCTCTACTAATAGGTACTCCACGCACTATGCATACACAAAGATCAACTGATGCACAGGGATCAGTTGAAGTACATGGATCGGCCAAAGCATGTGCATCTACAAAAGCACGTGCATCGAGTGAGGTAGGGGTAGTGCCCGTCAAGGGAGAAGGGAGAGTCATGAGGGAGGACAAGGAGGTTGAGGGCTTTGTGGGGGTTGCCTAGGAGGTGGCTCTCAATCACCCTCATCGAGAAATGAGAGAGGTGAGCCTCCACAAATGTACTACTCTGTCACATATATTAGTGGTATCTTGCATAATCCTGAGGGGAGGGAAGTGATAGCCTACTTGAGGAGTCTCATGCATTCCACATACAAAGATTGTATGATTCCCTTCAAGCACCAAAAAAATGGTTTGTGGCAAGAGGTGCTGCGGGCAGCACATAGAAGGTACCCTAATCCCGAGAATTCACAATTCTCAGATGATTGGGGACGATCAAAGGTGAGAGACGTGCTTCATAACAAGAGGTATAACCTTATGACGCGTGCCGAGTCACTGCGGAGATAAGAGCAGGGGCGCCCTGGATATGGCCAACCACCCAAGTGTCACCGCAGGGAGTGGAAAGAGGCCAAGAAGAGAGCAACAGAGAAAAGGACAAGTCGCCAGCATGCAGAGGCGCGACGTATCCAGATGGCAACCATGGGATCGTCGCATTATGGATTGGTGGCAGGGAGTCATGGGAGGCTGAGTTTGTAAGTATAATTTGATTTTTTTAAATTAAATTTTGTAATTTGTTTCAATTCATTATGTAGTATGTTCTAATACGTTGTATGTTAAAATTGTTTTGTAGTATCATATCGTTGGTAGGATGCCTACTCCTAGAGAGGTAGGCTACCATCGAGGCCATAACCGGGTGTCCACTTGGCAGCATTTCTACGAGGAGGGACTCATCACAGAGGAGCAATATAATCATGCCATGAGGATTCCACAACCAGAAGAGGTATGTTTTATTTTTTACATGAAAAGTATAGGTAACTCTAATTTATTATTTGTAATGGTATTTGTATACCGTAATCCTTTGTGTAGGCGAACCCTGATGCAGTTGAGGATAGCGAAGGGGGGACTAGCAGTAGTGGTGGCGGCACCGGCACCGGTAGCAGTGGTAGTAGCGACGATGATGCCTCTTCTGAGGAGATGTAGAGGAGTCCCATGCATGCATGCCTCCCCTTGGCTTGTAGTTTTTATTTTTGATATGTATTACTTTCAACTAGTGCTTGCGACCATGACCATGCTTGAGGTCACAAGCACTAGAACTCGTCATGTAAAAATGTTTCATCTATATATATATATATATATGAAATTTCGTGTTCTACATACATTGTTTTGTTTTCAGTACAAAAATCTTCGAAATATGTACAAATGTTTCAGCACAGTACCCTCATCATGTGTTATTATCAATATATGGACTTTGGCTCTCCACATTCTTTTGCTTTCAGTGTAATAATCTTTCTCTGTTTTTCCTAAGCATACAATTTGATGTTGATGGAGGGAAAAAAACCAGACAATATGTGGCCCACATGCTCTCTGGTTTTTTTTTTCATACCTCTGTTTTGCGCGTCTAAATTGTAGGAAAAATGCGCGTCTATTATCGTCAAAAAATTACAGAGTATACGCCTTTGTAGACGCGCAGTTACGCGCGTGTATAGACGCTAAATATGAATATATCTACTTTTTTATAAGTATGATTATATATTTACGGAGCACGTCAGTATGAGCGTGTAGGTTTCACTATAAGCGTGCTTGTAGATGCGAAATTTTAGACGCGGCAGTAGACGCCGTAATAAACGCGCCCGACATTTTTTAACACAGTTTAAATATTGCGTCTACAAGCGCATCTATGGAGCCTTTTTGTTGTAGTGAAAGAAACGAGGCCCCAAGCAACATCGCCTCGAACGTAGGTCAAAAAATCCACAGGCCAAGGGAATAGAAGCTCAAGGAAGCACATGGGGTATAGCAACACCGGTCGTGCAGGCTCCCATCAGACGCTCGGACACCAGGTGCTCAAAATAAGAAAGGGCAACTCGAGACAAGCAAAAATTTAATACATTGTTTAAAAGCATTCTGGAGACAATTGCGGCCAGGGACTACACCATCCGGGTCCCAGCCGACATTTTCCCCGCCTAGCCTCACAGGAGCCCCTCACCAGCATAGCCTCAGTCGCCCGACCACCCAGACTCGCCTCGCCTCGTACAAATAGAGTAGCCCCATCTTGTATAAAAGGCTTATAAAATGCTACCTGGCCATGACTTTTTACCTTTAAATGGTTAAGTGCTGACATGTTCCCCAATTGTACAGACTTTTCATATTTGTGTTTAATATATTTCACGTCTTTAGCAAAAAAAAAAAGCTAATCAAGCGCAGGTGATAAGTATCTAAGCCAATACCATGGAATTCAGATAAGTGATGTCTCCTTGAGTTGCACTGGTTTATTATAGTTGCGGCATATGCCGTGCATGTACTCTCGTGAAGTAACAAGTGGATGCAGGATGATGCAGGTCTTTGTGTGAAAGTGTTCAATGCCCAAGTCACCGCAAGACCACCGACCCCACAAAGAGCCGCGATAAAGCCACGCTGTTGAAAGCAAAAATCACTCGTGCGAGTGCCCATGTCGCATGGCCCAAAGCATGATCTTAACCACTTCCTCTTTCTGGGTTACACTCTACACCGGGCACTCACGGCAGCTATTACCCCAATTGTACCAACATTGCGCATTCCAAAGAGGGTTGCAATATCTCAAGTGTATCTCCCCATCTCAACGACTGCTTCTCTAACAACGAGGCTAGGGCACAATCATCACTGTAATATCCATTTCCTGAGCCTTCGAAGCTTGACATTTCCCAACCCATTGAAAGGTTGATAGCCTCAACATATTGCAATGGTTGTACAAATGCAAGTCTTCAAAAAAAAGGGGAAAAAAAAAGAGAAAGTAGGAAAGAAGGAAATAAAGAAATAAAGAAAAAATAACAAGAAAAGGAAACGAAAAAGAAAATGAAAAATGAAAAAATATTTTTTTTTAAAGGAAAAGATACGAAGCACCCATGATCAAAGCACAACACCTAGGGGTCCTCAAATTAGGTACGTCTAGTGACCTTGGTCGACTGGCTCCGTCCCTAGTCCCCTAGCCCTTTAGCATCACCCACAATTGTTCAGGGCACATCAAGGGCAGGACATACCTAGGGAGCTTGTCTCACCTATGGTTAGACCTGTCACCCTGACCCATTGGCACAATTCCCTCTTACACTCTGCCTTAATACCATTGCAATCAATTGTGGTAAGCACTGCACGAATGGCCATGAAAAGTACGCCGTCCTCATCAAGCAAGTCCAATAGCTCCCAACTACCGAAAGTGCGGTGTCCCTATGTTCTATTATGCTACGTCGTGCAGTCACAATGCAAAGGATGTCTCATATACCTTCACGTGTACTTATTCTCAACATGGACAACTTTGCTTCATCCACACATTGTTACGAGAAACCAACCATGGTCTTCTAATTACATAATATCTAAGTATGCACGAGCACGAGCATAATATCTGCACCGAAATATATACACATTTTGGGTCCTTAAGTGCAGGAAAATACTCTCAACTTGCTTAGAGTTTGACCTGTCTCCCAAACTAATTGAACTATGTCTTGTGCATGATAGAGAAGACTAGCACTACCCCTAGGGAGAGACCTCCTATGAGAGGTTTTCAATTGCAGGTATTGAAGACTCCAACAAAAGTGTCGTTCGCTCTTCATCGACACCCAACTCTGAACTCTTATCCTTTATCATCCTACAAGCCCGCCAAGAACCATCAATGCAATCCCCAACAAACAACAACCCTACCACCAGCCACCTAGCCCACCAACATGCCCCCAACGAACTTCCTCCACACCACCACCAACACTCCTCCACGGCAACCATCGATGTCCCTTCCTCCCACATCTTCAGTGCAGGCCAAAGCCTGCCACCGACGATGGTGAGTGCCATGGGACAGGCACTCGTCTAGGAGGGGGGTAATATTAACCGTCAGATGAACAAGGTGGAAAATCTAGAAAAGCTAAAGCAGAAGACAAAGGCCAAGGCAAAGTGAAATGGAAGACAAAGGCCGCAAGAAAAATCTAGAAACACAAGAATCGCAGAAAAGTCCCAAATAAGGAAAAAAGGCGCACAAGGAAAAACACAAGTCAATACTTTTGTAAAAGAGCGCAAGCGCATCGTGATTTAATTTAAGGAGCGTCGGACTCTCACCCATGCAATTTGTAAATGTGGACGGGCGGTGGAAAGGAAGCTAGGAAGATAGAAGGACAATGGGAAAAAGGGCCTAGACCACGGCCGGCCATGTAAAAAAGGGGATAAGGGGATGACCGCCCAAAAAGGGATTTAGGGTTTTGTATATAAAGTTGAAAAGTAAATGAGAAGCTTATTCTTATGTGTGGCCAAAAGTAGGCCTCCTCTTCTTCTTCTTCTTGCTTGCTTGAGCTTGTGCTTGAGAGAGGGAGTGTAAGAGTGTGAGGGAGTGAGTCTGTGAGGGTGAGGGACCGGGGAGGAGAAGCTCTCCATCTTCTCCTCTCTTCTTCTCTTCTCTTGTCTTGCTCGTGGCGATGGAGCTTGGAGCGTGGAGCTTGAGGATGGAGCTTACTTGAAGCTTGCACTTGGATCGTGGAGCTACCGGAGTGCGCGGGAGAGGAGATAACTCGATCAGCATGAAGGTAAGCTCACTACGCCCGTAAGGTAGCCATTGTGTGTCGGCTATGTGAGAGGTAGCCATGGCCGCTCGGCTTGAAACGCTTGATCAATAAGTGGTCTGTAGGTCTCGGGGTAGAGCTCTGTAGCTCCCCTCCATGAAGTGAGTTGTAACTTTTGAAAGAAAAGAAGTTTATCCAATGTCTCGACTATTGTGGGTTTAGCCCAACAATAGCATACATATTTATGTGCCACTAGACGAGCATTTGACACTCTCAAAAGTGGAGAAAAAGTATTAATGAAATAATCACCTCCTTATCACTATGCAAGTTGGGTGCTCATATCTCTGCTTAGGCGGCAAGACTTGGTTGTCCAAGATTGTCCATTGGGTGTAAATTGGGAAATAATCACCTCCTTATCAATATACAAGTTGGGTGCTCAGATCTCTCCTTAGGTGACAATACTTGGTTGTCCAAGATTGTCCTCAAAAGTGGAGGAAAACTATTAATGAAATAATTACCTCCTTATTGTTATGCAAGTTGGGTGCTCATATCTCTCCTTAGGCAACAAGATTTGGGTGTCCAAGATTGTCAGTTGGTTGCAATTTGCAAAGCCACTATCCTTGTGCCACATGGCACCACACCTCTCTCCTTTTTATAGTGTCTGCAAATAATATCTAGGGTAAATAAAGTGTCATTTGATAGTCTCCCATTATATCTTTTTGTTTTTAAGTGAGTTACATAATTTTTTTAATAGTCAAACTATATATACCATATGGCACTTACATCTATTACATACTAATGAGAGGTTTTGGACCTCAGCCACGTGATAACACAAAGATGGAGAATGTGTGAGTGCATTGTGGGGGGGAGAGAGAGAGAGGGAGAGAGAAGAAGCATGTTTTCTAAAAATAAATAAATAATAACATATTGTTATTATCAATGCTCTTATAACATTATAAACATTAAGATATTACTATAATATATTCATTATATTATAATGTAAATAATATATACATTATACATAGTTATTATTATTATTATTATTATTATTATTAATGTAACATAATTATATACATATGTGTGTGTTGGTGTGTGTGTGTATGCGCACACATGCATGTTGTTATATACACACATGTTAACTATTAGTAATTAATAATTGATCTCTAATATATATTATACATATAATAGACACACACATTGCACTCTATCCAATGACATGTGGCACCCTCAACATGTACCCTCCCTACCTTTGTCACCTTTAACCTTGTTCATCGATTGCATGCCCATGGCACCCTATCCGATGCCTACACAAAGCTTGGGTGTGAGATCCTTGATGGCACCCTCCTAACATATGCACTATCAATGGTTCCCCCCCTTTCTCTCTTTTTGCGTGGCTCAAGTTGCGAAAGTGCTTAGAAGCATAAGCGCTCTCTCTCTCTCTCTCTCTCTCTCTCTCTCTCTCTCTCTCTCTCTCTCTATATGACCATCTCCCCTCTACCTCCCTTTCTTGCTACTTGAAGCTCATCCTCCTAATGCTTTTCTTATAGATGTTCATGATCAATGTCTGGCATTACTGTTTTTGGTAGCAACATCTACGACATGTACCACATTTATTGCAACGGATCTACTCGAAGCTACTTAGGGACATGGCTTGGGAGGGGGAGAAGTGAGACTTGAACTCACAAGAGAAGTAACGTGTGGATTAGGTGCACCATTAGAGATGTGTTGGCCTTCTTATGTAGAGGCATGCTAGTCTTTGTATGGCTTCCAAGGGTAAGCCTCTATTACAGAAGGAACATAGAGGACCCTTTAATTATTATGGTGTGGCTATTAGCATGGTCTACAATGTCCACTTTTGTCATTTCAAGCAGTACGCATGATTGTGAATAAAACTTGATTATGGATAGCCCCTAAGGATTGTAGTCTTCATTTAACATCTTCATCTAGTGTATTGTATTATATATGCTTGAAGATCCATAACATTAAAATATATTTAGGTGTAGAGTGTGTGCATAGGGTTAATCTCATCTCTAGAACATCACCTTGCAAGTGCACAACTTATATTGACATCAATGTGAAGTGTTAAGAGAATTTGGGAAAAGAGCACCTAGCTATTATTAAGTAAGCCCAATCATAAATTAAGGGTTCACAAAAGAGTGACAATGAGGAGTTAGTAGTGTGATACTCAAGGATGCATTGTTTTAATGTTTTACAAAATCCAAAATATGAAACTCTTAACATGGCTCAGTTGTATGGCTCATGTTATAGGCTTACATGTAACATACAATAATTTGTATCATTGATTTAATGGGAGTGCGTGCGAGAAGCGAGCTTTTTTTGGCAACCTCGAGTTTTTTTGGCAACCTCGAGTATCACAATGTTAATGGTTCAATTATGCATATATATGAGATATCACACTACATATACATTCACATCCCTCCTCTCTCCCTTATTTGCACGTATTTTACAATTACATATTGATGTGTTAGTACTTTAATTATGCACACACAAGCAAACTACATACACATCCACTTATACTTGCACATTGCTCTCTCTCTCTTCCTCATTTGATTAGGCATATGGATTAAAGTTATGCATTCGTGTACAATAGACCCTTGCAAGCAATTGCTTCACAATCTCCGTAAAATATAGCTTCATATTGCTTCATTACTTATAGTTGTTATTTCTTTCAAGAATTCTTTATTTTAAACTCCAAACTTCGACATCAAATATTTTAATATACAAATATATTTGACATTATATTACGTGAACTTGCTATAAAAACTAGAAAAACATATACTAAATTCACAAATGCATTTGCAAGTTAGTGAACGACTATGCGCAAAGCAAATGAACATATTTATTGCAAATATTAAATATCAATCTAGTTGTCCAATGCTTGAGGGTGAAATGGGTGTTCTCTAATAAACGCCTAGACTTCCCCGTGAAAACATGTTAGCTCAATCAAACATGGAAGCATGTATTCCAAGAGGATAGTATTGAAGGGATTTTCCTTAGACAAATAGGGAAGCATGTGTTTGAAGAGGATGGATATGTAAAGGAGTTAGGTGGGTTACATTATATTTTCTTTATGCTATCATCTATAAATAGTATCATTGTAGGGCTAAAGTATGGCCAATCAATATCATCAAAACATTTTAGAAATTGTGGCTTCACCTTGACTCCTTATGGAAGAATGAGTTATGAGAACAAGTGTACTCGAGGTATCACTTTCCTATGATCAACCATATTCTCCTTAGAAGAAGACATAAAAAGTGTGACACATTCTAAAGAATACATGTGAAATTACATACCTGAATCTAGATCCTTATGTCTCTTGCACCTTTTTTCTTCGAGTATTTTTTGTATAATGCCTTCTCGTTAGAGGGAAAATCACCTTTAGGTAGTCAAGGAAGATAGGACATCTCTAGTACACCTCCCCATTCTGCTGCTGCTCAATCTAGTAATCATTATATATGAGCTACTCCTCCTTCAAGTGCACCTAATCTATGCATTTCCTTGAAAAAGTTTGACCCCCTTCTCCAATTACCCACACACGAACCTACCATTCATAGTTCTATTAGATATAGAGAACACATCGACAAGATACCATTGCATATATACTTCTATAGAATGATACCAACCTATAGAGAAGTCTCCATACTACTAACTTGCATGACTTCTGAGACTCAATATCATCATCTAATTTGAAATTCTCATTATCTCCTATGTGAATGGGAAGAAAAAATCTTTGTTCACTTGAATGTTATAGTAGTTTCCTCATTAGGAGAGAGAGAGAGAGAGAGAGAGAGAGAGAGAGAGAGAGAGAGAGAGAGAGAGAGAGAGAGAGAGAGAGAGAGCATTTTGAATCACAAGTTTCCTCCATCATCTCTCCAAGGGGACATGAAATTTTTTGTTACTAGATAGGGGTTGCCAGCAACCCCTTCTCAGCGAAAAAATTTCACAAGTTAGCTCCATCTCTCTAAGGGGATTTATGGAATTTTTTTGGTTGGAAAGGTTGCAAACAGCTCTATGTACATGGAAAAAAAGTTGTAGAGAGGACTTGTGAATTTTTCTTTCATTGAGAAGGGATTGCCAGTAACCCCTTATTCGACGAAAAAAATTTACAATTACATATTGATGTGTTAGTACTTTAATTATGCACACACAAGCAAACTACAGACACATCCACTTATACTTGCACATTGCTCTCTCTCTTCCTCATTTGATTAGGCATATGGATTGAAGTTATGCATTCGTGTACAATAGACCCTCTCTCTCTCTCTCTCTCTCTCTCTCTCTCTCTCTCTCTCTCTCTCTCTAGAGTCATTAGGACTCAATAGAGTCAATAGAGAAAGAAAGTATATATATATATATTTGATGTAAGAGAAGAGGAGAGGAAAGGTTTAAAATAATTTTTGATGAGAGAGAATATAAAAAATAATTACTATCTAGGTAGGTTAAATTATGTATATATTTATGATATATTTTAATATGAGATATAGTAGATTGAGACTTTTTGAATAAACCATATTGAAATGTTTAAACCTTATGAATAAAAAGCTGTCCTCTCTTTTGGGACATTTTTTTCTCTCAATATAAAATAATAATAATTAACATAATATATAATGGCTATTTTATTTTGCATTGTGTATTTGGAAAAATAAAGATCTTATCAAAGATTTAAAAAAGCTTTATACTATTTGAAATTATAATCAAAATGTGTCTTTCCCATCTAATTGTACTTGGGCCGAAAACTTTTAAATAGAGAAAGTTCATATCAAGTTTGAGAGAGAGAGAGAGAGAGAGAGAGAGAGAATGTGTGTGTGTGTATATTGATAAAGGTCCAAAGTTATTAATGTAAGAGAAGGCCAAAGGTAGTATTGCAGTATTATAGGAGAGAGTTGCTATAATTGTTTTAAGCCATAGAGAGAGAGAGAGTGTGTGTGCGCGCGCATGTGTGCGTGTATGTGTGTGTGTGTTGATAAAGATCCAAAGCTATTAATGTGTAGGAAAGGCCCAAATATAGTATTGTAAGAGAAAGTTAAAAGATTTTTTAAAAGCCACACACATACACATACACGCACACATGTGTGTGGGTGTATGTGTGTTGATAAAGGTCAAAAGCTATTAATATAGGAGAAGTCTAAAGGGGTATTATAGGAGAGAGTTGTTAAAATTGAGAGAGAGAGAGAGAGAGAGAGAGAGAGAGAGAGAGAGAGAGAGAGAGAGAGAGAGATTGTGTGCGTGTTTTGATAAAAAATCAAAGTTATTAATATGTTAGAAAGACCCAAAGATAATATTGTAGTATTGAGAGAGAGAGAGAGAGAGAGGGAGTGTGTGTGTGTGTGTATAAAGATCCAAGGCTATTAATGTAGGAGAGGGTCTAAGGTAGTATTATAGGAGAGAGTGCTAGAAAATTTTTAAGCCAAAGAAGGGGGCAAGCTTAAAAAATTTCTAGTACTCTCTCTTATAATATTACAATACTAATTTTGGGTCTCTCCTACATTAATTTGAAAAAGGTACCTCTCTATCCAAACTACTTTTCACATTTTTTTATTTTCTCTCTTATCAATGATTTTTAAAAAGACACATATTTCTTGTTTCTCATTAATAATTGTTTTTATCTCCTCTCTGTGTCTCTCATCCACAAGTTGTTTTTATCTCTCTTCTCCATTGAGCTCTTCCAATTGAAATTCCTTACATTCAAAGGATCTAGAATGTATTTTTGATTTTAAAGACTAGGCAAAACATCAATGATTACTTAGTCAAGGTAGATTAGAGTTTGTGTGAGCAATAATCTTTAAAGATATGTCTTTAGTTCTATAATATAAACTAGACAAACCTACATTGATTTGTCTCTCAATGTATATGTGCATGTGCATGCTACGTGTCTCATTAAGAACTTATTTCTATATCTCTCTCTTATTCAAAAACTATTATAATTAAAAATCTCTCTTTCTCTCCCTCTCTCTCATGCATGTATTTATGTGTATATTAGAAGTCCTAATATACGCACACACACATATGATTAGTTCAAAGAAGTATAACTATATTTTATAGCATGTCAATATTAATATTATAACAACATAATGTCAAGTTAGCAAATGTATGCACAATGGGAGATCAAGATGATGGTCTCTCTCTCTCTCTCTCTCTCTCTCTCTCTCATTAAATAATCCACAAACGTGCAAGCTTTAATAATAAGTTTTTATTTTTTAACCAATGTTTAATGAGGTTGATAGAGCCATGTATAAAGACAAATGTCTAGTGAGTATTTCGAATGGATACAAATATAAACATGGTTATACACCAATCCATGCTTACCGAAGAGAACTTACATCTCATATTTGGAAATAGAAAAACTTTTTCAATGTTGCCTATAGTGTGACTAGCAAAGCAAAGACTTTCCTAATTCTTATAGCAAATAATTTTATTTTGTTGAAAAAATACAGACATACATTGCTTGGTTAGCTATGATCATATTTATGATAATATTTTACTATAATTGTCTATCAGTTTGTGGAACAATAGTATACATGCCAGAGATCAATATAATATAAATTTGGATCCGGATTGCTTGTAGAAATTATTTTGTATTGTAAATGTGTGTGTGTGTATGTGAGAGAGAGAGAGAGAGAGAGAGAGAGAGAGAGAGAGAGAGAGAGAGAGAGAGAGAACTATTTACAAGTAAAGAGTGAACTATTTGTTGTTTGCGACACATGTTATAATCCAATATAAAATAAGTTTTGTCAAACCTAGAGTACTCGCACAAATAGTTTTGTATTGCAAGAGAGAGAGAGAGAGAGAGAGAGAGAGAGAGAGAGAGAGAGAGAGAGAGAGAGAGAGAGAGAGAGAGAGAGAATGTGTGTTGTGTGAGAGGAAAGAGAGAGATAGAGAGAATAAGTTGCTTATATGTAGAGAGAGTGTGTGTGTGAGTAAGTGAAGGCGGTGGTGAAGGTAATGATGGAGGTGGTAATGGTAGAGCTAGTGGCAGTGGTAGCGGTAGTGATGGTGGTGGTAGAAGTGGAAGTGGAGGCAGGTACATCTAAGGTTGGAATAAGTGAACTATGTGGAATAAGAACAGAGGGGTTGCCAAAAAAAAAACTCACTCAAAAGCTCGCTCAAAAAACTCGCTTCTTGCCCTTCCCCATTTAATGGGCTTTAAACATCCATCTATACTAATGTATTATTTTCGTTGTCAAGTTGGGAAACCCCGAACCTCTAGAGGGCTTCCCAAACCTACCCCCTTTTCTCTCTCTCTCTCTCTCTCTCTCTCTTGCATCAAACTTAAAACTAGAAATAAATTATAATATGGAATGCCATACATACATACAATCTCTTTCATGTATCAAGCTTATAAATTTCATCTATACACAATGTTGGTACTAATCGGACCTCACAAAGTTTGAAGTTCAAATCAAACTTTCCTCTCTCTCTCTCTCTCTCTCTCTCTCTCTCTCTCTCAATATTTTCTCACTTTCCATTGTCTCCATTGATTTTTTTCTTTCCTTTTGCTTTATATATTCTCTCTCTCTCTCTCTCTCTCTCATCTTTTTCTCTCACTCTCTCTTGTCACCTCTCTCTTTTGTTCCTCTCCATCTCTCTCTGTTTTATTGCTTCTCACTTTTGTTTCGCCCCCTCTCTCTCTTTCCTCCTTTTCTCTCTCCCCTCTTTTTTCTATCTTTCCCCTCTCTCTCCATCATTCTTTTTCTTTTTTAAACTTCTTTCTTTGTTATTTCTCTCTCTGTCTCTCTATTTTTTATCTATCTCCACAAATCTCTCTCTCTTCCTTATTTTTTCTCTCTTTTTTATTTTCTTATTCTCTATCTCCCATCTATTTCTATTATTATTATTATTATTATTCTTCTCTCTCTCTCTCTTCTCTTTTCTTCTCTTCCTCTCCCTACTTTTTAAATTTTCTCTCTCCCATGTTTTTTATTCTCTTCTCTTTCATCATTACTTTTCCCTCTCCTCCCTATCCTTTTAAGCTTTCTTCTCTCCCATTTTGTCATTCTTTTTCTCTCTCCTCTCTTTTCATTCGCTCTCCCTCTTCTATTTTTTCTATTTTTCTTTCTTTCCCTCCATTTTATTCATTCTCTCTCTCTCTCTCTCTCCCCCTCTCTCCCTCTCTCCTTTTTCTCTCTCACTATGTCTCCCCCCTTCTTTTTTCTTTTCTTCTCTCTCTATCCTCTCTTAGTTTTTTGTTCTCTCTCCCCCCTCTTTCTCTTATGGTCTTAATTTTTTCCCTCTTGCTCTCTCTCAAGTTTTTTTCTCTTTCCTCTCTTTTCGTTCTCCCCATCTCTCCCCCTATTTTCTCTCTCTATGGTTTATACACACACAATCATTGTATGTATTGCTCTTGTCTCATAGGCCACATTAACCTTTTAGAGACATTAATATACTCTTTTTTTTTTCTTTCTCTCTATTAAGTCAAAAACTATGTTTAAAAATGCTTAAATTTTTTTAAAATCTATTCTCTTTTCTTTTTGTCCCTTCTCTCCCTTTTTTCCTCTTTATTTTTCTTCTCCTCCTCTCTCTCCTTTATTTTCTTCTCTCGACCCTCTCTCCCCACTTTCATAATTGATTTTCTCTCTCCTCTCTTTTCCTTCTTTCTCTCTCTCTCTCTCACATATTTTTCTTTTTTATTTTCTTCTCTCTGTATCTCTCTCTCTCTCTCTCGACTTTTTGTTCTCTCTCCCCTCTTTTCTCTCTCTCTCTCTCTCTCTCTCTCTATATATATATATATATATATATCTTATCTCTTAATTTTTTTCTCTTTCCTCTTATCTATTTCTTTCTTGCTCTATCTCTTTCTCAAGCAAAACATTATGTCAAAAAATGATTAAATTTAAAAAATACTTTTTTCTTTCATATTTTCCCCCTCTCTCTCCTTCATTTCCTTTTTCTTCTTCTTCTCTCTCTTTTTTTTCTTCTCTCCCTGCTTTTGTCATTACTCTTTTCTTTCCTCTCTTTTTCTTATCTCCTTCTCTTTTTTCTTCTCTCTCTCTTTGTGTGTATTCACCCTTTAAAAATTTTTATTCTCTCTCTCTCTTTTAAATTTTATATTTCCTCTGTCTATAATCCTCTCATTGCGTCCATATTCTCTCTTCTTCTTCTTTTTCTCTCTCCCTTCTCCCCCCTTTCCCTCTCTCTCTCCCTCTCATATTTTTTCTTTTCTTCTCTCTCTATGTCTCTCTTAATTTTTTGTTCTCTCTCTCTCTTTTGTTATTTCTATCTCTCTCTCATCATTTTCCTTTTCCTCTCTCTCAAGATTTTTTCTCTTGCTCTCTTTTCTCTCTCCATATATTTTTTGTTCTCTTAAAATTGTCATCTTCTCTCTATTTTTCTCTTTCCTCACTTTTCCCTCTCTCCCCCCATTTCCTCTCTCTCTATATATCTCTCTTTCTCTCTCAAATTTTATATTTCCTCTCTCCCTCTCTTTGTTTCTCTCTCAAGTAAAAAACTGTCAAGAAAGGTTTAAATTTAAAAAGACTTTTCTCTTTCCTCTTCCTCTTTTCCCTCCTCCTCCCTCTTTTTCTTTTTCTTCTTCTTCTTCTTCTTCTTCTTCTTCTTCTTCTTCTTCTCTCTCTCTCTCTCTCTCTCTCTCTCTCTCTCTCTCTCTCTCTTGTCTCTCCGCTTTCATAATCACTTTTTCCTCTCCTCTTTTTCTTCTTTCTCCCTCCTCTCTTTTTTCTTTTTTTTTTCTCTTGATGCCAGAAGGCATATTCCACAGTGAATTCCGTTACGGTGAATTCCGTAAAATTTTATTGCCGGGGCTCATACACAAGGTGAATTCCTTGTGCGAAAAGTCGATGGGGACACTTGTCCTTTTCGGGCATCCTCTTAATTTAATGTGCAAGTGGATGATTCCATAGCGTGTGATTCCGCAAAATACATATTTAAATTAATAAACGTTTATGAGTTTAGAGTGCACACTCGTAATAAATTAAGGTTATGATTGAGTTCTAACCAATTTATTTATTTTGTAGCTGAAGACTGCTAGGTTTTCACTTTTGTCGGTTTAATTTTATTATTTTCTAACAATTGTAAATGCTTTAGTTGATGTGTAGAGCAAGGAGCAACGGCGTTGGGAAGCACTGGAGGATACCGTGTATTTAAATTATTATCATTTTTTTAATGGGCGTGCATCTTAGGCATGGCGCCAATATTTTGACGCGCTTATTTATTGAAGCACTTGACATTTATTTATTATTTTTGTATGCGCATGGGTGCACGATTTAAATATTTGTATTTGACATTGTATTTGGGTACTGCACGACTCCTTAGGCGCCCAATAGCTTTGATTCTTTAGTGGGACAAAAGCAAACACAAAAGCTAAAGTGTGCTAATTGTAAATTGGGCTATTTTTTAAGATTGGAGATGATAATATATCAAATACATGCTTTGTGGAGCGCTCACACAAGGCATGGGGGGAAATTGTACCCAATTAGTCTCTTGCTTCTTGTCGTGCAAGCTTTTCTTCCTTGTTCTTTGTGCAAAAGTAGAGTTCTTTTGTTCTTGGGGACCTTCCGGCGCTCACTACATGCGCATACAACGTCCGACTGTGCACCAGTGGTATCCCACCCCGGGGGTATAATGCCAGGAGGCATATTCCATGGTCGATTCCGTGAGGTTTTACTATGGATTTCGTAAAATTTTATTGCCGGAGCTCATACACAAGGTGGATTCCTTGTGCGAAAAGTCGACGGGGACGCCTGTCCTTTTCGGGCGTCTTGTTAATTTAATGTGCAAGTGGGTGATTCCGTAGCGCGTGATTTTACAAAATACATATTTAAATTAATAGACGTTTATGAGTTTAGAGTGCGCACTCGTAATAAATGAATGTTAGGATTGAGTTTTAACCAATTTATTTATTTTGTAGCTGAAGACTACTAGGTTTCCACTTTTGTCGGTTTAATTTTATTATTTTCTAACAATTGTGAATGCTTCAATTGATGTGTAAAGCAGGGAGCAATGGCGTTGGGAAGCACTAGAGGATACCGTGTATTCAAATTATTATCATTTATTTAATGGGCGCTCATCTTAGGCATGGCGCCAATATTTTGATGTGCTTATTTATTGAAGCGCTTGACATTTATTTATTATTTTTGTATACGCATGGGTGCACGATTTAAATATTTGTATTGGACATTGTATTTGGGTATTGCCCAACTCCTTAGGCGCCCGATAGCTTTGATTCTTTAGTGGGACAAAAGCAAACACAAAAGCTAAAGCGTGCTAATTGTAAATTGGGCTATTTTTTGAGCTTGGAGATGAATAATATATCAAATACATGCTTTGTGGAGCGCTCACACAAGGCATGGGGGGAAATTGTACCCAATTAGTCTCTTGCTTCTTGTCGTGTAAGCTTTTCTTCCTTGTTATTTGTGCAAAAGTAGAGTTCTTTTGTTCTTGGGGACCTTCCGGCGCTCACTACATCCTCATACAACGTCCGACTGTGCACCAGTGGTATCCCACCTCGGGGGTATGATTCCAGGAGGCATATTCCACGGTGGATTCCGTGAGGTTTTACTATGGATTTCGTAAAATTTTATTACCGGGGCTCATACACAAGGTGGATTCCTTATGCGAAAAGTCGATGGGGATGCCTATCCTTTTCGGGCGTATTATTAATTTAATGTGCAAGTGGGTGATTCCATAGCGGGTGATTTTACAAAATACATATTTAAATTAATAGACGTTTATGAGTTTAGAGTGCGCACTCGTAATAAATTAAAGTTAGGATTGAGTTCTAACCAATTTATTTATTTTGTAGCTGAAGACTGCTAGGTTTTCACTTTTGTCAGTTTAATTTTATTATTTTCTAACAATTCTAAATGCTTTAGTTGATGTGTAGAGCAAGGAGCACTGACGTTGGGAAGCACTGGAGGACACCGTGTATTCAAATTATTATCATTTTTTTAATGGGCACGCATCTTAGGCATGGCGCCAATATTAATTATAAGAGGGGGAGAAGAGAGAGAAATAAACTTTTGATTTAAAAAGGGGGAAAAAGAGATGTTAAAAAAAAAAGGTTGGCTACACACCAATATACGCGTATACTTTTAAGGAAAAAAGAAGTGTTTGTTAACCATGTGCCATAATCTCACATGTTGCACATTTCATGGTTGACAAACACTTTTGGGTAGGAGGGGATCTCCCCCATCATGGAATTCGTCCACACTTGACCTACTTAAAGACCCCTTTACATTAAGAATGATTCTCACGCCTTATAGGACTTGAACTCCTACTAATAAATGCAAAGCTAAGTTTTTAAACCATTAGGCTATCCTTCACTTTTTGTTAGAAGTGGGTATGATTTAGTGTGTAAAGAGATATGCGGACAAATTGAACATTGCCTCGGCCGTCTAGGGCAATGTGTGTTTGACCTTAATTAAAAAAGGGAGAGGAAACACACACACACACACAGAGTCTACATGTGAGGAGGGGGATTTAATTAAAAGGGGATAGAAATTATTTTTAAATATTTAATTAAAAAAAGGAAAAGAGAAAAAAAGAGAGAATTTTAAATTAAAAAGTTGAATTTAATTAAAAGGGAGGGAGAAGAAAGAGGGAGAGAAACTTTAGATTTAAAAAGGGAGAGAAAAAGATATTTGTAAAAAAATTGTTTTGAGAGAGAGAGAGAGGTTCAAGAAACCCTTTAGAGGTTTGAGGCTTTGCAAACTCAACCAAAAAATAATAATTATAAATAAATAAATAAATAAATATATATATATAGAGAGAGAGAGAGAGTTGAGTAAAGTTGCTTCGCTTGTTGCTTCACACGAAGTTGTTGTGAACTAGAGTAGTGTTCCATGCATGCAAAACGTATGCCAGACAATTGTATGAAGTTGGAGCTATGCGTGGGGAATGCTAGTCTACATCTTTTATGCAAAATGGTAGTAAGTTGGGGTGAAGCGGACTTTCCTTGTGGGGGGTCACGACTCACCTTATTGCCATATGTTTGGCTCTTGCTTTTTCACTGCCCATGATTGTTTATGCGATTGGGGCACAATATCCCAATACGAACAGAAATCCATGGTTACTGGGTTGGCTGCCTCGTGACTAATAAAGAAGTGTGAACAGGGTGGGTCGGTTTTTGTCGGTAGGGAAACTTGTAGGAATAGACACCCGCTAAGGGTTAGTATTGACTCGGTTGAGAAATAAAGAGAGAGAGAGAGAGAGAGAGTATCACGCCCTGTTCTGCAGGTTCCTCTTCCCTTCGCCGGTCAATCCACCTTCTCCTTTTCTGTTGGTTTTGTGTGTGCTCGGTGCTGTTATCTGAAAACCCTAAATTGGAGATAGTTTGTGCGCAATCAATCTTTTTCTTCTAGTGGATTGTGGTGACCCACATCAGTCGATTCCTGCTTCTTTTTCCTCTCTCTCTCTCTCTCTCTCTCTCACACACACACACACACACACACACACACACACACACACGCAAGAGTTTGGCTAAGAAGACTTTTGTGGTACTCCCACGAGCTCGAAGGAATTGGAGCAGGTGTTCCCTTTTCTTTTTGGTTTCTTGGAGCCTGAGAGGAGTAAGGTCGGCTTTACACAGCTATGGCGACAGTCTCTGCTCTAGTGGACAAGGCCACGAGCGACTTGCTGATCGGCCCCGATTGGGGCATGAACTTGGAGATTTGTGATCACATCAATTATGATCCTGGGTAAGCCATCTTGCCAGTGCCTTCTGTTTTGGCGCATGTGCTGTGCTTGTTTATTCAGTTCAAAGGAAGTTTATTCTGCCCTTTTCTTGCGGGCCAAGGGAGCAGGGGATGGTGAGCAGGGATGGGTTGTCGCATGGCACGGGGTAGGTTATAAGAATCGCAGCAGTTGTTAGTTCACGCATACGTCTGATCCTCCCTGATTTGATCTAGAAGAGAGGCGTTAGTGTTGCATTAAGGATGTGCCTTGCAGTTTGTCACTTCAATCTATTGATGTTTAGAGGCATGTCAATTGATGCAGGCAAAATCTGGCAACTAGATGTGATGTACTTTGCAGCACTGACCATTGCTGTTCGTCACAATAGAGCTGCAGTAAGTTAAAATTACACACTGCTGTCAACCATTATTGTGGCCTTCCAATTTGCCTTCATGTTAGGTACGGGAGCTGAAGCGGTGTGAATGGATCTTCCAGTTTATAAGGCATGGAGGCAATGAACATGAAACAAATTGCATAGACGACAAAAACTAGTATACCAAAAACAGCCCCTCATCAGCCTGTCCTTAGGGCTGTTGGAGAGAACCCTGTACTAGTTGATTGAGTGCCAAATGATCCAAAGGGAGCTGGGCTGCTTATTATTGGTATTACACAGTAATAGTGTAGGCCCAAATTGGCTGCCCAAAAAGTGTCACAACTGGCAAATATTCCTAAAAATGGACACAGAGATCCTAATAATTGCCAGCACTGCTTTTTTAGATCCTTGGTCTGGCCTCAAACAGGTTGAAATTGGAGCAAAAGCAGTTTATTTTGTAGACCGCCCTTGCAGTAGTCTGTGATTGGTATTGTACACATTTGGTTTCTTGGGTCATACTTATTATATCTTTGCATCATGCATGTACGAAGAAGAGGCATATTTATCATTTTTGGTTCAATTTGCTTCAAAGTAAAAACATTATCACTTCTCTTTGAATGCATGCATTTTGTGGTCTTTCTGGGGCTTTGATGTAGTCTATGGATAGCAGGGATGATTAGTTTTTGAGTTTGATCTCTTTCTCTCTCTTGCTTCAATCCCTCTATCAAAATCCCTTGCTAGTATATTGGGAGAGTCCAACACTTTGTAGACACATGTAACCTTTCCTAGTCTGTTTTTCTTTGTTTATTGTGATGAGATATTACATGGATTAGTTATAGTTATCATGTTCTCTCACAGGTCATATCTGCTTTCAGCAAATACCTACACAGACTTTGGAGAGAGAGAGAGAGAGAGAGAGAGAGAGAGAGAGAGAGAGAGAGAGAGAGCATGGATTAGTATAGTCATCATGTTATCTCACATGTCATATTGGCTTTCAGCAAATATCTACACACAGGTTGGGGGTGGAGAGAGAGAGAGAGAGAGAGAGAGAGAGAGAGAGAGAGAGAGAGAGAGAGCATAGTCATCATGTTATCTCACATGTCATATTGGCTTTCAGCAAATATCTACACACATAGGGTTGGGGGTGGAGAGAGAGAGAGAGAGAGAGAGAGAGAGAGAGAGAGAGAGAGAGATTTATGTGCTAGGGAGTTCTCAATCCTAACAAGCTCGGAAGTTTCTTGTCTAATATCTTTTTTGCTTTGTACACATGGGTTTATTTCACATAGCTATTTATTCCCTTGTAATTAGAACTAAACAACTTGCAAACATCTAACATACATTCACCTATCCACCTACCTCTCTATCCACCCACTCTATTTACGCTCTACTTATAGAGTGTATTTGAGAACACTTGGCCTCATTATCCTTGCTTCTTAATTCCCTCTCATTGTACAAAAGTGTTTGATGGAGTTACATTTGTGCCATGAATTTATGCCAAGGCAAAATGAGAATGAGAATTTGTTATAGTTGTGAAGAAATAGGAGCCACCATCATGCATACCAAATATTGTGAGAATGAGCAACGGAAGAGAGAATACAATTGTTGAATGTTGAGAAGGATGAACAGTGAAAGAGAGAACACAAGGACTCAAAGAATGAATTAGTAGACAATGGATCTCGAAACATAAGAATTGAGATGTATTGTATAAACCATAGAGGTGATGGCACATGTGATGCTCGTTAGTACATCCAATGTTCCTTTCTTCAAGTGGATGTGGTCTGACATTGTAAGACTACAGAACGAGACTTAAGATGAATGAGCTAGCCCTACGTGAGCTGCCCAACTGCCCTGCCCATAAAGACGCTTGATAACAAGCCTAATAAAGAGCCTAACATCCATGAAATGTACACCCTGAACACCTCCTCTTAAATCATGAGTGATTCAATACAAAAAAATGTACAATGATGGTAGGCATCTAAGCCTCTAGGCACCCCCATTATGTCCTATATCACAGTAGGACTGCAAAAAACCTGTAACATCACAGTATATAGAAGAAGATGCTTGAAGTATTCAAATTAACCATTGAAAATACTCCAAGACTCTAGCTTTGGGTCATGATTGTTAGCAGATTTGTCAGTTCATGAGTAAGTTTGTGCATGTCTGAGTGGGCTGGGCACATTTCATATGTGATGTGGTTGCCAGATTTTAGGTGCCTATTTCATGGTTACTTGGTGCATTATCCGTTGGCCAACTTGTACTTCATTGGCACTAGATTTATGGCCAACCTACTCATGTTTGTAGCCTATTTATAGGCTGGCGGTCCCTCCTCTAGTTTGTATCACTATGCATACCTCTACAATACTTTGTGTCTGAACCTCCTTGAGGTCCTTCTTGCTCACCTGGTAGGGTGTTTTCGAGGGAGGTTTAACATTGGAATTAAATCTTAAAATCCTTTGGGCATGGTGGGGGCAATTGCCGAGATAACACGTGAATCAAATGCCCATAACAATGCCAAGCCTGTCTAAAACCAGCTGTCCTTTATGGAGAGGGTGGTAAATTCCTTGATTTACAAGAAAATTAGAGTAATCAAATAAATTATTAATGGTCAAATTTAATACACCACCAATCAAAGTATAGTTGACATTGATTGGCCCAAAAACTGGTGCCTCTTGTAGTATTTCTTTAATTTTTATTCTAGAAGTTAATAATTCAATAAGAAAGGTTGAAGCTTTGAGAGATTGGAGAGCCAAACTGTGAATACGTCAGAGTTCTTTCAGCTGAGATTTTAGAATATGTACAAGTGCTCAACGGAAATTTCCCCCAAGTCGTGCAAATCAAGCACAACCTCCATTTGCCCCTTGTTTCTAATTGCTCGAGAAGCCATATTGAGTCCTTGTTAATTGCATGCAAGTCACTTTTCTGTAGGTGACCAATTCTCAACAAATCTGCTGTGAATCTTCAGATTTGCAGCATAAATCCTTCATGCATAGCTGAGATTTGTTGGCATACATTCAAGGCAGCCATGCAAACCCTAATTTCTACTGAAATCAGGTTTCAATCAGTAAATCCATTAATGAATGGCTTCAATTTAGAAATCCAGCTCCATTTGCCTTTTTTTTGGAGAGAGAGAGAGAGAGAGAGAGAGAGAGAGAGAGAGAGGAGCAGTAGATGAGGGAGAATGGCATTTGCAGGCTTTAGAGCATCAGCTACAGCAATTGCTTGGTTTGGAACACCTCCAAATCAGGCTGCTTGATGTCCAAAATGCCCAGGATGCTGTTGCCTATTGCTAGGGAGATTAAAAATGCTGTTGTTTGTGTTAGCATTATAGTCATCCCCTGGACAGGCTGTGGTAGGGGTTCTGCACAGTTAGGGTCTGGTACAACAGACAAATTATAGGGCCATGTCAGAAGCAGATAGAGTACAATGCCATGCCAGCAGCCAGCCACGTCAGCAGACTGCGCAGGTGCCACGTGGCGGCCTGCAGTGCAGTCAGACAGTATTTGGCATTATTTTATTTCAGTCGGATGCGGCCGACCTGTTTATTTTTATGCCTTTTATTTCTGCTTTATATAGCAGTCCTCCAGCACATTGTTGACACATTATTCAGTCATTATTTCAGATTCTAATCTTGAGATCTATTGGCTGAGGCAGAATGTGCTCGGGCTGACGGAGATCGAGATCATCAAGTCGGAGACATACGTAGATATTTCCTCTGTCCCCTTGTGTATTTCTGCACTCTTATACAGCATACTACACCGCAGATTTTTTGCATTTACACCGTCTCTCCTCTCTCTCTCTCTCTCTCTCTCTCCCCTCTTTGTGTTCACTCTCTCTCAGTCTTTGTCCTACGCTTCTGCATCGTTGCACTTTGACACGATATCAGAGCGGTGAAGATGGATTGACTGAGGGCTAAACCTATCTGAAGAGGAGATTTCAGTGCGACATAAGGCTGCGTTTCTAGGATTCGAGGGTGAGCGGGAGGGCTACGCATCGGATCAAGGCTGAAGCGAGCGTGGGCGTGCGGGAAAGGAGTCTAATCAGTGAATTTGCTGTAGGTGATTGCTGTTTGAAGGGGAGGAAGGCTGCGTTTGAGGCCTTCCATTGCAGATTTTACCTTTTCATTGCCTTCGGCGGGTGAAGAAGGTTTGGGCAGCGGAGGAATCAGCCCTAGAAGGTTGCGTTTTCATCGTCAGAGGGGGACTGATTTTGCGCTTGTGCAGGTATTGCAGGTTAACATGTCTACAGAGACTGATTTGGAATTCCAGGCGCTCATGGACAGGAAGGTGCCTGTCCTACCAGCTCTTCCATTGGATCAAAAGCTTGATAGTGACAATTACCGTATCTGGCAGGTGATGTTGTTGGCCATTTTGGAGTCTTATGATTTGGCAGAATTGGTGATGGAGGAGATTAACAGGCCCTCGGTGAGGGATGAGTCCAAACTCTCTTCCAATGCTTGTGTGGAGTTGACCAAGGCCTAGTCTCATTGGGACAAACTGAATGCCAGGATTTGATCTTTTCTGTTTGTCTTGCACCACAGTCGTGATAACACACATCGAGCACTTGACCGTGGCTCAAGAGATATGGCTGGAGCTTGATCAGGTGTACAACCGGATGACCCTGATGAAGAGGGTTTCTTTGGAGGTGCAGATGAGAACTTTGTCCGTGAATAAGTCTCCTTCGCTTCGGGAACGCATCAACAAGCTTCGACAGCTTCAGATGATACAAGTTCAAAATGCGGGGAAGTCTATTTCCTTCGAAAACATGGCGATCACTTTACTGTCCCAATTGCCACTACGATTCGGTACCTTTTATTCTGCTCTTATTTCATTAGAGCAGGAGTCGACTCTTCGGTGAGAAGAGTTGGTTCCTATAGTCTTGACCAGGAGGAACGATTGAAGGGACAGAATGCTTCCAAATCGGAGGCATTGGTTGGTCAAGCCTCTCGGAAGAAGAGGAAGGACCAAAAGAAAAAGGAGGACAACAAATCCAAGAAGGACAAGGAGAAGGAATCGACTTGCCATATTTGTGGAAAGACCGGAAGGAGGACAACAAATCCAAGAAGGACAAGGAGAAGGAATCGACTTGCCATATTTGTGGAAAGACCGGTCACTCGAAAAAGGATTGCCCTGACAAAGACAAGAAGGATACCAAGAAGAAGGATACGAAGGATTCTGGAGCAGTGGCTGTACCCTCATCAGCTGCTTTTTTACACTTAGCAGTCATTGAGGACTCTACATTGAAGACTTCTGATGCTGCGATGATAGCTCCCCAAGCTTGAGAGTGGATTGTGGACAGTGGTGCCTTCCGGCACATGACTCCTTCTTTCGTTGGTGTTGTCCATTTGCGACCTTCGCATGGATAGATTCTCATTGGAGACAGCTCTTCTGTGTTTATTGTTGCGCGGGGTGAGATGCAACTTATTCCCGATGGACGTGGTGGTACCCACACTTCTGAGGTGTTGCATATGCCAGGTTTGGGGTATCATTTACTTTTGGTCCATAAGATTTGTGCTCTTGGTCTCTTGGTGGAGTTTGACAGTGATACTGTTTGAGTCCTTGATCGTGGATCGAGAAAGGTTCTCCTTGCAGGGTATGAGGAGAATGGCGTGTACAAATTGAAGTCTTCTTCAGCTCTTACTTCTCTTCTTCTTACTTCTCAGACACTATCTGAGCTATGGCATGCTCGGTTTGGCCACTTGAACTACGAGTATCTTTAGAAGGCGTCGCGAGGGTCGTTTGTCCGAGGACTGCCAGACATAGTGGTGAGCCATCAGCCATGTGTCTCCTGCATTCGTAGGAAACTGCATCGGGATGCGATTCCCAACAAAGCTTCTAGGCGGTCTACTTCACCCATGGAGCTTGTATCTACAGATCTTTGTGGCCCGACGAGAACCGAGTCCCTGAAGGGGAGCTTGTACTTCATGTTGATCGTAGATGCTACAGCAGAGGATGACTTGGGCCTATTTCTTGACTTGGAAGTCGGAGGCTTTCTCTCACTTCAAGGATTGGCTTCTCTTTGAGGAGAACCGTTCTGGTTGGGGACTGAAGACCTTGCGTTCAGACAAGGGAGGTGAATTTATGTCTAATGAGTTTGCTTGTTTTTATGCAGATAGGGGCATTCACTAGGAGTTTGCTAACACCAACACTCCCCAAGAGAATGACATTTTGGAGCGGAAGATCCGAAGTGTGATCGAGATGGCACGCACCATGATGGAGCACTGACAAACACCTCAGTTTCTGTGGGCCGAGGTAGTGGCTACCGCAGTTCACATCCTCAATCGATCTCCCACTTTGGCCGTTGACAGGATGATACCTTTTGAGGCTTACTTCGGGACTAAGCCCGCTGTCTCTTATTGTAGGATCTTTGGGTGTGACGCTTATGTGCATATTCCGAAGACGCAGCGTGATAAGTTCGAGGCGGCTTTTCGACGAAAGGTTTTTGTTGGCTATAGCTCCCAGTCCCAAGGTTATCGTTTGTTTTATCTCGTCAAGCGAGATGTCTATACAAGCCGAGATGTGCGGTTCGTGGAAGTTTCGGCCACAGAGGGGGGTAGGAACACCCTGTCCTTGGAGATCTAGGGGAGAGTTGGGCTTTTGAGATAGTTCCTTTGGAGCTAGAGCCTCTTGATGGAGATTCTTCTTTCGATTGCGAGTCTTCACTTTCATCGGCCACTCCCAAGGAGCTTTCACCGGTGGATGTTCCCGAGTCTTCAGCAGATGGAGAGCGACGGGGAGGGGAGAGGTTCGTTCTCCTCGTTGGGCCTGTGACACATTTCGAGATTCAAGGATCGAGGGGGTTCTTGAGGAGTGGGAACCGCAGGATGGACCGCGGAGGTCACGGAGAACCCAGGCACATCCTTCGGAGCTTGTTTGCTCCAACTAGTGTTTGTTGATCCGTGTCATGCAGGATTGTGAGCCCACCTCAGTGAAGGAGGCTTTGCAGTCTGATCATTAGCGGAAGGCCATGGAAGCTGAGTTGGAGGCTATTGAGAGGAATGGCACTTGGTCTCTTGTGCCTTATCCCTCTCACAAGAAGGTAATCGGTGTCAAGTGGGTCTTCAAGACCAAGTACCTTAGCAATGGTTCTTTGGACAAGCACAAGGCTTGCCTTGTTACTAAAGGTTTTACTCAGTGCCAGGCTCACTGTTTCTTTTATTGTGTTCGGCTGTGAACGCACCCTTACACTTTGTACTTTATATATATTCAAAACCTAAAAATGTGGTACATTCGTCATTGTACCGTATACCCATTGTGTCATACTCACTCTCTCACTCTACTGCTCTCAACTCTCTGCACCTTCACTCTCAGCTCAGCTCATGCACAGACTCAACTATAGTTTCAATGCCAACAAAATGTATTTCATGTTTAGGGAGCACTAGACTGTGCTCGAGAGACTAGGCTAGATGCTAGATTTGTTACAAGAATTTTGATTACAAGATAACCCACGTAGGGGTACAAGGTGTAATGATAACTTAACAAGATATAGAAAATCCCACAACCTGAGACTACAGGTATAGACAATAGGACTCGATAGGATACGAAGGATCCCACATCTTGGACCGTAGGTATGGATACATTTATCAGAATTACAAGATCTCCCCTGACGGGAATGAACAAGATACATGACAATACTAGACAAGATCTCGTACTATGAGATTATAGGGTGACAAGACAACAGGAGTATAATGGAAGACAAGACAAGACTAAATACCATGACTAGATAAGAACTCGAATTGGAACTTGAAGTTACTTACTTGGAGGCCTCGACTCCTTGAGCTCCCAAGACTGGCATTGGCAAGATTGAGGAGCTCTATGGCAAGCCTCTCCTTTTATAGGTGTTGGAAAGTGACTAATAATCTTCTAGAACGTCCTGTGAGGACATCATTGATGATGCAAGCGATGGCATGACATATCTTCTAGAAGGTTCTACGATGATATCATCAATGATGTAGGCGATGACATGGCATATATTCTGGAAGATTCGATAATGACATGGCAAGGGTGGGTTCACATGGTTGGCTCTAGGATATCCTGTTAAGGATGCTTTGCATGGGGTGTGGATTCATATGGCATGGGCAAGAATTAATCCGTACACTTGATCATGGCATGTTCGTGACATTTCATGGTTACCACAAAATCTTCCATCTAGAAAGCCATATTGTCCACCTACTCCTTGAAGTGGTATTTGTTAGTTTTGGTTTTCCTCTTAGGCTTAAAAGCTTGCTCCATTGGTGGTGCCACGCTGGTGAGTACCATGTGGAGACAATACTTCACAACAAGCTTGTCTTGGATCAAATTCCTAGATGCTCCACCATCCACCTTGCAAAGTGCAAGCAATAGAATGATCTATGACCATCAATTGCAGGAGCACAAGGCCATGTTACTCCAAGGAGAAATGGGTCCATGCCTCCGAAGGGTACTATCTTAAGGGTAGAAGCCGTGATGGATGAGGTTGGAGCCACCTCTATGGTCGTGACTATTGCCTTCAAAGTTTCGTCCTTCGAGTCAAGCTTCTTGGGCAAATCTTAGCCATATGCATAGTAACATGGGATGGCCATTTCCAGCTTCTCGTCTTGTTCCATCTCGATGTATACATCCCAAGCCCGTTCTCATGTTAGAGTCCCCTCTCATGGCAATAGGGGATGACAAGTCTTCTCCTTGTCCTTGTTCTCATTCTCATCCCCAAAACCCATCCCATGGCAATATGCCTTGTTTGCTTGCATGTTAAACACATTCTCCTTCTTTAGTGTCTTTTGCTCCTTATGAGCAGTCATCCCATGTTACTAAGAAAATGGCCATTTTCTTAGTAACATGGGATGGCCATTTTCTAGCTTCTCGTCCAAGTCCCATCCCATTCCCATATCATTCCAAGCCCGTTCCCATGTGAGTCTTCTCCTTGTCCTTGTTCTCATCCTCATTCCTAAAACCCATCCCATGTTACTATGGCAATATGCCTTGTTTGCTTGCATGTTAAACACTTTTTCTCTTTCTTTAGTTTCTTTTGCTCCTCATGAGCAGCCATCTTCTTAGAAGTATCTTCCCTCTCTCTCTTGGATTTAACCTTCTCTTTGGCTTTAACATCAATGGATTGGTTAGATTGACCTGTCCAAGTCCATGGCTTGGTCCAAGAAATCTAGCCTTTGCATCAGCTGAAATGGTGGTTTACAAGCTGTCCACGAACTTGGAAATGATCTTATCCTTGATAAGGGGAAAAGGATACATCAATAGTAATTTGGTGAAGTGAGTGAAGGTGTCCATCAGAGGAAAGTGTTGAAGAATGGTAGAACACATTTGAGCCGAAGTGCTCACTACATGTGATTTGAGATATGACTCCCACCATAGAACCATTTCATCTTGAAGACTCTTTTGAACATGAATCTTAAATCCCTCCGTCTGCCACACCAAGGCGGGGGCATTGTCCAACTCATTCACTCAAGTGTAAGCTTCTTAGTTCACTTGCCATTAAACTTTGGAATGGTTAATTTCTTCACCATCGTTGCTTGTTTTTTGTTAGTGAGAGAGATGCGAAGACCCATTGATTGGTTAGGGATAGATGCAAAAGGTGGATGAAAATGCTTGGGATGGCTCAAGGTGCGGAATGAAGAAGGGTTCAAGATGTAGGAAACATGAGCAGGAGTAGATGAGCACTCTCGCTTGGTGTGTTCTACATAGAAATTGTGAGTGTGTGCAATGGAAGAGAAACACGAACATAGAGAGAAGCAAATACAAACAGGGAGGGGGAGCAAAAGATGAAGGAATAATAATGTATTGATTGAAGAAGAATACTCATACAATGGGGATAGATTTATCAATCCTTGCATGCGGCCCAAAGCATTAGTGAGGGCACAAGATAAGGTTGATGATGATGGTAACACCAGGCATGGAGAGCCGGAGCGTGTAGTTACAAATGGAAGATTGAAGATTGAAGAGTGTGTGCTTGCCAAGTGGGGGGTATGGTTAGTTATAAATAGCCAAAACACAAAAAATTTGGTCGACTTGCTCATGTAGGGGCCATAAATGTTGGTAGATCAACAATACATGTTAGTCATTGAAGAGAAAATGCTAGGAAAATAAGGGAGACCTTGGAAAAATCCTAGATGACAATGACAATGTTCGATAGGTGTAGGCAGACAATGGGAAGTAGAAATTAGCCTAGGAATGCATACATGAAGCTGACCAATAAAGAAAATGCACCTAAACTGCTAGAGCTACTATGTTCTTGTCAGACTCTGGCAAGAGCTTGTAACCAGGAGATGACAGACTAACATGACTAACATAGGTAGGCTAACACCCCCTCTCAGATTGTGGGTGTGTGAAGACCTAATAACCTCATGTGATGAAGTATAGAAGCCTTGGGCAAAGGCTTCATAAAGAGATCTGGTGCGTTGTCCTCAGTGGGATAGTAAGCCACCACTAACTTGGAATCCATGATCCGCTCTCGAATGTAGTGATACTGAACCTCGATGTGCATCGTGTGAGTATGAAACACAGGGTTCTTTGCCAGAGCTAGAGCACTTTGGTTGTTGATACATAGCTCCGTAGGTCTTGGTTGAAGAAAGCCAATCTCCAGCAACATGTGGTGAAGCCAAATCGCCTTCATAGCGGTAGAACATAATGCACGATACTTTGTCTCCGTAGAAGAAAGGGCCACATGCTTCTTGCTACTCCACAAGATAGCTCTTGATCTAAGGGAGAATGGCATAACCTGTAGTGGACCGTCTCGAATCCATGTCATTTGCCCGTTTAGAATCACTTCAACTAGAGAGAGTAAACCTTCTCCCAATACATGATCCTGTAGGATCAAGTCCTCTGTAAATAACTAAAAACACACAAGGCTACTCTCCAATGAAACTCCCAAAGGTGGCCTCTCAAACCTGAGTAGTCGAGGGTGGGGAAAGGTGAGGCTCAAGCTGAGCCAAGGGTGGGCAACAGTCATAGTCTCTCAGCGGAGTGGATTGCGGGGCCAAAGTAATAGAAGGGATCGAACAACCACTGTCTCACAAAGGAGCGGATTGCCTAGGGGCGGTAGACAACAATTACTGTTTCTCGAAGAAGCAGACTACAGAACTACGGGTTGTTGAGGTGGCATTCTTGAACCCTAGAAGTAGAAGCAACCTTCATAGTGCATTGCAGCTGTCGTGAGGAGGCCGTGGTACTAGTCGAGCCTCTTGTGGCTCGAAAGGGCCTAGTGTGCATCGGATGCATCTTATTGCCTTGAGCATAAAAATCTGAAAGTCCATGCAAAATAAACCTTGTAGCCCAAAATTGAGTGGTGGCACAATGAATGCTTGGGGATAGATGCATATACTCCAGCAGGGTAGGGAGCAAAGGTCCATGGTGGCAAGCATTGGTGGGAGTTCCAATGATGCCAGAAAAGAAGCACCTACTGGTTTGTCCATCTACTTGTGGAGAAGTCATAGCACTGGAGTATCAACATGTAAAAGGGAGGGTGGGTGGTTGAGAAGAGAAGGGTATCTCTGTCTCGTGGTGATGCAACGGAAATGAAGGGGAAAATCAATAGATGATGCCAAACCCACAACTTGTCTTTGGCTTCTTTGATGAATAGGTTCTTTAGCTCTTTGAGCTCCTACTCTTTGATACCATGTAAAAAATAATAGGTCTACTTTGATACCATGTAAAAAAAAAAGGTACACTCTCAAACCATGTGAAAATAAGCGACGATGCAGAGAGATAGTAGGGTCTGCAGGGAGTAACATAGTGTGTGTACAACAAACACTAAGAGAGAAGAGAGACTCAGAAACATGAACACGGTGATGATGCACAAAATCATGCTATGAGAAGAAAAGTTGACACAACGGAGTTGAAGCCCAAAAGATAACTACACTGTCTTGTATGAATCAAGTGGTAGCACCTGTGGGAAGTCTGCATAGTGAAGGGAGCGAACACAATCCTTCGGGTAGTGGGCTATCGAAGTAATCACTTGAACGTGAAAGACAATTGTTAAGGGAGCAAACTGCGGTCCTTTGATGTGAGGGAGTGACCTGGGCAACAAAATGCAAATCCAAGAGTGTCGGAGCTATTAAATGTAGGGAGAGTAGTCTAGATGCTGACACCAAGTGGATAATGATGACGCCAGATGATGGAGGATGAGCCGGGCTGCAAAAACATAGGTCTCAGTAGCCCTTGTGACAGACAAGTGATGCGAGGGATGGAGGAGAAGCAAGGCTGCAAAAACGCAGGTCCTAGCAGCCCCTATGATAGATGAGTGATGAAATCACTGACGCTTGGTGATGTAGACTATTGCTAGAGGCTAGGATGCTAACGCAAAGTGGGAGATGATGACGCCAACCAAGGAGAAGGCCTCCAGATTGAAAAAATGTAGGTGAAGGTGGAGCTTGAAGGAGAAGGGTGCTGACGCCAAGCAGATGATGGTGACCTCAGGTGGAAAATTGCGTTTGGGTGGAAAATGCTCCAAACGCAAGGCTTGATGATGGAACAGGGCACCTGAAGGAGAAGAGGAAGGGTGAAGGCAACCACGAGCCACGAACCACAATGTCCCCTTGAAGGGGCGTGAAGGTAGTGGAAGGGGCTAGTGAGAGAAGAGAAGGGTGTCTGATGATGGAGGAAGAGGGGGTGAAGAATGGTTGAAGAGTGGTGGGGTGGTGAAGAGTGGTGATGTGGTTTCTCAACAATAGAGGTTGGGAACCACTCTAGGTTGCAAATGCCATAGGCACAATTAATTTTGGGCAGGGTCAGAAGGGCTGAATTTAATTTTCAGAATTATTTAACTTTGAAAATTGAATAAATGGTTGGATAATGCTAGAATTCCCATGCAAGATTGAAAAACGTTTTTGAAGGCTGAAGAGAGAAAATTTAGTTATTCAGGCTAAGGAAAAGAGAGAGAACAGGGCTGTTGGTCTGATTTTCCTGTAGTGGAGGACCTTGTGGAGATTGGAGCAGCAAGAATCAAGCCATCTATTCACGCGACAGCAATTCTGAGATCTTTAACAGCTGATAGCTGATTGGGGCAGGCAACAGCAGTTTGAGGTCTCGTTGCAGCTGGTGACAGCATTAAATGCTGTTTGGTACAGTCAACAATCAGATTTCAGGAGTTTCTCATGTGAAAATCAGAAAAATCTCTTACTTTTGGCATTCTCTCACCTTCTTCAGCTTGTGCTTAGTCATTCTCAGTATTTCTCAGCTCCTTTTGGATTAGAATCTAGTAAAATTTGGTGGACAATAGAGAGATCTCTGCTGTAAACCCAAACTTTCTGTAGAAATTAGGGTTTCACAGCCATTTCAGGACCTATGCCAATTGGTGAAGGCATCATACACTGAATTCAGCACTTGAAAATTGTGTAATTGTTAGGGAATTTAGATGCCAACCTATTCATTGTAAATTGGGGCAGCATTTAGCTAGTTGCTGGTTCCATTTGTGCAAGTCCTAGGTGAAAAATCAAGAGGCAATTGGCCCAAATGGATTGTTGATTATTGCTATAGCAAGGGGCTTTTGGAACAGCAAAGAAGATTGTGAATCTGAGCTTGTACTCATTCCATTAGTAATCAAGTTAAAGAAATACTAAAAGGGGCGTCGGTTTTGGGGCCAATAGGATGTCCAATGTTCAAGATTATTAAGGTAATTTGTGCATTTCAAGTTATGTTCATTTATTGATTGAGATACAATCAAGCAGTGATGATGCCTCTTAGTATGAACATTCACATGGGAATTAAGGAAATGCAATGGTTGATCTTGGACAAGGCTCAGACCATGGACAACAAGCTGAAAATGTTGCTGTTGGGCAAGATACAGGGTCTTCAAGGCATAATGAGGCTGACGACTAGCAAAGTGAAGAGGAATTTGATGACTAGTTCATCAATCAGATGAGGAGAGTAGTAAATCTCTTTGCTAAATTGGCAAAGGATCCTTAATTTATCCCATTTTTGAATGATCTGAAGGACACCAAGGGCAAGAAGAAAAAGACATCTTCTACACCTTCGAGATAGCAAGATGCTCTGAAGGTAATGCCAAAGCCTTCATTTGAAGCTCCCAAAGATGCTAATGAAGCAAAACAATTCGTACACTATGGGGCAAGGAATGCAAATGCAAAGCCATTATGGAAGTGCCAATCCAATCGATTTTGGACAACTGGGTATGCATGTTATGATAGGGCAGCTAAGATACTTTGGTGGAAGCATGATATTTCCTACTATGATTGGATAGGGATTGCGTATGGGAATGTATGGCACTAATCCCTATGGCATGCAACAGCCAATGCATGGTGTGTAAGGCCCAATGTATTTGGGTATGGCTGGAAATGTGCAGAACTCTATGTATGGTAACGTTGATTTGATGCCTAGGCCACAAAGGAGCATGTTTAGTATTGCATTTGCATCCGTGAATGCTTGTGGGTTTCAAGGAATGAATGTTGGTCATGCAAATGTCCCGTTTGGTGTTGGTTTTGATGTAAATTCAGCAAGTGCACCCTTTTTGCAGCAGCCAGTGTATGCCAACTTGACACCCAAAGGGACACTTAAAGGGGTAGCAAAAGACTATGATGGGGTGGAAAAGCAGTAAAGTTCGAGTCCTTTAGTGGGACACAAGATAGGCTGAAAGCTTTGACTTTCATTCAACAGTTGATGCAGCCTATTCAGGGAGGAACTTCACTTGGTCCTCAAAGGTTCGAAAGTAGCCATTTTCTTGAAAAGGAATGCATTGCAGTGGTGGTTCACTCTTTTGATGCAAGGTAGTGCACTGTCAAGATGGGTACATTTCAAGCAAATGTTTGCGTTGAATTGGTGACAAGTACCTTTGAGGTGGACATCATGATAGCTTGGAATAAGTTGAATGATAAAGAATGTAAGAATTTGGAGTAATATAATGAGAAGTTTTGGGATGCATTGCTGCCTATTACTTCTTATTGCTCCGTATCCCTTCATGAGTAAGTGAAAAAATATGTTTGTGGATTGCCCAAAGGAATTAAGGATTTTTACATTAAATCCACTGTGCCTAGTATGCCTTAGCAAATAGAGAGTGTTGCTACAACCGATGCTTTGTTGCATGGGAAGGATTCGAGCTTCCTAGAGAGTGGGGAGAAGCCAAATAATAAGTTTTTTAACGTTGAGAAAAGAGGCAGATATGAAAATCAGCCTGTAAAGAGGCCAAAATAGCAAAGAAAGGGCTTGAAAACATTGGCACTACGTAGGGAATTGATGGCTGCAAATAAATGTTTCATTTGTAAATGGGAGGGTCACATTGCAAGGGATTGTCCCAATGGGTAGCAAGTTGGAAAATTAGAAAATCAAGGAGGTTCTAAAGGAAAGAAGCCCGAAATATCAATGGGATTGGTGCTCGATGTTGTTAGTGATTAGCTCAATGATGATCCTACTGAGTTGTGTAGAGCATGGGGTAAAATAAGGGATCAGGATGCATTGATTTTCTTTGATAATGTTGCACAAGTCAATTTTACCTCTGTTGACATGACATCCCATCTAGCATTAGGAAGGATGAGATGAAAACCATATGGAAAATTGGAATGGCATATATAGGCCATGTAGAGCTTGTCACACCACTCATTGGAAAGCTTCGATTGCAGGTGGACAATGAAGATTTTCTCTTTGCTTCAATTGAGGGCTGTAATGTATTGCTTCGTATTCCATAGTGTCACTGTATGTATATAGTGATTGATTCTTATGCAAAAAAGATGACTATTCAGTATAAGGGAAAGGCACTTACACTTGATGTAAAGTTGAAAGGTGAATTTATCCTTGTTGAATTTGCGATTGCCATTTTTAAACTAATGAAAAATCATCTTTTAGCGTACTTGGTTTTTACTAAGGATAAAGATGATAGTGAGAATGTTGAGAATATGCCTAAGTTAGAGAAGGATTACATATCATTTCTAAAGACGTATGCTGATTGCTTCTCTTAGTCATTTTTAGGGTAGCTACCGCCTGAAAGGTTAGAAAATCATGACACAAATCTTATCCTTGGAAAAAGCCCACCTAATAAGCCACCTTATAGAGTCAGTGCAGTCTAGCAGGAGAAGATTACGAGTTAAGTAAATGAGCCATTAGAAAAAGGATTGATTTAGCCTAGCTCATCTCCTTTTTGTTCTCCAATGCTTTTGGTGCGGAAAAAGGATGGTTCTTGGTGTATGTGCATTGATTATCATGCTCTAAACAAGATTACAATGAAGAATCGCTTTTCAATTCCTCAAATCGATGATATTATGAATAGATTGTAGGGGGCATCCATATTCAACAGTATGGATTTGAAAAAGTGGGTATCATCAGATACGCATTAGATCGAAGGATGTGCCTAAGACAGCCTTTAGGACATCTTTTACGCTATACGAGTTTCTAGTCATGTCTTTTGGGCTTACGAATGCTCATGCCACTATTAATCAGATGATGGATCACATTTTCAGGTCACATAGAGGACTTGTGGACACTTTCTTTGATGACATGAGTGTGTCATAACTCTATAGAAACAGAATTTGTATCCTTTTTCATTAATTTGTCTATATAATGATTTATTAAATTTGTTTCCTTTGCACTAATTAGATATAAAGAAAAGTGTATTGGAGTTGGCCATTGATGAGTGGTCACAGGTTATGGTGGACCCACGCGGTGGGTTAGAGAAAAGATAGTTCACACTTCCATCTATATGGCCCGATTGGGCGCCTGTGACCAGAACTCACGCATATTAGGGTTAGATTCGCACACAGAAAGGATTGATGCCTTGAAGTGTGGGTTAGATCCGCCTGAATAGACAGTTACAATCAACAAGATGGCATGATCATGAAATGCTTGTACAATGTGAATGTGTGGGCTGAAAGCTTGAAATGCACATTTCTTTGCATAGGAAAGTCACATGAAGATTCTGATACCGTTTTTGCGATGTACACGGAAAAAGCTTTCATATGATACTCATATTGGGTGGGTTCCTAAATTTTAGGAGCCTCGAATTAGCCTAAAAATGCTAGTTCTAAAAAATAGGGATGTTATTCTAAAAATAGTAAATTTTGTACTCTGACTGTGCTTACTAAATTTGGTTGTTTCTATTCTTGACAGTATTCAGTCCAAAAAGGAAGGCCATAGAGAAGAGACAAGTGTCAAGACACTTGTCACACAAGTTTCCAAGTGTCCCACCACTTGTCACATCTCATAACATGTGGCTGGACACTTGTCTTGTGCTACTCCACTTTCCCCTTTTGTACTAGCTCTTCCATCTCCTATACATAAGAGCTCGTTTTTCTTCATTCAGCATCATTTTTCTTAGCTGTAAACTTATGTACAGCACCCACAGATAGCCAGAAACTGGCCCCATCCATCCCCATCATCTTTTCCCACTTTTCCATTATCAAATTCCTCCATATTCCCTCTTCTATCACTGCTGTTTTACAGAACAGCAAGCCTGTAAATTCATTACAGCACCTTCTTCTCGAGCTCTTTCTTCCATTTTAGCAACAAGAAGCAAGCCCTATCCATGTACTGCTGATCAACGATGAAGAAAGGATGATTTTCCCTCTTTCTTCTCTCATACTGTAAAGAAATCAGTTCTTATCATTGCATAATAGATAATGCATATGTGTTTGTACATCTTTGCATGATCTTGTGAGAGTGAGAATTACTTCTCCTCACTCTCAGGTTGATTGTAACTGAGCTCTTCCCTAAGGGACATAGGTTGAGCAGAATTACATTCTTTCAGAGGGGGGGGGGGGTTTTGCCCATCTTCAACCCTCAATCTTGTCTCCATTACTTTTACTTTTTCATGGCTGTAATTTTGTGAGTAATTTTCAATTTTAGCTTTAAGTGTTCATTCTCTTTTATATTGAATCTCGAAAACAAGCGAATATCATAATTGTTAAGCATACTACGTTGTTTGGGGCATTTACAGAGTGTCTATTCTAAGAACGAGACATAGCATAGAAGACACTTGGATATTGTGTTCAATGAGCTCCGTGAACATAGACTGGTTATCAATGACAAGAAAAGCGAAATTTTTTTGGTATGAAATTCACTTTTTGAAGCATATTGTATCGGTTGATGGTATTCATATGGACCCTGCAAAGGTTGAGGCAATACGATCATGGCCATCTTTGAGAAATATGCATGAGATCTGTAGTTTCTTGGGTTTGTGTTCTTACTATAGGAAAGTATGTATGTGGGTTTGTTGAAATTGCATCTCCATTGCATGCTTTTTAGAAGAAAGATGTGCCATTTAGATAAATAGCAATGGAAATTTCAGCATTTGAAAAGTTGAAGAAAAAGATGACTTCAGATCTTGTGCTTGTGTTGGCTGATCTAAGAATGTCATTTGTAGTTAAGTGTGATATATGTTGTAACAGTATTGGGGCTTTTCTTATGCAGGATGGCCGAATTGTGGCTTATGAGAGCCGAATTCTCCATGGTGCAAAAGAAAATTTGCAGGCCTATGAGAAAGAGCTTTTGGCTGTAATTCATACACTGTCTATGTGAAAACACTAATTGTTGGGGATTGATTTTATAGTGCAAACAGAACATCGGACTTTGATGTACTTTTTGACGTAGACAGATTTGTTAGAGAAGCATATGAGATGGGTAAATTTTCTCTCTATGTTTCATTTTCAAATTGTAGACATTGATGGTAAAAAGAATGTTGTGGATGATGCTTTGTCACATAAGCCACAAATATCAGATGTCAGCATGGTTTATCACACTAAGTTGGATGCCATGAAAGAGCAATATGTTGTTGATTTAAACTTTGCTAATATTTATGATCAGCTTTGCAATTGCTAGAGACATGAACACTTTGTACTAAGAGATGGATTTCTAATGACTCATGAGCGACTATGTGTCACAAAGCAGTTAAGACCTAGAGTTATCATTGAAAGTCATGCTCCTTTGTTTGCAGAACATAGATATATTAATGCTACGGTCAAGACAGTGGAGCATTTCTTTTATTGGCCAGCTTTGAGGCATGATGTACAACAGTTTGTTCAATCATGGATCGTATGCCAGAAGGTAAAGCATGATAGGCCAAAGATGCTGGGTTTATTACAGCCCTTGCCTATTCCAGATAGGCTTTGGGGAGCATTGCAATGGATATTATTTTTGAACTTCCTAAGACACCTACATGAATAAGCCCATTTCATTTAGGTGAGGAAGAAAATACAAGCTGATTATATAGCACGATTGTTTTTGCAGCACATTGCACATATTTAAGTATCATGGCGTGTCAGAGTCGATCGTTAGTGATTGAGACCCTTGGAAGATCAATTTATTTTGGAAGGGGTTGTTTGAGAATATCAGTACATATTGAAATCTCATCATCATTCCATCCACAGTCCAGAGGTACGTGAGAAGAGAGAAGGCAAGAATCAAGGCTGAGGTTGAGCTTGCAGCAGAAGCCTCCTTTAGTTTGAGGAAGCAAGTTCCACAATGTTAGATCATTTGAAGTGCTATGTTTCAAGCCACCAAACACAGTGGGAGTAGTATTTGTCGTGGGTTGAGTTTGCTTACAACAACATAATGCATAGTTTCATTGGCAAAGCTCCATTTGAGGTGGTTGAGGATGGGAAGAAGATATCATCTATCTTCCAAAGCGGACAATATGTGGACTGATGAGTAGGCAACGGCCTGGCAAGTGGGCGCAGATCCGACAGTCAGCGGCTCGATGAACAACTATGACGGCCTAGCGAGTAGGCGACGTTGGAGGTAGGTCGACATGATCAAGTGGGTGGGTTTGGTGAGTAGACAGTGGGCTGGACATGTCAGCCGTGACCAAGCAGGCGGCATGTGGTAGGTCAATGCCATCACTCATCATGGCGTTACGATTCGACAGACATTTTTCACCACTTTTTTAATTTTTTGAAATCTGTTCTCCATTGATGGATGTTTTCATGTGCAAGCACAATGTGAAATTTTGACCTGAAGAATTAGGGCTTTTCTTGGATTTGGGGATTTTGATGCAGAACATGACAATTTGACTTAGAAATTGCAAATTTGGTGCACATTTGCCCAGGAAATTTGGGGCGTTTCACATTTTAGTGAAATTTTGTCAATTTCACTGAAATTTGTGCTCATTGGACCAGAGAAATTGGGGCTTTTGCAAAATTTCATCAATTTGTGCAAGAATTGCCTGGTATATGCACTTGGGTACATCTATTGATGCAAATTGGGTAGATTTGCCTTTGAAAATTTGGGGCTTTTAACTGCAAGTGTTAAATTTTTGCCCAAGAATGCATTTGAAGTAGAAATTGCAGCAGAATTTTGGGGATTTCACATGTAATTGGTGCATTGGCCTATAAATGTGGCTGTAATTGATTGTGGAGTGCAGCAGACATTCTCTACATTTGGAAATCAATTTGCAGATCTGAAATTTCTGCACTTGGGTACATCTATTGATGCAAATTGGGTAGATTTGCCTTTGAAAATTTGGGGCTTTTAACTGCAAGTGTTAAATTTTTGCCCAAGAATGCATTTGAAGTAGAAATTGCAGCAGAATTTTGGGGATTTCACATGTAATTGGTGCATTGGCCTATAAATGTGGCTGTAATTGATTGTGGAGTGTAGCAGACATTCTCTACATTTGGAAATTAATTTGCAGATCTGAAATTTCTGCAATTTCTTGATTTTCATTGCTGGTTGGTATTTGCAGCACACAATTTTGCAATATGGCAAAAACAATGCTACAATGTCTTGGTGTAGAAGAAATAGGTGAAGCCCATCAAAGCGAAGGGAATAAGACCAGCAGGTATGGAATAAGAAGAGTGGGATGATTTGGATGAGCTTGCACGCTTTACCATAGAGCTCTCAGTGTTAGGCAACTTGCTCTTTAACATTCAGAAGCTGGATTTTGCATATGAAATGTGGCAAAGACTTGAGGAACTGCATGCTCAGAAAAGCGTAGCCGACAAGGTATATTGGTTGAAAAAGTTGATGGACCTTTGCATGAAGGAAGGTACAACTCACGTTTTTGTACATTTGAACGAGTTCATCTCAATTTTCAGTCAGCTGATTGCTTTGGATTTCCACATTGATGATGAGTTCAAGGCTGCTTTCTTGCTATGAACTTTACCTAAAAGTTGGGATACTTTCAGGACAGCTTTGAGTAACTCAAATGCTCAGTTGTTATATTTTGATGTGGAGAGTTCTTTGCGGATGGAAGAACTTAACATGCAAAATAATTGAGCAAACAAGTCTTCTAATGCATTGCACACTAGGGGCAGATTTCAGCAAAAGGATAGTTCAGAAATAGAGCGTGCAGCAAGTCTCGTGGCAAAATGTGGAGTGTCATCATTGTGTCAAGAAAGGGCACTACAAACGGGATTGTTTTCAATTGAAGAAAGAGAAAGGCAAAAGCATACACACCGAAGACAACGAGGTTGAGAAAAAGGACAGCCAACTTGCAAAGAAAAGCAGTGTGAAGATAGAGGAGGTAAATGTTGTCACTCATGAGAATGATGGTGACAGTGATGTATTCCTTGCTTTCTTTTTGAGTGCATATGCATTGATTGCATATTTTGATGATGACATGCGCACTTGGATACTTGATTCAGGTGCGTCTTTTCATGTTACACCACATCATGAGTGGTTTTTTGACTACAATGGTAGTGTACGTGGTGTTATCCACTGTTAGCAGAGTATTTGTCAGCTCATGTGTGAGTCTGAGCTTGATCTGGGCTGGGCATTTTTTATTAGGTATTTTAGGTATTTTTCTGTTGTGGCATTTTATGCCAGTGGAGCATTTTACGCACCAGTCGGCCAGCATTAAATGCTGTCCGACCAGCATTATTGCTCCCCACTTTTTCAGCTTATTTATACTCAGTGGCTCCTCCTCAGTCAGTCACATCATCTTCACCATCTGCAGACTCTGTGGAGAGAGGAGCCAGTGCCAGTGCCAGTGCCAGTGCCCACGCAGCCAGTGACTCACTGTTGTATGCGACTGTCTCGTGTTCAGATATATGGATTCCATTTTCCGTGCATACATCTGAGTTCTCATCTGTATCGTGTTCTTTCTTTTCTCTTTTCGTCTTGTGTTTCAGCAGTTTATTTCAGCACATGTTTATGCTTCCACCGCTGCTCCACTTCTGACATGGTATCAGTTTTCAGGATTTGTGTTTCTGCTGTGTTTTCTTGCTGATTTCAGGACTGTTTTGTACCCCTGCTGATCAGACGACTGCTGTCGCAGCCAGGCGACCTGTTTTAGGGTTGTTTTCAGCCTGCGTTTTTTGCAGTTTTGCCATCGCCTACTGCCTCCGCACCCTCTGCTGCCTACGCACCCTCTGCTGCTTGCGTTTTTCATCTGTAGCTGCTGGCGACAGTTTTCTACCTGTTTTTCTCCAGTTTACAGCCTGCGTTTTGCTGATTCAGCGTCTCTCGTGGCTGGGTGACTATTACTTCAGGCCGTTTTTGCTGTTTTTGGCAGTTTTTGACTGATTTTTTAACTTTCTGCAGCAAATTTTGTCTTCTATTGATCAGATTTTGGGTTATATTGTATGTGAACTCTCATTTTTTGTAGTCTGTGCTTGTGTTTTGGCTGTGTTTCCTCTCTAAATTACATCTCTTCTCTACTTCTCTTCTTATCCTCTCCATATGGCTCCTCCGTGCACTTCCACTGATGATAAGTTACATGGACTTGATTATCTCACATGGAGTGCTGTCATGAAAGCTTGGTTTGTGCAGAAGCAGCTATGGTACATCGTCTGTGGAGCTATTGCTCGACCTCTCCGTCCTTTTCTTCTTCCTGAAGATTTTGATGAGGACAACCATGCGACATCCTTGAGATTACAGGGGCGGCTTCCGGCACATTATGGAGGTGAGGCTTATGTAGCTTCAGAGAGGGGTGACGGGAAGAAGAAGTCAAAGGCCCAGTGTTACCATTGTGGCAAGAAGGGACATTTGCGGAAGGACTGCAAGAAGTTAGCGGCTTCCAGGAAGAAGGAGCAGAAGACGAAGCGGGATGCTGACTCTACCGATGAGTCCTCTCCTTCATTAGAATCTGACTTCGATCCTCCGACCAAGGTGAAGTCCAAGGCGCGGAAGGGATCCTCTTCTTCGGACCGCGGGAAGGGCTTGGTGGCCCCTTCCTCGGCTGCTTTCTAGTGGTGGTGATGAGGTCATCCCTCACGACTCTCTTGTGCCAGAGAGGGAGTGTGAGCGGGTGTTCAGATGGGGCAGCCGCGCCTCATCTATATTTTTATACAGGTGCACAGGTTCCAGAGAGGGACGTCCCTGACGCATCGACTTCAGTCTGGCGGAATCAAATCCTGGAGCTGGGATTGACATCCAGGTTCATGCTGAGCTGGTTATCTGACAGAGAGCGGGAGGCTTTCGTCTAGAGCTCACATGAGGGGACACTTTGGCGGTCTGGCCAAAGGCGGGGAATCCATGGTCACCTATGTTCAGAGGCATTTTTGACAGGATGGTCTTGTATGCTCCTGCGAGACATTGATGATGGACACAGAGACATGCTATGATCTTCTCTATTTTCAGATGTTTGGTACGATCGACATCGACATCAGGTTTTCTCCGAGGCACCTTGGTGGTGGCTTGATCACCCACTGCTTGGGTATCCATGGTTCTACTTGGTGGTTCTATGTTGTATAGTTTCTGATCCCTTTTCATTGTACTATTGTATTGTATCAGATCACTCATGATCTGAGAGAGGGTGTTAGCAGAGTATTTGTCAGCTCATGTGTGAGTCTGAGCTTGATCTGGGCTGGGCATTTTTTATTAGGTATTTTAGGTATTTTTCTGTTGTGGCATTTTATGCCAGTGGAGCATTTTATGCACCAATCGGCCAGCATTAAATGCTGTCCGACCAGCATTATTGCTCCCCACTTTTTCAGCCTATTTATACTCAGTGGCTCCTCCTCAGTCAGTCACATCATCTTCACCATCTGCAGACTCTGTGGAGAGAGGAGCCAGTGCCAGTGCCAGTGCCCACGCAGCCAGTGACTCACTGTTGTATGCGACTGTCTCGTGTTCAGATATATGGATTCCATTTCCCGTGCATACATCTAAGTTCTCATCTGTATCGTGTTCTTTCTTTTCTCTTTTTGTCTTGTGTTTCAGCAGTTTATTTCAGCACATGTTTATGCTTCCACCGCTGCTCCACTTCTGACAATCCACTTGGGGGATAACTATGCATGTAAAATTGCAGGTATTGGTAGTGTGAAATTGGAATTTCCAGCATGAATCCATGTTTGTTTTGCATAATGTGAGGCATGTACCTTAGCTCAAGAAGAGCTTGATAAGAACCGGACAGCGAGATGATGAAGGCTATCACACCACCTTTGGGGATAGCAAATGGAAAATTTGTAAAGGCTCTCGCATTGTTACCAAGGGCTCCAAAAGTGATACTTTGTATCCTTTGCATGTATCTAGTGTGCGTGACCATGTAGTTGTGAGAGTGCGCGACGGAAGAAGAACACGAACACAGAGGAGGAGAGAGAGACAGCAGAAAATGAAGAAAGAAAATCTGCACTGACTGTAATGAATGCTGAATACAAAACTGTGGACTGATCAGCCCCTGCACGCAGCCCGAAGTGTCAGTGAGGGCACCAGATTAGGTTGATGATGACAGCAGCACCGAAGACGGAGGAAGATGACGGAGTCGGAGTGTGCACCTGCCAAAGAAGGAGGGAAGATGATAATACAACTGACTGCCAAGTGGGAAATGGCTATAAATAGCCAAAAAATCCAAAAACTGGCCGACCTGAAATTTGAGGCCATAAATATGTCCGACCAGCATTTAATGCTGGTAAAAATGCCAAGAATGCTCAGAAAAATCTCGGAAAGGGTGGACAATGTCCGGCAGGTGAGGCAGGTTGAAGAATGCAGAAACTGCCCCGGAAAATGCACATAAAATCCCGACTAGAGGAGAAAATGCACTGAAATGCAATAAACTTAGTGCTCTAGAATGAGCTACCTCCTCCGTCAAAACAAGTGATAGACAAGTCAGAGCTCCTAAAGTCCTCATCTGACTCAGACTAAGGCTCACAGGCAGGAGATGACAAGGCATGACAAACATGACGGCTAATACCCCCTCTCAGATCCTGGATGTGGCAGAAGGCCAAGGGAGAAACGGATCCTGGGGTGGCAAGAGGAATGCCAAGGTCGATGAAGTCTGTCGATGTAGACTGCTGCTGAAGGAGCTCCTCACGATCCTGGGAATCCCCCTCTAAAACACTAGGGGCCAGGGAATCCACAGCCTCATCACCGAGATCGTCCCCCTCTGAAAGGGATGGGAGGTACGAGGGAACCACCGGAGGAGAAGATGGGGGATGGGAAGGAACCTGTGGAATAGAAGGTGCACAAGCGGGAACGGGTGTAGCAATAGACTGCCTCGGAGGACCCTGCATCAAAGAAGGGGAATGGAGCCTATAAAGCCCGCTCTCCTGCCAACCTGTAGATAAGACAGCTCCTGTAAGAGAATCCTCAATAACAATAGCATGCTCGGTGAAGATCACTCATGTGCCAAGCCTCGTAAGACCATAAACTGAGAGGAGGGGAAGGGCCAAATCCGGAACATGTAGGGCCTGTGAAAAGGAGATGAAGGTCGGTCGGTAAACAAAGGCAATATGCCAACACCACTAATAGGCACCGATAAAATGTCACCAACAGTGACTGAACCCTCGGATGGACGGAGATTCTGTAACAAATCACCTCGGGGAGTCATATGTGAAAAGGAGCTCGAAGGTCGGTCGGTAAACAAAGGCAATATGCCAACACCACTAATAGGCAGCGATAAAATGTCACCAACAGTGACTAAACCCTTGGATGGACGGAGATCCTGTAACAAATCACCTCGGGGAGTCATATGACTCGAAGCACCACTGTCCACTAACCAAGGCTGCGCAGAAGACACTGCAGCCACGGAAGAAGGATCCTCCTCCAAAGCATGGATATGAAGGAACACTGACTCATGGGTAACAACGGGTGTAGAGGTAGAAGAAGGGTCCGATGTAGATCCATCCTTCGCTCTCGGATGAAGGTGAGGGTACTTCTTCCTGCATTTCTCCTCGGGATGTGTCCCTTTCCCACAGTGTGGGCATTTCGGGCTCTCTGAATTTGAGTCAGAGCCTGAAGAACTGTCCTGCTTCTTAGCCTTTGACTTCGTCTTCTTCTTCTTCTGTCCTCCCGAACCTGCAACAAAGGCTCTAGTGGAGTCGGATCCACTAGCACTGACCTCTCTGAGTTGCTCGTTATGCTCCAAGACAAGCGGGGATAGCTCCTTCCATAGAAGCTTCCCACGGGTCCTCGATGTAAGAAGGCTGGTGTAGAAGACATCAAACCGAGGCGATGGCAGCTGAGTCAAAAGAATCATAGCCATGTCTTCAGAAGATATCGTCCGACCGAGAGATGCAAGCTCATCCCTCATATCCTGTAATCTGTTGATGTGGTCCTTCATGGAAGGACTATCATCAATAGCGAGTATCCGCAACTTCTTTTCAAGAGATATCTGGTGGGCAAACGTCTTCTATTGATAGAGAGACGCGAGCTTTCTCCACACATCTGCTGCAGTCTTCAACTTGTGAACATGAACAAGGATAGAATCCTGCAAACTCAGAAAGAGGAAAGATCTGGCTCTAGAATTAAGCCGATCCCATAAGGCTGCACGATCCATAGATGTCCCATCTGCGGGATCCACCTTAGGCCGAGGAATAGGAACAGAAACAAGCTCCCAAAGATCGAAGGAGTCCAAGATACACTCCACCTTGCAGGACCATAGAGAAAAGTTGGAGCCATCCAACCGGTCCTCTTTGGGCAGTTGAGGAAGTAAGGGTACCTGTACAGGGGGTACCAAAGGCTGCATCTTCGGCCCACTGGAAGGGGATCGCCGAGATACATGAATAGAAGGGGGATGGGAAAGAGGAATAGACTCCGGACGATGGTCCTCGTGATAGAAATCACGCCTTCGTTCAGATGAGTGTCGAGACAAAAGCTTGTCATCTGAGTCATCAAAGCCTGTAAACTGATGAGAAGACATCTTCCAATCTGCAAAACACCAAACACCAAAGAAAACTGTGCCGAAGCCGAAGTAGGACCAACAGTAGGGTCACCAACCACCAAGACGCAAGCTGTGATAGCCTACAAACACCTGGAGCTACAAAACGCAAGGGTATCTGATGAAGATCACCAGAACAGAAGCCGCCAGCACCAAAATGCAGCCTGGGAGTGGGTCGCCAGCAGGAGATGGGCCACCAGGAGTGGAAACGACCACCAGATCTGCAAAACGCATCCTAATGATGTGTCGCCCAGCTGAAAGAGGGGCCGCCTGATGGAAAACGCAAGCAGGAGTCGTTTGATGACGTGGCAGCCTCGGGAGTAGTTGTCTGCAGCAAACACAAGAAGAATGGCCACCTGGAGGGGCCGCCTGGGCAGTTGGAGATGAGGCGACAGCAGCAGAAGAGGGGTGAGGTATCTCTCCACAAGGTTAGGTCCTCCGTGCTCTCAGTTAGGCTCTGATACCATGTGAGAGTGCGCAACGGAAGAAGAATACGAACACAGAGGAGGAGAGAGAGACAACAGAAAATGAAGGAAGAAAATCTGCACTGACTGTAATGAATGCTGAATACAAAACTGTGGACTGATCAGCCCCTGCACGCAGCCCGAAGTGTCAGTGAGGGCACCAGATCAGGTTGATGATGACAGCAGCACCGAAGACGGAGGAAGATGACGGAGTCGGAGTGTGCACCTGCCAAAGAAGAAGGGAAGATGGACGGAGTCGGAGTGTGCACCTGCCAAAGAAGAAGGGAAGATGATAATACAGCTGACTGCCAAGTGGGAAATGGCTATAAATAGCCAAAAAACCCAAAAATTGGCCGACCTGAAATTTGAGGCCATAAATATGTCCGACCAGCATTTAATGCTGGTAAAAATGCCAGGAATGCTCATAAAAATCCCGGAAAGGGTGGACAATGTCCCGCAGGTGAGGCAGGCTGAAGAATGCAGAAACTGCCCCGGGAAATGCACATAAAATCCCGACTAGAGGAGAAAATGCACTGAAATGCAATAAACTGAGTGCTCTAGAATGAGCTACCTCCTCCGTCAAAACAAGTGATAGACAAGTCAGAGCTCCTAAAGTCCTCATCTGACTCAGATTGAGGCTCACAGGCAGGAGATGACAAGGCATGACAAACATGACTGCTAACAGTAGTCACCATAACTGAGCAGCCAAGTGTTTCTTTGGGGCATAGTCGGTTAGGACACATGAGTCAAATTGAAATGAAAGTGCTTTCTCGTTTGGGTTATTTGCCATCTTTGAGATATGTTGATTTTGAACAATGTGATCACTGTATTCATGGCAAACATGCTCAAATGTCACATAGAAAATCTCTCTCTCTAAAGTCTTCACCCTTAGAGTTGATACATTCAGATGTATGTGAGATGCCACGATTATCTCTAGGGGAAGAGAAGTATTTCATTACTTTTGTCGATGATGCCACACGTAAAGTATGGGTTTGTCCAATTCGTCGTAAAGACGAGGCCTTTGATAAATTGAAAAAAATTCCTAGCACTTGCTGAAAATTAGACCAACAAGACATTAAAGTGTCTTTGCTTTGACAATGGTGGGGAATATGTGTCCAAAGTCTTTCAAGACTTTTGTCACAGCAAAGGGATTAAAAAGGAGCTTATCGCCCCTCACAATCCACCTTCGTATACTCACTTGACTTGAGAGTGTTTGGTTGTGAGGCATTTGTGCACATTTGCAAGGAAGAACGCAACAAACTTGAGCCAAAGCCCTGTAAATGTATTTTCCTAGGATAGGTGATGAGGGTGAAATGGGGTATAGGTTATGGGATCTCGAAAAAAGGAAAATTGTACCCCGCAATGATGTTATGATCCGGGAAGATTGTATGCACAAACATCTTGAAAAGACTGAGGAAGTCAGAAGGGTTGTATTCCAGAAAGATGTACCGATATGACAACAAAGAATGCTTGCTAGATAACATCATATACCTGTTGTAAATGGCCTTGAAAATGCAGAGAAATGATGCTGAAAATGATCAGCAAGATATTGTCCATGATGTACCACAATTTCAGCAAGAAGAGATGCCTTGGAACGACTAGAACCAACTGTACAATATGTTGAACTTGTAGAACAACAAGCTGTTAATGCCGATTTGCAAGCTAAACAGCCAACAAATCTTGATCATTGGGTCCGTAGGTCGACCAGAATGCAAAGATAACGAGATAGGTTTGTTCTTGGTGTCAATTATATGGCTGTTATGTCATGTTAATAGATTGTGGTGAGCCGTCATGCTTCAAGGAAGCAATGGAGAGAAAAGATAACAAGAAATGGCATAAGGCTATGCTGTCAATCTCTCATGAAAAATGACACTTGGGATTTGACGTATTTGCCTAGAGGGCAGAAAGTGCTACCAAGCAAATGGGTTACAAAATGAAAGTCACTTCTAGTTCTTTTCGAAGGTATAATGCACGAGTGGTTGCTAAAGGGTACAAGCAAGAACATGGAATTGATTTTACTGAAATTTTTTCTCTTGTAGTCAAAATGACTACTTTGCAAATCATTTTGGGCTTGGTTGCATCTGAAGATATGAAACTCGTACATATGGATGTAAAAACAACTTTCTTATATGGTGATCTACATGAGGAGATCTATATGCAACAACTTAAGGGTTGTGTTGCAAAGGGGAAAGAGCACATGGTATTTAAACTCAACAAGAGTTTGTATGGGTTGAAATAGGCACCACGAGGATGATACATAAATTTGATAACACTTGTGTAATCTCAGGGACTCCATAGATCTCAAGTTGATCACTGCTTATACACCAAGAAGGCACTAGATGATAGTCTTATTCTCCAGGTTTTATATGTCGATGACATATTGATTACAGGTAGGGATGTTCATGCTTTGGACTCCTTTGATATGAAGGATATTGGTGAGGCCAATCATATTCTTGGCATGCGTATACTCAGGGACAGATTGTAGGGTCTTCTCTATTTGTCACAATAGGAGTATGTTACCAAGGTTTTGCAGCATTTCAATATGGGGGCGGGGGAGGGGGGGAGCCATTGTACTGTTGCCTCCATATGTCAAACTTAGTAAAGATTGACAGTCCTATATCTCATGATGGAAAGACTGAGATGGCCAAGATTTCTTATGCTTCAGCTGTTGGTAGCTTGATGCATACTATGGTTGCTACATGTCATGACGTTGCATTTGCGGTGGGAGTGGTTAGCAGGTACATTGCATATCTTGGCAAAAAGCATTAGGAAGCAGTGAAGGGTATCATGAGATACCTTAAGGGCACAAAGGACCTGTGCATCTGCTTTGGGAAGCAGAAGTCATATGATGTTGGCTTCACGGATGCAGACTTCGCCGTCATCCTGACTATAGGAAGTCTACTTCAAGATATGTGTTCACGTTTAGAGAGGGAGCAGTCTCTTGGATATCTAGGCTATAGAAGTGTGTTGCATTGTGTATTATAGAGATAGAGTATGTGGCTGCCCACTGAGGCATGCAAGGAGGCTTTATGGCTTTCACGTCCGGTGAGAGAGCTTGGCATTACAGAGGTTTCTATCGTCCATTGTGATAGTCAGAGTGCTATCATGGTAGCATGGAATCCTGTCTTTCATGCAAAGACAAAGCACATATAGGTGAAGTATCATTTTATTAGGGACGTACTTGACAGCAAGAGCATTGAGCTTATCAAGATACATACCGATGATAACCCTACAAACCTTCTCACGAAGAGTATCATTGCTACCAGATGATGGGGGTTGGATAGTATATGTGTATTTCAGCTTTGTACATACATAGACTTAGTTGATTCTTTCCTCTACCTTTAGGCACATTGCCTTTAGGTGGGAGGTTGTCGGGAATAAAGGGTCATTGTGCCTTTTATTGTGTTCGGGTGTACAGGCACCCTTACACATGTACTTTATATGTATTATAAAAAATCTAAAGTGGTAGACTTCGTTATTGTACCTAGATTGAGTTGTGCTCTCACTTTCTACTCTCTCTCTCTCTCTCTCTCTCTCTGTGTGCTAAGTGAAAGCATTGTATGTCTCGATCCTTGTGCTCTCTGTCATAACAAGAAGTTGACAAATAAAGAAAATGCACCTAAACTGCTAGAGCTGCTATATCTTTGTTAGACTCTAACAAGAGTCTACAACTAGGAGATAATAGACTGACATGACTAACATAGGCAAGCTAACAAAAATAGGGAATGATTGTTCTAGCCTATAGGAATCGCCTAATGCGTTCCAAAACCTCGGAGGAGGTGAAAAAACTAGGGAATGTTCGTTGCTGTTCCCAAGCCCATTCCCTACCAATCCCTATTTGAAACACAATTCTAGGCTTAGTGACCAAAACTTGATGTTTTTTCTATTTTTTCTTCTTGTGTGTGTCACATCCCTCTTGCCACCTGTTCATCCATCTCCATTGCCTTATGTGTACTTGCTAATCCCTCCCTCCCTCCCTCCCTCCCTCTCTCTCTCTCTCTATCTCTCTCTCTCTTTGAGGCTAAAGATTCAAAGTGACAAGACAAGGCACAAGCCAATCATGAGTCCATGCACAGTTCACATCTGATGCATTGTTAACTCTTGAAAATCCCATCCCCATACCACATCAAGCTCATTCCCATGTCAGAGTCCCCTCTCATGATGATACGGGATGACAAGTCTTCTCCTTATCCCCATTCTGATCCTTGTCCCCAAAACCCATCTCATGTTACTATGGGAATATACCTGTCTGCTTGCATGTGAAACACTTGTTCTCTTTCTTTAGCATCTTTTGCTTCTTATGAGCAGCCATCTTCTTAGAAGTATCTCCCCTACCTCTCTTGGATTTTTCCTTCTCTTTGGCTTTTACGTTAATGGATTGGTTAGATTGACCTGTCCAAGTCCATGGCTTGGTCCAAGGAATCTAGCCTTTGCATCATCTTAAATGGTGGTGTGCAAGCTGTCCACGAACTTGGAAATGATCTTACCCTTAATCAGGGGAAAAGGATACATCAATAGGAATTTGGTGAAGTGGGTGAAGAAGGTGTCCATCAGAGGAAAGTGTTGAAGAATGGCAGAACACATTTGGGCCGAAGTGCTCACTACATGTGATTTGAGATATGACTCCCATCGTAGAGCCACTTCATCTTGAAGACTCTTTTGAACACGAAGAATCTTAAATCCCTCTGTTTGCTACACCAAGGCGAGGGCATTGTCCATCTTTTTCACTTGAGTGTAGACAAGCTTCTCGTTTCACTTGCCATCAAACTTTGGAATGGTCAATTTCTTCACCATCATTGCTCGTTCCTTCTTAGTGAGAGAGATGCGAAGACCCATTGATTGGCTAGGGATAGATGCAAAAGATGGACGAAAATGTTTGGGGTGGCTCAAAAAGCCCCATGAAGAAGGGTTTAAGACATAAGAAACATGAGTAGGAGTAGCTCCTGCCCAGCGTGTTCTGCATAGAAACAGGGAACGGCTGTTGTGGCTTGTAGGAATGGCCTAACGCGTTTCAAACCCTCCGAGTAGGTGAAACGGCCAAGGAACATTCCTTGCTGTTCCTTGTTTGGAATGGAATTCCAGTACTGCAGACCAATAATTAACGTTTTTCCTATTTTTTCTTCTTGCTTGTGTCACGCTCATGCCACCTATTCATCCATCTCCATTGCCTTATATGCACGTGCCAATCTCTCTCGCCCCCCCTCGGTCCTCTTTCTTTGGTTGAAGATTCAAAGTGTCAAGACAAGTCACAAGCCAGTCATGAGTTCATGTAGATTTTCCATTTGATGAATTATTAACCCTTGCAAATCACAACCAAAGTTCACCCTGTCCTCAATTCCGAGGTAATCACCTATTTATATTGTCTAATTTCAAGGGTAATTGAGTAATTGAAGGCAATTTGGAGCTTTGGAGGTAATTGAGTCAATTTTGGAGCATTGGGGGATATTGGGGCAATTAGAGGGACGTTTGGGGCATTTGGGAACGTGTGTGGCACTTTTGGGATGTTGAGAACAATTTGGGGCAATCGGGGGAATTTTGGGACATTTAAGGCAATCTGGGTGGTGTGTAGCATTTGTGGGCTATTGGGGTAATTTGTGGCAATTTGGGTCATGCAGGGCATATAGTTGGGGCAATTTGGGGACTTAAGACATGTGTTGTTCCCCTTGTTTCCATTCCTTGACCTTGGGCATTCCTCCCATTCCACAGGGTCTTGTTCCCGTTCCTCGTTCCAGGTAACTATGGTGTTTTGATTCTACATGTGAACTTGGCAGTGGGGACGCCCAAACAGTGATAGTTCTCTCATTGGTAGCTGGAGGAGAGTTGTGGTGCAAACTTGCCATACTAAACTCTTTTTCCATTGAATGTGGGACCATGGATCACTCCGATTGCTCCAATCTTTGCTCCATATGCGGCCCCTTGTTGTTGACATCCCCTTGAAATTGGGAGATGCTCAAAGGGGAAGAAGTCCTTTGACTTTGGATAATAGTGAGCTCTTGGCAAAGTGATACCGTCTGCAAGCATATATTTTGTGTTGTCATTTGTGCTTCCTCGACATGTATTGCGAGGTATGTACAAAGCATCTAGTAGTTGGAAAAGGCATTCCTTGACATGTATTGTGAGGTATTTATAAAGCATCTTTGTACAAAGCATCGAGTGGTTGGAAAAGGCAAATCTCTCTAACATTTTGTAGATTAGTGAAAATTTTGGAATCCTCCAATTTTATCTCTCTATCTTCAAGAGTTGTCTCTAATACCAACTGTAAGACTAATAGTCCTAATATATGACTCAACAAAAGATAAGAGAACCTAAGAAAGGTGGAAAATATCTTGCAAATTTAATTATATAGTTAATAGAGATTTGTGCAAGTGTCGGCTCTCCAGAGCCCAAGCTTGAGCCAACACTTGGAATCCGCAAAGTTGCCTAATTGTCTTATTCGAGATAACTGTTCACTCTAGCTTGATCTACCTGGAACAATCTTCACCTCAATGAAGCCCCGAATGCTCTGGTGCACTTCTTGGACTATTTTTCCATGAAGGAGGTGATTTTCTCATAGTTCTGTTGCAACAAATGCCTTTGTTTGTGAGAGGAATAGTGTAGGATTGCATCAGGATTGTGGAGGGTAGATGTATTTGGAAGATTGCTCCATGAGTCTGAGCTCAAAGTTGGCTGTTTTCTAAAGTTTGGACAAGATGAAGTCTATTATGGATGGACATTTGAACAATCTAGAGTTGGTTTGAGTCCAACAATGAAGGTGACATTTCTTGGGCACTTGGGTTGTTCTGGGCTTGATTGGAGTCCATGAACAAGGGTGACAAGGTCCTTGTGCATCTGTAGATCAATTATGTCACATGAAGTTGCTAGAAAGCCAGCCTATGTATTTATTTGCTGTAGCCCTTTTGTGCATGCATTGATGTCATTGGACAGCTTGGATAACAGAGTTAAGCATGTGGTTGCTCTATAAACAGATGAGCACTGTGGATTGTTTACTGTGACCAATTGTTGGATCCCTTGCACTATAAACAGTATAGCACTGTGGGTTGGTTATTGTGAATAGTGAATTGCTGGATCCCTTGTCTCTTCTCAGTTGTTTCATCATTCGGACTGTTTCATTGTGTAGAAAGTGAGATTGCAGCTCTTTATCATGGGAAATTCACGGGAAAATTAGTGAAATGCAAGACAAGAATTAATGGAATGCATATAGCAGGTATTGGAGCAATTGCTCTCCAGTTTTGCGCACATTGCACAAGTTGAATGCTGGTTCACTGTGGCAGCAGTGCAGGTCTGAATCTCATGTCTGAATTTACTCAGTTCGAGAGTGAATTGGGTGTGCAAAGAGTAGGGCAAAGCATTGACATTGATGCAGGAACAGGCTGAGCCTTTCTACAGCAGATTAGATCAGTTTGGAACCAAGATATTTGTGTATTGCATATTATTTGCAGTGTGGGACAAAGTTTACACCTCCATTGTTGTTTTGTTAGGACAGCATGTATGCATATGCATTACACTTGAAAATGAATCTGGTTTTAGTAATGGTTCTTGTTAGTTGAGGATTCGATGTAATTGGCTACCAAAGTGCATTATTTGGAGTGGTTATCTCTGTAAAGGCAAGCTAAACTTTAAAGTTAAGTGCTTGCCGTAGCATATTCTAGCATTAATATGCGGGGATATATGTGTCAGTAATGAAATTGGTTGGATGAGTACTGCATCTCATTTCTTGTAGTGCAATCACTATTTGCAGTTGTTATCTCTGTCAAACAATTGAGGCCTTTACTTCTATGTTTTACAGTCAAGCTCGGGATGTTGTTAAAGCTGTTAAAAAACGTTTAAGCAATAAAAACCCAAAAGTACAGCTGCTGGCCTTGACGGTGAGTAGTACAGTATGATTAAGCACTGTTGTTAAGTATTTGCCATCTTACTCATGAGTTTCTTACACATGTCACATTTCATTTACACCTCAATTTTCAGGTTTTGGAGACCGTTGTTAAGAATTGTGGTGAAATAGTGCATCAACAAGTAGCCGAAAAAGATGTCTTACATGAGATGGTCAAAATTGTCAAGAAAAAGGTCAACCTTGATACTGTTTGTCACTTGCTGAGAGGAGGTTAAATATATGGTGTTATGGCCTAGATGGTTCTTTGATATTTCTGAAGCTGCGACTCTAATAGCATTGACAATGAGCTTTTTTTTGGCTTCATGCATTCAAAATACTCTATTAATTCTTTTTTGGCTGTATTCTTTTAACCACAGTCAGATATGAATGTTCGGGACAAAATTTTGGTTCTCATTGACTCGTGGCAAGAAGCCTTTGGTGGGCTTTCTGGCAAATATCCTCAGTATTACATGGCATATGATGATTTACGAGTAAGTTGAGACAGATTGGGCGGTTTTAAAAATTCCTTTGACATTATCAATCAATTGCAGTGATAGTTGCCTGGCAAACTGTAAGCTGGATTTTGCTTGACCTGCTTCGGTTAGATTGTATCCATCTATTGCTTTTGTACATGCACACGCTTGCCTCGTGTATAGTATTCTTTGACTTTTTATATAGTCAGTGGAGATATCTTGAATAGTTCAGGTTTAGTTAGGTGTGAGGCTTAGCATTCCCTCAAAGCACATTGAAAGCTGTGTTGTAAAAATTTGCCTTGTGTCACATCACTTTATGTGGGGGACTAAATTTTTACTGTCATTAGAACAGTTTCTTTATTTTTATCTGTAAGGTTTAAAATTTGTGAATTTATGATGTTTTTTAAAATTTTTATTCTATAATCACACCTGGGTTTTTGAACTATCAGGCTAAGGGTGCTTGGTTTTGGTTTGTCTCGTAGCGAGCTGGAGTTGAATTTCCAGAACGAAATTCTGAAAGTGCTGTTCCAATATTTACACCTCCACCAACACGCCCTAATCCTATATTTCCTCCTCCTGGTGCATTTCCTGTCCCAGGCTATGGTTCACCTGGCTATGCCCCCGCAAGGCTGGATGCAATAATGGCGGCTTCAACACCTGATACTACCTTATGGAGGTTTGTGGGACAGCTCTTTTGTATTTCAATGTTTATTTAGGACAATTATCATTTTTGTGCTGCTCCATTTCAGCTCAAAAGATATGGATAATGCCCGAGGTGGATTAGAAGTGTTGGGGGAAATGCTGAGTGCTATAGATCCTCGAGACAAGCAGGTAACTTCGATTTGGACTGTCATTTGTGTTTGTTGACTCAGATCACACATGGAATTATTTGTGACTTACCATTGGTCTTTCCATGGATGTCTGCTTTTAGGTGGTTGCTAATGACTGGGCAAATCAAGTGTTATACTTTTAGGTCCTAACACCGTACTCATTTGTAGAGGGCAAGTAGTTCAGAATGACATCATTCCGTCCTTTCTAGAGAGCTTTTATTATTGATGAAAGAGACACATGTTACAACTCTTTTGAAGAATGGAGTGTACTTCTTATTACTGACATCCCATGATTGCATGTTTTTTGACCCAAGTTCAAAAACTCTTCTTATATTTCTAGGATGGGATTGTACTCTAACTGCTACTTGTTTTGTAGTCTCTGACAGATGATGTGATAGTCCAGCTTGTTGAGCAATGCCGCTCAAATCAAAAAAGCGTCATGCAGCTTGTAAATGCTACATCGTGAGTATAAGTTGCACATCCTGATTTGCCTACTGTGATGTGCTTACTGACATGTTTTTTGTTTTGTTACTGTGGAATGTACATGGTAGAATTCTTTGTCTGTAGCTCACTGACTGGTCACTTCCTAAGAAGCATATGCACGCTGTCTTGTTTAGATGGAAGATAAGCTGATTGCTTTCAGGATCTAGTTATAGGATAAAATCTCCAAATTGCAATCTTTAATAGTTTGTTGATGAATATGCACAATCAAAACACAGACTTTTACTAAAAAGAAGCTTCATCAATAATGTCAGATGCATTGACTAGTGTTGAAGGCTGGTTGACTTCATTAATAATGTCAGATGCATCTTTAGCTGTTTGAGACTGCCAACTGGTTAAAACTTATATGCATCTTCCCATAATTGTTTCTTGTAAAGATGTAGTAGCCTCAGGACTTTATTGAGCCTATCGTCTGTGAGCTCATCAGCCCTGATTATAAGAAGCATTTGCTTGTGCTCTAATATTCTATGACCATGCAACTTTTAGCAATGCTTTTCAAAGCAAGGTGCTAACCTTGACTGACTGAACAGTCTGGTAATATAGATTCAGTTTGTTGCATATATTTAGAGTTGGTGAGGTGCAGCATATGAATGTGTGAAGATTGTCCTTGTCTGAAAATACTTACCTAGAAATCAGACTTTCAGACCTGTCAGGAGTCTTTGTTTGGCTGAGTGTTTTCACAAAATGCTCTAACAGTCTAGACTTGAAAAACTTAGTTGATGGTGGCCTGGAGGCTCTCTCCTTTTGGAAACATTTCTGCAGCTATCTAGTTACTACATTGAGAGTTTACTTTGCAGTTGCATTTTTGTCACTGCTGAAGGAACACTTTGGTTGGTTGCCTTAACATCCTGGTGTGCATACTCTTTGAACCAAATTTAATATGGTTCCTGCGATAGCCTTTGTTTTGCAGGGATAGAAGATGGGCATAGATGACTTCAAGGATATGAACAGCCTTCAGGCTGGGAAACCAATGGGTGCTTTATGTTTATTACAAAAGCTTAGAAACCGACCGAATTGCATAGCTGAAATTGTTGAAATCTTATCCAGCATTTTGAAAATTCTAGTTTATATGTGAGAAATTTGAGAAAGTCATTAAGAAACCAAACTTTTAAGTTGTGAATGTTTCATTCGTGTGCCAGTGTGTAGTTGTGAATGTAAGTCTACTGACATTTAATCTGAAGTCTTGAGAGAGTTCAGGTATAAACAAGCCTAATTTGTTGGCAGGGATGAAAGTTTACTTTGTCAAGGTCTTGCTTTGAATGATGATTTACAGCGAGTTTTGGCCAAGCATGATGCTATTGCCTCAGGGTCTCCAGTGCCACCTGAGCCGAAGTCAGAGTCTCCTAAAGGCTCTGCAGTTTATGCTCGAGAGGAGGATGAAGCTGAGGATGAATTTTCACATTTGGCCCACAGGTATGTGCCAGCCTGTCCTTTTTTGTAGCAAAATCTAATCATACTTTTCATCCTCGCATCAGTAATTATTTTGTACATTTGGTTTGTGTAATTATGCAGATCGAGCTCAAGGGCAAACCGGGCATCTGCCAGTCAGGAAAACAGACCAGCAGCTCAGTTCGCCCTACCTCCCCCACCACAGCCTATAAAGAAGTTGAGCCCACCTCCAAGTTCGCAAGGGCGAACCGTTGATCTTCTTAGTGGTTCATTTGAAGCAACTACTTCACCACTCTCAGACCTGCAGAGCCCATCAAACCCTTTTGCCAGTCCATCTCTAGCAGTTAATGGGTCATCTCAAAGTCCAAACCAAAATCAGCAAGAATTTCAAACAATTACTCCTGCCACTATTAATGCCACGAGTCCCTCTGTTCAGTATTCTCATGCACAATATTTTCAAGGGACTGGTCAGACCAGCCAATCAACTTCAAGTGGCTATGTGACGCCATGGGCATCGGTGAGCACACAGCAACCACAGAGAGTTCAAAGGCCTGATAATGAACAGCAGCCACCTGAAAGACCACAGCAGAATCCTTTAACTTGGAGTCCGCCTAAGGTATTTCCAGCTGGTGTGACAAGTATTCCACCCCCTCCAATACTCTACTCAGAGAGGCAACGGTTTTTTGAAGAACAAACAAAGCAAACAGTTCAAAGGCCCCAACCTGAAAATATGGTGCTAAATAACCTGGAGGACCAAGCAAGGAGTCTCTCTCTTCAAGAAGGAAGCTCAAAGCAAAATGTTCCCATTGGTCAGCCAAGGCAGACAGCTCCAATTTCAAAAACCAGTTCTAAGAATCCTGCAGATCGCCTATTTGAGGACTTGGTTGATCTCCGCAGCATGAGTGCAAATTTTAAGACTGCTGGCATTTCAAGTAGCCTCTCCAGACCCAACACTAGCAGAGCTGGAGGGAGCTGAATTCTATTAGGTCATCTGTGGAGCGTTCTAGCTGCGTTCAAGTTGCAGGGACAAGAAGACCTTCAGCATATTGTAATTATTGTTACACCATTAAGACTGTGTTCAACTTTAAGATCAGGTTTTGTAATCGTAATAGATATGCAAATAAAATGTCTGTGTATGCCGTGAAATAGAAGATTCATAAATTGGTAAGCCCCATGTCCATTTGGCAGAGTGCTTTTCTCATGTATAAGAACAATCTTGAGCAATGTGGTGTAGTTGAATGGGGCCTTGTCAAAGGCCTTACTGAAATCAGGAGATGCAGCAGGAGGCATGGGGAGTTTCTTCCATTTGGCAGAGTGCTTTTCTCATGTATATGAACAATCTTGAGCAATGTGGTGTAGTTGGATGGGGCCTTGTCAAAGGGCTTACTGAAATCAGGAGATACAGCAGGAGGCATGGGGAGTTTCTTAGAGTGATGGGTTCGTCAGGTCTTTTAAGTACTGCCACATTGTTGTGTAAAGCAAAACTTACTCTTATCTTTGTGTAGATGTAGTCTGTCAATTTGCATTCCATCATCATGAGTTAAAAATACTGTTATATTGTTCTGCAAAGCACAAGTTACTCTATTTGTTCCCTATCTCGGTGTATGTGTAGATTGTCCATTTATCATTTGATGCTGGAGCCGGGTGAGGTCAGGGTCTAATGTCTCAGGTACAGTGAAGATGTTCGCTTTTGGTGTGAAATTAAGAAGCATGATCTATGGATGGTTCAGAGATTGCAACCTTGTCAGTCGCCACGAGAACCTTTTAACATTAGTTCTGTATTTGGACATGGAAGCGTCCTTGAAATAATGACTGTTATGTGTTCTCTGCCCGTAGCGAAGCAAACCTTTCACTATGAGGTTCTCCCATGGATGAATAGAATCCTCCATGTCATCTCAACCCTCCTGAGAATGGCACATTGAAACTTCACCATGAACTCCTCTTACATTAACATCTAGAAGAGTGGTTTAACCAAGAGAAAATATTAAATGCTATATTTGAAGAGTTGCACTATGCAAACCTGTTTAGCGTTGAATATACCATCTATCACGTGCTGTTTTTGTATTCATGAGTGACTCTCATCAGGGGATTTTCTTTTCATTTTTTGTTTTTCCCATTAAAAAAGTAAGGAGAGTCATGTGCTTTGATCTGACAAATTACCAGGTTTGATGTATTTTTCTTTGTTCAATTTTCTTCCTCAACACCCATGTTACAATATAATTTGAATTATTCTTATTTATTCGACGAAATGTGTAGATGTAGTGAAAACCCTTGAAAAGGACCTACAAGTGGAATGAATAGATTGTTAAATGCAATGTGGAGGATCTCATTGCATGTACAGAGGATGCATTCACATGTGTCAATATTGATCTTTAGAGGAGGCTGCATGTGGCATCGAGATTGTTGTGCTCACTGTGGGAGAGGAGAGTAGAGAGTTAGGGGCCCTTCCCTTGTATCACATCAAAGGCATGACAAATACTGATGCTGGCGTTTTGAAGTCGCAGCATTCAATTTTTATAATGTCAAAGGTTGCTATATTTCTGTCTTCCATATAATCATTGGAATTAAGTTGGCATTTAAATAGTTTGTAGACATGCACACACACCAAAACTTGGCATTTAAATAGTTTGTAGATATGCACACACACAAAAACACACACGTGGAAAATTTTCATCCCTCATCCTCGTCGTCCTTGTCTTCTTCTTCTTCTTGGTACCTTCCGGGCATTCGTCCATGGCATCCTCCAAGGCTTTTAATCACAACAATGGCATCAATAGCCCAACAATAGCTCTCATGCTTCTTTCCCCCTTTTTGTAGTATAAGAAACATTGGTCACGTCCCTCTAACAACTCTTACTAGTTGCATGGAATAATAATCACATCAATAAATGTGAGGAAAGTGAACTTTCTCCATCTTTCTATGCTTGAAATGTGGCTATAATTACTAGGGGAAAAGCTCTTTCTTTCTCTCTCTCTCTCTCTCTCTCATGCATTGCATTTATTAGAAACAAAGACACGGAAATGAAAAACTATCATCACTAGTCCCTTTGTTGCCCAACTAATTAGATTCTCAACATTCCTTTCTATCTATCCCTCAAATTTCCCTCATTACCTCACCTTAGCTACTACTCTCTTTCCTCCAACCATTGTAATTGATGGCTCACACAACTCTCTCCTTGGTCCCAAGTCAACTATGCCATTCTCAAGCTTTCCTTATAGACTATAATAATGAGGAAGGTGAGACTCGGTAAGTCTACTATGATCTCTTGAGCATCTGTTCCTTTCTTACTTTCATGGGGTTTTGAGAGGAGAGAGTTTAGACAATTTGAAGCTAAGACATGACCTGATTATGTGAGAGAGAGCATAAAACAACAGAACAACAATACAAGAGAAGCTCTTGAAAGAATATCAATCTGTCCAAAGTTCCATCCTTGTGTGTCATGCATGGTGTGCTATTGGTCGCTTCATACGTTGTATGGCATAAGGGCAAAAAACATTTCAAAAAAGGCACTTGTAAGAAAATAATTTAGTTGCTAATTAGAAGAGGTTTTATACTAATAAACCCCCCAATTTTAGTTCTTCAAATGTGATTAATGAGAGAATATATGGTTAGTTGAAGAGGTTGGCCATTAAATGCTTGCATTTCTTAATCCATGTCAGGGTCACCTTTTCGATTGTTTTCTTGGAACATGCGAAATTTTGCATTGCTGAGATTTTCATACTAAAACATGTTTATTACTTTTCCCACATTCATTACTTGCGCCATTCTCCTTTGTGCACTTGCTTTTCTTTGTGATATTATTACACGATTGATTCTATTATGCTAAAACGTTTAACAATATCTCTTTAAGTAACACACGTGCAAGTGCATGCAAATATAAACTTACTATTCAAATAGATCCACTTTATCCATCATGGAGAAGTATATATCATCAAGCATTGTTGGACTATAATTAGAAGGAAGGAAGCATATAGATTTATGGGTGGATGGAAACGACTTCATAAGATATATTGGAGATGGTTGTGATGGAATGCTTGGGTATTACATGAGGTTATATTCTCTATCTTTTGTATAGATAAGACAGTGCTGCCTGAAATGAGAGAAGCATTGATAATTGTACAGAAAACTATTTTTGAGTTGATGAATAAGGTTGACGTTTTGAAAAATACTAACTAGTCCTTGCAATAAAAATTATTGCGCTTAAAAGAAAATATGATAGGATTTAGAGAGAGAAAATGAACACTAAAAAATATAACCAACTTGTGTAAATGGGTTAAAAAAAGAGGAGACTAAATCTTGCAAAGAGATATATGTCTCTAGCATATTAGACATTAATATCCAAGGGAACGAGGAGAAAATCAAGCTTTTAAAATAAAATATGAATAAAAAGGATATTTTGAGAAATTTTCGATCACCAAAAAATATAGATTTGAGAGTGAACACCCAAAGAGTTAGTGAAAGAATTAAAAGGGACTGTAAAACCAAATGAAGTAGTTGAGAAATGTGACACTATAGATATCATTCATAGAGGTTATTGTGCTCTCTCTAAATTGTGGTTCAAAAATCTTAGATGTCATAGGATAGGTGCATTTGATTTGTCTTGAACCCTTGTAGATACAATTGCTAGGACAGTTATGAATAGTAGAATTTCACATGTTTTTGGGGGTACATTTATATTGAAGGGCCAATGCCCTACAAAAAAGAGAAAACAAAAGCTATCTTTGAATACAACACATTTAAAAATATTTGGGTTGATATTAAATGAGTGCAAATTGCAATGGTTCATATGTATATATTTACAGTACAAGAATATGATGGTAGATGTTTAAAGTTAGTGCTACATTTGGACGAAGTGCAAATTAAAAAAGAATAAAAGATGAAAAGAGTTAGCATTCGTACCATGAATAGGGCACTAGAATATAGTAATGGCATGGGACACAAACAACATCCTAAGATTTAGTTTGAGATGGAGATCTAATAGATTGGTGCAGCTCAAGTACTAGTTGAAAGTCATCAAACCTTGAAGTGGTTGTTCTCTCATACATATATTCCTGATATTATTAAGTCTCAAAGCAAAAGAGAAACATTAATAGTTGATGGGGTTGGTGGTTTCAATGTAGAATGACATATGAGTGTTGACTTAAAGACTATCAAATGTGTGCATGGAATATGCAATGGGACTAATGCAAAATACCCTTGTATTTATTGCATGGAAAGTATGGGGGTGTAAAGATTGGAGTAATTTGTGACTAGAGGGAAAAGTCCCAATCAAAGAATTTATAGATTGGAGAAAATTAAAAAATAAGGAGAACCTATGGGATCTTGTTCTTTCAATCTCTCTTAAGAACGCTCATATTTGTGCTTTGTATATAGAGAGTGGAATAATTAACAAGCTTCTCAGACTCATCTTGACTATGCATATTCAATTAAACCAATGTCCTTGTTGGATAAGTATATTAATAAATGTGAGGCATTACTATTGAGAATGGAGTTTCAAAGGGCACAAGTTCACTTGAAAAAAGATCTAATAGTTTTAGGGGAAATAAGAGATATCTTAGCAGATGTCTTTATGGGAGGTGCAAAAGCTAGATGATTTATGGAAAATCATGATGGAAAACAAGTAAATGTGATGTGGGAGTATTGGGGAGAGTTGTGCAAGATCATGATAAATGTGGCCAACACATCTCAAGTTACATTTCTATGAATGGAGGTTTGAAAATACTCAACATCTTTCTGAAAGTGCTTATGAAAAAGCAGATGTCATTAAAGTATCCAAAAGAGTATAGATCTTCAATCACAAATCTTATTTAGGCAATAAAGGAAGCATGAGAGGAAAAGGATATTTGATACAAATGAGAGAGAATTCAATCTCTATATTTTGGAAATAAAAGAGTAAATGATATAAACTAACTCTTACTTTTATGTAATGTATCACATTCTTCGTATTCATGGGCCTTATTTTGTGGAAGAGCAAGGGCCCCTAGCAACTTATAGTAGCCAATGAATGGAAAAATTACACTGTCAAGTATGTATGTGTTACTTTCACAGCACAAGGCATGGTGGAGTCACATAAAGAAATGCTTTTGAGGAATTATTCAATAAGTTTTTTCGAAGATAACTTCAAAGAATGAAGAATGTAATAAATGTTTATGAAAAGTTTGAATATCCAAATATACATAGAGCTAGCTTCCAATACTTTTTACATCCTCTTCCTCCTTAAGAATTTTTTCTCTATAATGCAAAAATGTTCTCCTTTTATAGCTAGATATGGATTTGATATTTGTTTGATTTGTTTCCAAATCATAAGAGGAAAATGCTAGAAAGTACCTAGCTCTAAAGACAGAATAGCTAGGAGTATAACCAAAAAATCGAATGGTTACTACCTTTTTCAGAAACATTACTTTGTGGGCATTATACAGTAATCCTAAATAGCCAAGAAGCTTTGTAAGTGCTTTTATAAAGAGAATGAGCCATGAGGCCTACTCTCAAAAAGTGCTATGCAAAAGCAAAAGAACATGCGGATCAAATTTGGCTCTGGAAATGTCCAAGTGCAATATCTATCACTAGTTCTTGATCCTTTGCCTCTTCCCAAGATTTTTTCTCATTTGCAATCTCCAACTAGAGAAAAAAGAATATAAGATGAAAAGGAGATGTGGAAAAGATGAAGGGAGAAGCCCAAGTGGAAGCACGAGTAAGCGGAAGCAAGAGAGGTGTGAGCTATGGTGGATGGAGTAAGAGAGCAAGAGAGAGAGAGTCAAGATGTGGGAACTCCAACAGTCACAATGTGTGATTGGCCCTCCTTTTATTCAAATATCACTAAAAGAATAAAGAATGAAGTGACAATGATGGGCACCCGTCGCACCTACAATATGTAGGTGTAGGTATTATCAGTGCCGTGATACATGGGCGGCTAGGCACATGCACCTTTACCCCCAATAAAAGAACATAAGGTGAAAAGGAGACTATGGATACTCATGAAAAAAAAAAGTTAGTAGCATTTGATTTTTTATTATTCTCTAGTTTACTTGGATTCCATAAGTTAATTGATGATGTTTCCTTGATGTCATTGAGTTTCTTTGCATACTCTAACTCTTCTCTTCCAAAATTGGAAATTCCCAGTCTCTCTTAAAGTTGGTCAAATTCATTATCAGTATTCTGTAATTCCTTCATAACGTCTTTTTCTTCAATCAAACATAGAGATAAGATCTTGGGTGCATTGATAAACTTGTCATCCAACATTTGTGTATCTAGTAAAAGAAATTCATCTTTGGATTCATGTTCAACATCAATTATGCTATTAGTATATGCAAAAGCCTTGTAATAGTTGTCAAATAATAGTTATCTCCCAAATTGAAGAGCCTTTGGACATTAGACAATGGTATGTACTCCTTGTCTTTGATTGAAAATGTTGGTAAAGAAGGTACAATGAAGCTCAAGGAGTTAGATACTTTAGAAATCTTTACAATGCTTTCTTCAATAATAGATTGAGCAACATCTAGATTCTTTACAATAGATGCTTCCATTTGAGGGTTGACTTGATCCTCTACATGTTATCCATCAACTTTCTAGGCATGTAATAGTAGGAGGATTTTACTGCTTCCACATGATGCTCATCATATGTAATTGGATACTTCATAGGAGCATACATAATGAATGTGATGGACTTTTACATAAGCTTGCATTTCCTTAGGTGAATAGAGCATACAACATTTGATGTATAGAAGTTGTCCAAAGAATGGTATCCACACTTCTTTGTGAACAATGTCTTCTCTGTGTGGGCGAGTTTCCAATGGGCATGTGAACAAAATCTTTTGAGTCCACTTGTAGAATTGGGCTTGCTAAATGTTCAAACTCTACATAGTCCTCCTTGCAAAAGTCTTTTGAATAATTTGCCACTTGATCTAGATCTGATTTAGGGTAGATAAATATATCCTTGAAAATTGGGAAAAATAACCATTCAATACCACTTTGAATATGAAAATGTGGAAGCCTCTTAGAGGGTGTAATATTTGTAATTTGGGCGAGGTCTGGGTTCCTCAAATGGGATTTTCCTTTGCTAAGGGACATCCTTGCACTTGTAGAACATAGAGACGTGGCTAAAAGTGTATCAAGGATAAGGCCTTCCTTTCCTTTATCTGACTCGGATGTCGTGGAGGTCATCCTTCCTTCCCTTTTTAGATTCACTCCTTTGATAGAAGAAATTGGCAAGGATCCTACCTCTTTAGACATGACAACTCAAGATGCAAAATAGAGGAAAATGAAGAAAGCTCAGGATGATAGACATCCAGAATTAGAACTCCATAGTAGATATGACACAAACACAAGAGACCATAACAAGCTCGACTTTGTAGGTTGCTCCCTATTAGTCGTCTTCCTTGGTGATAGAGAAGAGGGTGAAGGGATCTCAATAATTATGCTAAAATGGCACAAAGGCAATTGGTGGACTTTCCATGGAGTGTATTAATCACTCTGTATTTGAGGTCTTTCTTGGTGATAGAGATAGGGTGCGAGGGGATCTCAAGACGTGTATTGATACAATGGTAGGGGAGTTGGTGGACGATCCATGCAGTGTACTGGTCGCTCCATATCAAATTGAAAGGATAGGCTGAAAATAATAACACAAATGATCAATAGGTACAAGGTAAGAAAGTGAAAAAAATCTTACACAAAAGCAAATCGGGCCAATTTGTAAGTATAGGTGACATGTGGTAGGAATCTAACTATTAGCAAATTGGGGATGACACGTGTCACAATTTTAACTATTGCATTCAAGTATTGGAAACCCTCACATCCCAATCTAATGAGCGCTTGATTGTGGCATTGCCAAGGTTGTCACTATATAAGTTGGATTTTTTGATTGGGCACCTCATTTTGTCATCTTTTGTCATGTGAGCACTTCTCTCTAGTTAGTTAGTCATGGCACGGGTACACCCCTTGTGAAACCCATTTTAGGTCATCCTCGTTCCATATATGTAGAGTATTCATTTGTTGTCCTATTCATGTCCTATTTGCTAGCCACTTGGGTATTCACTGATATGGTGCGATTGATGCTCGGTTGGTGAGTAGGAATAGTGCTTTTTGTGACATATCGAATAGTCCTCCTTCTCGAAAACTCGGCTCATGCACAAATGCTTTAAAGAGACTGGGAAAGCTTAGGAGGCAACCAACCATATTGTCTCAAAAGTAATATTTATTAAAGTAGTCAAGGATATTTCAAATAGAGTGTCGTCTAGGGTTGCGAATGTTGATGGACTTCATAAAAAGTGGCATATTTTAGCTATAGTTTGTTTATAGGAGGTTGTAGAGGACTTCATAATTGATTTCATGAATGATGCTTACATTGCTACTGCCATGCACACATGATCACATTGTTGAACAAGACTTCTATATGGTGAGTAGGCTAAGATATAGGTCTGATAAAGTTTTAAAGCCCTTACATTCTATTGATCATAAAGCCAAATACTTTGTTGACAAGAGGATGTAGAGAACTTCATCATTGATTTCATGAATTATGCTTACATTGCTATTGCTATGCACACAAGATCACATTGTTGAACAAGACTTCAATATGGTAAGTAGGCTAAGATATAAGTTTGATAAAGTTTTGAAGTTGTTATTCACTTGTATCCTATAAGAGGTGCATCTTAGCAAGAGGCTAGCTTGGAGGGGAAAAAGAGGAGGTTGAAAGTGAGGATGTTATTTGCAAGAGAAAGATTGAGTCTCTTGGCCCAGTTAACTATGAGAGGATGGGCAAAGTATTTGGCTAGATGGTTGTAAATGTTTTTCGTGATGTAGAGAAAGAGGATTACCTTAAGACAAGAGTATGTTCAAGAAGAAAAATATTTAGCTATCAGATTCTGTGGTTTATTATTGTTTGAGGTAAGGCTTCTCTTTGTTTTCATTGATTTTTTCAAAGTTTGTTGCACCTTTATTCTCTTATTTGGGCTTTGTTTTTATATAGGGCATACATTGCTTCTCTTAGCAATGATATTGCTAAGATATTGATACACTTTTCTTAATGGATCCATTTTCAAAGTATTGTTTAAATATTCAAGGCTTTAAAATTTTTTTAATATCACTATACACTTCCATATATTTTTCTCATATATTGAAATGTATATTGCTTGTATATATATTTACTTTAACAAATGTTTACTTTACAAAGGACATTGGATTCTAATCTATATTGACATTCTTACTTTGAGAGTCATCCTTATGAAATCTTTTTTTGATATTTATGGCATGACAAAAATCAATTATCAATGGCTTTTCCTCATTTTTTGGTTTACCCTTGTTTTCTAGTTTTGTTGTAGGTAGATTCTTTACTGTTTATTGACAAGGGAAGCTACTGCTGAAGACATTCTAACAGACTGCGTGTTTGCGCCTGATTGCTTGATGGTCTGCCTTGGATGCTCATGGACATGATAAGCATCATCTATGCCATTTGTAGCTTGTATACATGCTTGAGAAGACATCTTGATAGTCTGACATGGCAATGGTTAAGTTGGAGCCAAGATAAGAGCTGAAACAGTCAGCTACAGATCTCAAATTCAGACCAGGCCTGCCACAAGCAAGGAATACATAGCAAATATACTTCTTTGGCATAGCTTGGGAGCTCTCTCACATGCCTGGAAGGACTTGATATAGCATACATATGCTCAGGAAGACATATGTATTGAATGTCATGCTTGGAAGGTGTACTCTCTTGATGAAATCACTCAGATTTGTGAGCTCTTGACAGGCTGAAAACTGTCATTCATAGTTTACAGGAAGCACTTATTTATCTTGGAAGATTGCATGTTTTTTTGTCGGCCTTGATGACATGGGATATGTCTGCTAAATTGGTTGTGGATTGGTATGCTCTTGGAAACTGAAATTTGGATCAGAACACAAATACTTTGACACTCTATTGGTTGGTCATGAACAATGAATGCATTATCTGACATTGCTCTTGAAGACAGGACACTCATCGGTGTTGACAAGTTTATGTATTGGTTCCCATGTATGGTGGCATATGTTTGTGACATTTTGAAGAGTTTGGTGGACTAAAATATACTGTCATTGACTATCTTTGCTTGGTTGAAATTTACAGCAAGTGTACCTTTCTCTTGTACTTGCAGTACATGATGTATACAGTGTCAGACTGACATGTCTGGAACTCCATATACAGAGATAAAGCTCTGAACTGCTGTAAGTGTTCTTGGGGCATGTATCCTCTGTGTTGAGCTCAAAGAAGAGCTGCTGGTTACTATCATTTTCAGCCTATAGACTGCTTGTCTGTACATGAACAGGTTTCCCAAATACATGCTGGTTTTGCATTGAATGCAGTCCGTACATGCAGGCTACAGTACCTAGGTAATTGTCAAGTGTCAGGAGGTGAATGTACCATTGTTTTTAGGCTGAAATACTGATTGTTTGAGCACAGGGTTTGCTGAAAACTGTCATAAACAATTGCAGGCTGAAACTAAACTGTCAGGAAGATTTTGGCTTGCAGGTAGTCAGACAGAGCATACAACATGGCTAATGCAGAGAGGACTGACAACATAACCCAGATAGTGGGAAAAAAGCTTGACAGTAACAATTATGCCATATGGAAGTTCCGCATGGAGAACTTCTTAATAGGGAAAGGCTATTGGGAGTTGGTGATTGGAATGGAAGCTGAACCTGAGCTCCCAGATTGACCTATTGTTGATCAGAGACGATTACACCGAGCTTGGACAAAAAGAGCTCGTAGAGTCTTGCACTGGCTCTCTTTATGTATCTTAGATGCCATGGTAATGCAGATAATGAAGTGCAGCTCTCCTAAGAATGCATGGGACATTTTGGTCAAGTATTATGACACAGCCACAAGTGCCAGGAAGATACAGTTGAAGTAGAAGTTCAACAACATGGAGAGAAAGAGCAGATCTATACAGCATGGAGAGAAAGAGCAGATCTATACAGGATTATGTCACGGAGGTTAAGACCATTGCAGATCAGTTGGTATCAGTTGGTTCACAGGTTGAAGATGAAGACATGGTTGCTGTGACTTTAAATGGCTTGGGGCTTGAGTATAAGTCTTTTGACACTTCTGTGTCTGTGAGGGTTGAAATGCCTGATTTTAATGAGCTGGTTGCGTTGCTTATACATGAGGAGGTTAAACTTGGCTTGGCTACAGGGTCAAGCAGTTCTAAAAATAAGGATGCAGTTTTTTATTCGAATTAGCGCGGCCATGGCAGCTGAGATAGAGGCTATGGATTTGGTAGAGGAGGCCAACAGAATGCATCCTATGGCAATAACAACCAGCAGGTATCGAATGCAATAGGTAGTGGAAACTTTAGAGGTAGGGGAAGATCTAGCCCTAGAGGTAGAGGCTCCTGGCAACAGCAGCGTCCATCTGACAATCCGAATAAGGATAAGGATTGTCATTACTGCGGGAAGTATGGGCATATTGCCAAGGACTGCTGGAAGAAGCAGGGCAATCAGAAAGACAAACAACATGGACATTTTGCTACGTCTAGTCAGGCAGATGATACTTCAGGAGATAGATTGTTTGCCATGTAGTATGTAAAAGACAGAGTTGCTAAAAAAAGCACCGATGATGCAATTTGGTACATTGATTCAGGGGCATCGAATCACATGACTCCTTACGGTGATTGGTTCACTGATATGGTGGTGGTTGAAAAAAATGTCTATGTCTGTACAGGTGATGACACGCAGCATAGCATTGAGCATAAAGGCAAAGTGCCTCTTGTGGATCATGATGGCAGAAAGAAAAATTTGTACGATGTATTGCATGTTCCTTCGATTACGAAGAACTTACTATTTGTCGGTCAGATGACAGAGCAGAACTTGCAGGTTAGATTCAATAAGCATGGTTGCTTTATTGAAGAGTTTGGCAATGGATGCAAGTTGATAGCTCGTGGTCATAGGAATGGCAGAATGTTTACTCTTGATGCTACCTTGCGAGAGCTGAATTCAACTATGTTTGTCCATGGTTCTGGCACTATTAGAGATTTGGAAATTTGGCACAAGAGAGTGGGGCATGTGAATTTACAAAGGCTGCAAATTATGCAAAAAAAATAGCTTGTTACAGGTTTACCCAAGTTCCAATATTCAGATATTGGTCATGTATGCGATGCTTGCCAGTTTGGTAAGCAGTCAAGGTTGCCATTTGTCAGGCATGTAAGGCAGAGTACACGTCCGTTGCAATTAGTGCACTCTGATATTTGGGGGCCAGCCCATAATGCATCCATGGGAGGCTTGAAGTATTATGTGACATTCATTGATGATTACAATCGCTATACTTGGGTTTACATTTTGAAGACAAAGGATGAGGTATTTGCTGTTTTTCAACAGTTTAAAAAGTAGGTTGAAAAGGAATTTGACTACTATATCTCTTGTTTGAGATCAGATAGCGGTGGGGAGTATGTGTCAAATGAGTTTGACAACTTTTTGGCTGAAAATGGCATACGCAGGCAGCTTACCTGCAGCTACACTCCTTAGCAGAATGGGGTAGCTGAAAGAAAGAACATGGCCTTGATGGAAGCTACTTGCACCATGATGAATGAGAAGAAGATGCCGATCTATTATTGTATTGGGCTGAGGCTGTTATGACAGCCATGTATATCTTGAATTGGACTCCCACTGCAGGTATTCATGAGATGACACCGTTTGAGAAGCTGTATGGCTATAAGCTAGATATAAGTCACATGAAAGTCTTTGTCTATCTTGCTTATGTGCATATTCTAGATGAAAAAAGGAAAAAGTTGGATCCAAAAGCACATAAGTGTGTTTTCATTGGATATTCGCAGGAGAAGAAGGCATACAAATGCTATGATCCCTCTACAAGGGAGACTTTGGTGAGCAGGGATGTTATTTTTGATGAGATGGGTTCTTGGTATGTATCATCGGCTACAGTGCCATCGGATATGTCTTCCACTCATGTATCTATAGTTGATTTGCAGCAGAGCACTGCTATGACAGGACCTAGTAGTCAGACAGTATTCCCATGGACAGGGAGATTGAGGAGGTCACTGTCCAGTGACACCAGTATATCAGTGAGGGGGAGATATGATGTCATGGACAGGAAAGGAAAAGAGAAAGTTACTGAGGATGCATCTGGTATGATGACACCTGGTAGAATGATTTCTGGATATGAGTCTGTTGACACTTTAGACAGTGAACTTGGTATTTCGACTGTCTACACGCCTGGCGCAAGGCAGAGCAAGTACATTCCGCCTCATGCGAGAGGGGAATCGAGCAGTGCACCACAGCCTAGACGTTCACAAAGGGTCAGATACCCTGTTGACAGGTTGACATATAGTGGCTACACTGCAAAGCATTATGCTTACATGACAAAAGTGATGGAGATCAAAGAACCAAGTACATATGCTGAAGCAGTGGAAAATGAGAACTGGTATGCAGCTATGGATGAAGAAATGAATGCCTTGGCTAAAAAGAAGACATGGGATCTTGTGCCACTGCCTGAAGGAAAAAAGACCATTGGCTGCAAATGGGTCTACAAAATCAAATGCAAGTCGGATGGCAGTGTGGAAAGGTACAAAGCCAGGCTGGTTGCTAAGGGGTATGCCCAACAGTATGGACTTGATTATGAGGAAACATTCAGCCCTGTTGCCAAGATGGTAACCATATGCACTATGATTGCTTTGGCTGCTGCTAGAGGCTGGAAATTACAGCAGATGGACGTGAAGAATGCATTTCTAATGGTGACTTAGTAGAGGATGTCTATATGGTTCAGCCAGAAGGGTATGCTCACCATGATTTTCAGCATTATGTATGCAAGTTGAAAAAGGCATTGTACGGGCTGAAGTAGGCTCCGAGAGCTTGGCATGCTAGGATCAGTAACTACTTGCAGAGGTTGGGATTTACTGTTGGTAGGGCTGATCACAGCCTATTTACAAAGAAGACTCACAGTGGCTTGGTAGTGCTGGTCATATATGTTGATGATTTGATAATCACTGGTGATGATGACTTGGGCATACAGCATGTAATGAAGATGCTGAAATTTGAATTTGACATGAAAGATCTCGGTGAATTGAAGTACTTTTTGGGTATTAAGGTAATCAAGGCTGAAAATGGTTTATGGCTGATGCAGAAACATTATGCCATGAAAATGCTGAAAAAGTATGGCATGGCTGAATGCAAACCATTGGATACACCCCTTGATCAGAATGTCAAGGTGGACATTAGCACTGGAGTTGAAATTCAGGATGTGACTATGTACAGGCAGATGGTTGGAAGTCTGATCTACTTGACCATCACTAGGCCAGATTTGAGTTATGCGTTTGGGCTCATAAGTCAGTTTATGCAAAAGCCCAGGAAGCCACATTTGGATGCTGTTAGGCGGATTATGAGATATGTTAAGTCCACTGTAGATTATGGGCTGTCCTATATGAGAGATAAGCCCTTGAAATTGGTTGGATACACAGATGCGGATTGGGCAAGATGCTCATATGATCGCAGATCTACGAGTGGTTATGCTTTTGGATTTGGAAGTGGCATGATCAGCTAGAGCAGCAAGAAGCAACCAATGGTTGCATTGTCTAATACTGAGGCAGAGTACAGGGGTGCTGCATTGGCAGCATGCGAGATTTCATGGCTGCTCAAGCTTATGGCTGATTTGGATATTCAGGTGGATGCTCCAATGACCTTATTATGCGACAATCTCAGTAGTGTACTCCTGGCAACGAATCCATTATACCATGCCAGGACAAAACACATAGAGGTACACTACCATTTTATCAGAGAGATGGTTCTTACAGGGAGAGTAGATCTTATACATGTGAAGACTGATGAATAGGTTGCAGATATCTTTACCAAGTCTTTGGGTAAAGATAAGTTTAGTAGTTTTAGACAGCCACTTGGAGTTCATCAGATGATGTGAGCTTGAGGGGAAGTGTTAGAATATCAAGCTCCTATTATTCTCCTGTGAGTATGTATGACCGACATTAGCTGTGTCGAGCTGTATGAGCAAGTGTGGGAGATTAAATAAGTCGGTGGTCTTCGACCCAGTGTGAATGGTCCTATGGACCTTAGTACTATTGTATACACTTATGTTATGTGTGTGGTCTATTAGATAATGAAAGAAAGTGAGAGCACTTCGCTCTTGACTCTTGTCTCTGTCTATGAATCTCTACACACGGGTAGGCCAAGAGGCCTTTTACCCCAACAACCTCCCATGTCGAGTCCGTCTCTGTCTCTGCTACTCTCTAATCCGTCTAAAGAATTTTCTTTGAACATGCCCAAGCTTCCCACAATGGAAGCAAACAATATCTGAAGTAGAAGAACCTGTAGAAGACGACAAGGAATCTAAGTCAACATGAATAGGGCTATCCATAGCATCCACGGAGCTCAAGTAGTCGAGGGCTATCCCAACGGAGGGAACCTGCTCATAAAGACAATCATCTATAAGTACATCAGTGGTAGAAGCATGCTGCAAAGGCTCATGAAACCTCAACAAATGGGAGGACATAAAGGCATCAACCAAGGATGCAAAAGCTTCCACATGAAAAAGAGTTGTAGCTAACTGCATGACATAACCAACCACAGTACAATAAAGCATAAGACATCTGTCTCATAAGAGCATATGGTATTCAGCCATGAAATCAGTCCATAACCATAATGGCAAACATGACTCTGCAACACATTAGACCACATAGTAGCATCCAAGTCAATGCAAGATTGGTAAGTGGCATAAGATCCTACAATGGTCAAGCTCCAGGAGAAGCCCAAGTATTGATACAACAACATCCAAATAAGTGGCTCTATAAAGTACATGATAGTAGACAAAGTGCATAGCCAGGTAAGCATCAAGAGAAACTACTCTTTGATGTGTATGGGCAAAAGCAACCCAACTAGCATAGAAGCTAGGCAACACAGAAGCAACAAAGCCATAACTACTAAACCCAAGCATTGTCAAGAAGTCTAGTGATCAAGGAGTAACCCGCAAAGAACCAAGCATCAATGAGCAATGAAATCTCAATAACCAACTACCAAGACAATGGAGCAAGCATTGCTCAAAACATGTATTTGCATCAAAGTAAATCCAAGATCCATAGTTTGGGCATTAAGGGCCAAATAGCATCCAAGCTGCATAAGTGATAATCCAACCAAATGCAAACTGCTCCACAAAATTCTCAACTGTAAGTCGATTCAAGCCCAAACATCTGCCATACTGCAGCCAAATCCAAAAGCATCCACATCAGACATCATTCCCATAATGGGTAGCACGGGGCATAAACCTTGTCAAGTGAAGTGCCAGCTACAAAGAAAAAATGATAGTGAACCAAGAATTGAGCTCTACTCTCATAAATGCTCTCTCACTCACTCTTGGTCTTCTTAACAACTCCACAGGACAAAAATATCCATGATAATGTTTATAATAGAGATAAAAGATGAGTGCATTTCATAGCTTGATACTATTGTTTTGAGGAGCTCCACTGATCCTTGAAACCACAATCTAACACATTTTGCAGAAATGAAGAATAGAAATGCAGAAACATACCTTGCCTACCCATGCAAGTTGCTTTGCCTATTTAGGAGGCGATTGCTAATAGATTTGTATTATATGCATGCATCTTAGCACTATAGTACTGCTTCACAAACCAACATCATACACAGATATATGATATATCCATAATTTACATTAGCTCTTAGAAGTTGCCTTCTTACTTGTTCAATGATGCATTGATAGAGGGATGGCTCAACAACCTCAAATCTGTCACATAGCAAACAAATATATATATATATATATATATATATAAAGTCCTATCTTTATCAACAATTCTCATGAAAAGAATGTACTAGATAGATGTTCAAACCTATCGATAAGGTTGTTTTGTTTACCATTCCATGGAATTTTGCAGAAAGAAGACACAATGTTCATAGTCTGCACCTCATCATTTTCTCTGTCCACCAAAATATAAACAACAATGCAACATAATACTTTCTACCAAACTATTTTGACTACTATTTTCAGGTCTGATCACACATGGACTACTCTAAAGATTTGCATTTGCTACTGTCCTGATCTGAGAAAGCCTAAGCACTAGTTGTGAGAGTTGGGCAATAGTTTTCATCCACCAAGTAGCCTATTCTAGTCTACATTTTAATGGAATGACCCTGTGTTTTCTGCTGTATAGGTTGCATTTTTCCTAGAGCTATTGCTTTGGCATTTGTTCTGCAGACATTTTGCTTGTTTTGTAGTCAATTTCAACTATTTATGGGAAAACTTGATCTTCCTTAGTTTGTGTTTTCAGCAAGTTTGCATTTTCTAGCAGCTTAATCAGTGCACACTCTAGCAAAGAATCACACATATTAGTTGTCATGCTCAATCCAAAGTGCTACACCCAGTGGCCATTTTCATCTACACTATCACATTTTATGGCCTCTAGGCTTGGCCAGCTTTTGCCAAGTTTCTTGTGTACCATTTTGTATCCTTGTGTAAAAACTTGTTCCTTTGAGCCTTAAACCATTGTGTGGTATTTCATTGTTGATACATTTGAAAAGTTCTTTCCCTTCATATACACTAACATGCTCTTTTCAGCTTGCAGTTGAGATTTAATGGTGGTGTAACATTCCACTCACATGTAATGCTTTATAAGCCCTTGTTGAAGGTGAAATCCTATAATAGGTCTAACTCACCTCAATTCAAGGTCCTTTTATACTTCAAATCCGACCCATGGAGCTTATTGCACATAAATGGCTAGTTTCTCTTTAATTTGAGCAACTTTAGTGTCTATTGCTCTTCATAGTTGCGATAGTGTTTCATCATGAAGCTCTACCCATATAATCTAAATTAGCTTGTTTGAAGAAAATCGTTGCATACCTTTTCTGCCAGACGGACCACTCCTTCCAATTCTCTGTAGGTACAGTTCATAGTCTGGCTCGTGGGGATATTCATTTTTTACTAGTAGATCATAGTTGACCATGAGACTGACCTGAGCTCCCCACCACAAAAAGGCCCCACAATAAAAAAACCAAACAATACAAACAAAGCCAAATAAAGGTACACCATAAAAACCTGTATGTTCATTTTTAGGTATCTTGTACCTAATAGTTTACACACAAGAAACATGTACATAAAACCTTCTACATAATCCATCAACATGAACATAAGGATACTGAATTAATAGACCTAAGTTTCTGACTTGCTCTAGGATATGAAGCATCCTATTTTACACCAATCCTATATCTGGTCTACAAGATATTATGCAAGCTTACATCAGGTGCTTCTTTTTGGTTTTGATGACAAATCTTTTGGCAGCATACCTGGATTGTTTTGAAAACATAGAAAAATGAATTGTGCTTCAAAAGTAGGGCTTCCCTCCAAAAGCAAGCTTTAAGAAGCTCCCAATTATTAGGTCCATACTTTTGAGAGGTATGAGACGCAGGGTGGCTTCTTAATTTGTCAAATGGCACAGATAACTCTTGTTGAACATGGTGACCCACATGATAAGAGTTGAAAGCATCTGAGAACTCTTTTGCAGTGATGAACCTGTAAGACTTCGCTTTGTCAGCCCAATATTGTTCCCGATCCTTCCTGGATGTAACCTGTAAGGTGCAAAATCTATGGTGAGTTCTTTGGGTTTGTCATCCCACACTAACGAGTACACTTAAAGAGCAAAACTACAACGAAAATGTAATCTATAAGTTAGTTATGAGGGAAAGTAACAAAGACGTTACATCTTGTAGAAAATCAGGAGTGCTTTTTCTTTCAGGACACTTGAAACCCATACCCTCAAAGAAGTTCAAAATTGAGTCTCAAGGTCCTTGGTAGACCAGATTTTCTCTTAGCTTGCCTTCTAATACCCATCAACTTGTTTTTCAAAAACCTACAAATATTAGAAAACATTGCCTAATGGGATAACTAGTTCTCCTCCAGGTTTCAATAGTTCTCAGTTAGTTCAAAGGCTTTCATAGACCGGCCTCACCCAACACCTATGCAAGCAGAGATGTTGATGAAAAAGGGTAAGCATGTGTAGATGAAGATGGGGCTATATCTACCATAGATGGATTTTCTGGTTCTATGCAGACTATGCCCCTACTGCCCGAGCCTATCTAATGCATGCTACTACTATTATTGCAATCCTTCATGGCCCACACACAAGTGACCCTACTGCTATGCTCGGAGGCCAATAGTCAGCCTATGTAGCAGATATTTATGCTCTTGATCACAAAGAAGCCTTGGGCAAGGAGATCAAATTATAGACAAATGGATTATTACCCATCTCCCATATCGTCTCTACTACAACAACAAATTTATAGCTCTGGCAAGCCCTTGACAAAATCTATGCTTCCTTCCATAAGAATTTCAAAGGACAACAATGAATGGTGCTTGCAGAAGCCAATAGGGCATAACAATTGTTATCCAACGACTATTTTTCTCCATCAAAAGAATCTTTGTGTGCTCAAGATGGAACCCAACTAAATTGTCGGATCAGAGGTCAAACAATTATACAAACTCTCAACAGAATTCTTCAACCCTTACACATCAACGATTTCCATCCTTTTTACAAACTCCTAGTTATAAGAGACTTGTTCAAGGATTCAACACTCCAGATTTATCAAGATAGGAGTCCCCATCTCATGATGGAAGATGAACAAAGCAACAATCAAAGAAACTATTTCTTAAATTAAAAGGAACATAGATAATTATGATTAATGAAAGGTTGTGCATGATCATTTTCATAATGAGCCAAATTATAACAAGGAATTGATGATTTCTGCATCATGATATGTTCCGATTTAATCTTGTGAACAAGCCTGCAGCTTCACTCAAAGAAGCAAACCATGATGAAGTAGATTTTGAGTTCTCAAGGAATGTATCTAGCCAACCCTACATCCTCCAAACAAATCTTACATCCTCTTGAGGAATGACTACTTGTTTAGCAAAGGAATGACTTTGAAATTTATGACTACATAAAGAAATGCCAATGATATAAAAAAGATATTGCTACGATGTATAAAAGAGCCATACTTCTCAGCAAAATGAGAATCAACAATAATTCTAAGGACCTCTAGTCACAATGTACCACCTGTTTTTGGACCTTACAGTTCAACCATATCCCTATACCCTGTTGAAGTATATTCCCTACCATAACCAAGAAGTACCAATTAGGATGATCATCACTTAGTTATCCAAAGATTTTGCTAACTGATACAATAGGTGTTGATTAAAAATAGTCATATCACTCAGTTATTCAAGGATTGTGTTAATTGATGCACGACAAACTCTTCTCTAGTACTTCAGGTCATTAGTATGTACATCTATAATGTATGAATCCATTATGATATCAAATGGAAGTGTCTATGCATCTTGAAAAAGTAATTCAAACATTCATACTTGACTTTATGCTTACCATAGTCTCCACCAAAACAGATAATGTAGCTGGCTTTCTTGGCTTTATGCAAGTTGGTCTTCATGTATTACGATACATATCTCTGAGTCGCCTTTTGCCCAAGCATTGCTTCTTGCACACAGGTCTAAACCAATATATCCTCTACTTTCTTAAAATCGGTGACTACTAATAGCACCTCTCTCTCACATTCTATGGACTTGACATTTGCACCCTAGATAAAGGTCAATAACCAAGAGTTTTCAAGGTCATCTCTCCAGTAGTAGAAAACCCTAGAAAAGCTTCCACATGGAGGAGAGAACAATAAATTACCAATGAAATTGTAGCATGGTGAATGAGCTAGCAATATCAATGATGTCTGTTGCATCATTAGCCCTACCCTCAACTCCATCTCGTCGAGCACTTTGTAATCCTTTTGGGATCTGGTAATGCACTCTATGCTAGCTTTGGGGTCTTTCAAAAGGGCAGCATCACATCGTCTCCAAGGACATTTTGCGGATCTTGTTCAACATCCAATCTTGTCTTGTTATTTCCTTGCTATTATTGCTGCTGCTTGTAGCCGCTTCATCAATCTTATCCTCGTCGCCAATATGATCCTGAACTTGCTCGCTGTCATCGTCAACACTGAAGGGGACCAAATCTCTACCATCTCTACCCAAGTCAAGTAGCACGATAGCTTGGCACCCATGCACCCTGATCCACAGAACATCGTTATATCCACCTGTCATTTGTCTTCTTTCTTCTTTTTTGTCTTCTTCATCTTCTTCGACTGGATCCAAATGCGAGGTGACAAATTCTAGCAAAAAACCAGCGAAGATGCCAACCTCTGCAATGCTGAGGCCCTCTTCAAGAGCCGCCCTGTGGTCTGATATGGATATCTTGATGTGCTATAATATGGGTACCTTGATGGATGTTCAAAAAGCATAAAGTGGACCTTAACACTAACACTAAGACGTTCTTCCAAGTTTGACACATCTTGCCTAAATGTGTTTATAAGAATGTATGTATTTGTATCCATGCAAGTAGATTGTGTGTGTGTCTCTCTGTGTTTGGGGGGGGGGGGGGGGGGGGGGTGCTTTGTTATATACTATGGTTATATGTGTGTGTATCTGAAGAAGTCAATAATATGTGATGGTGTCTATGTATATTGTTGGCTATAGAGCCCATTGATCAATAATTTGATACTTGCTAATCAATCATTTGATGTTAGATAGTTTGTATTCCAATTTTCATTGATCAAATCAACATGTGTTTGGGCTCTATTACAACCCATAAATAGAGTGCATTTGAGTGTCCTTTTACTATTTTGACAAAGTGGTTTGCTAAGAAAATGCTGAGAAATCATAACTATGCATATGTTTGTGTAATTATGTAATATGTGTGATTATATAGTTTACATTGAGGGAAGTATATGTGTGTGTCTATGTATGCAATTACGTAGTGTGCAATGAGAGAAGAGGGTGTGTGTATATGAAGAAATAAATAATTCCCAATGGTGTACACAATACCATGTCAGCTATAAAGCCCAATGATCCATGATTCCATGCTAGCTAGTCTACATTTTGGCTCTCATTGATCAACCTAGTCTACTCTTGGCCTTTGTTACAACCCACAACTATAGTTCATATGCATAACATAGTATACCTTATACTATTTTGACAGTAAGTTTTGGTGAGGAGATGTTAAGATATCATAATTATTATATGAATGTTAAAATGAGATTGAGGTAGAGACTATATATGCATATCCATGCATTTACGTCTATAGTATTGTGTGTGTACACATGTACACATGCATACATGAGCATACATATGTATGTACGTGTGCTTGTACACATGCATGCATAGGTATGAATACATTCCTATAAAATATTTTGTATGTGTATTAAAATGATGGGGCATGCCAATGCATATATGTTGATATCCAATTTGTGTGTATATGTGTTGTGTGCTCATGCTTTTATAGAGTTATACAATAAATATATGTGCACATGTAGTCGTATGTACTATAATACACTGGTGTAGATACACAAAAACACTCGTATACACAAAAATTATGTGTATGTGTCTCATGTGTATCTACACACATGCATGCATGTATATACACACAATTCTACATCAACATAGTGCAAATATGGTCAATATCACCATTTTTCTATTATCCCCAACATATGAACCTTAGCTTGTATCACGCTTATCTCATATCCACATCAAACCTGATCAACTCACACTTAGATAAAAGTACGGTGGCAACACTACATGGGAATATTCATTATCTCAAGAGAAATGCATCAAAAATTGTGCTAGCATAATCTAGAAATAGCAATCTAGCTCATAAAATGCTTAAGTTGTCTCTTGTGAAGCTTTGAACTCACCCACATTATCTTTCCTATCATTGTTTCCATTTGTATAGTCAAAATCTACATAAACATTCTCTTGCCTATCATCATTTCCATTTATATAATCAAAATCTACATAAACATTACTCTTTGGAAAATAAGGTGCAATGTTGCTTTGGAGTAACTACACAACATTGCAAATGCCATTTTTGCTATTGTTGTCATTCCTTATATCCAATAAGAGGCACTTGAGAGAGTACAACACATTACAAGATGATCAGCAAATGGCATCACCATGATCATTGCTTTTGCCATGCATAAGTATTACTCACTTGGAAATGAGCTCCTACACTCCAAGGCCCATAGGAAGCATATGTAGAAGATATTTTTACCTTTGATCACAAAGAAGCCATGGAGTTACTATCGTTAGGAGAACATTATGGGTGCACACACCTATTAACAAATAGTCATGCAAGGTTTTTTCACATAAAGATTAGACTTGTAAATGCTTTTACTCGACTCTATGCACCCAGGTCGGTGCCTCGCACCTAAAATACAACTTCTAGCCCTCGACCCGCATTGCTAGCTCTAAAGGTCTTCAACATCTCTTACTAGACTTATCACCCACAAACCTTGTTCTTTTGTGTCAATTTCTCCTTCCCTTAGCCACAACTGACTTATAATAAAAAAGTAATACCACCATGTACACAAATGCCATTGGAAAAGGTAATACTGGAGTACCGCTATCTTGGTGAGCTAAGTGGAAAACTAGCTACAGCTATTTTAGTCCCTAGACCATGTAGTGACTCGTGAGTTTCACTTGCACCATGTACTAGAAATGCTTGTGTTCACATAGCTATCACCCTAGCATAGAGCATGATTCTCGATCCTACTAAGGTGTTACTCAACTTAGCTTGAAGTATGCGCATAAGAAGGCAATTCCCTAGTACTCCACAAAAGTTTGTCTCAATCCAAATGACCAATGTGGAAAAAATGATGGACATCCTTCCTAAAAATCAAGGCCTCATGCATGCAACTGCTAGTCATGATGAGTCATATTAAAGATGTTGCCTAAGAAGAATACTAGAGCACTTAGGCTTATCCCTAGTTTGCACTTGCCATAGAAATTTAGGATCAATCCCAAGTCAACGAGATCAAGTAAAATTACAACTCTCAATGCCCATTTTAGAAGAAATCGTATATGCATCGAGTTGACAGTACTTGTAGGGATTGTCAAATCATGAGCAATGTAGAGTAGCAATGTACCACCAAAACAATTCAATCGAATCCAGCTCATTGCAACAACGTCTCTCTTCTCTCCATCATTCTCTCATGTAACCTGGTCTACACCCAAAATTAGAGCATCACCCCCTCTTGTATAAAACCCTACTCGAGAAGGAGTTGCACATAGCTAACTACCTTCAGGGTCCCAACCTCTTGATCAACATTGTTACTTATCATTGTTTGTTAGCAGCTCAAACATTCGATTTGGATCCTCTTGCTAAGTTAGGTGGGACCTCCTGAGAGATACTCCATATCAATTTTACTTCAATTCTCTCAAAGCTAAGCATCAAAGAGAGATTTTCACATTTATTTAGGATGAAAATAGATGCACATTTACTGATGACTAGGATATGCTAATGTTTTCCACAAGCATCTCTCAGTGTTAGCTGAAGTTGAGCCCAATAGTGTTGTTGATTGGTCCTAGTGTGTTGCTAAAATCTTTGATTTCCACTCTAGGAACAATCAACAACACTCTTGGGCTCAACTTCGGCTAGCATTGAGAGATGCTTGTGGAAAACATTAGCATATCCTAGTCATCAATAAAGGTGCATCTATTTTTGTCCTAAATAAATGTGACAGTCTCAAAACATTAGCATATCCTAGTCATTAGTAAAGGTGCATCTATTTTCTTCCTAAATAAATGTGATAGTCTCAAAACATTAGCATATCCTAGTCATTAGTAAAAGTGCATTTATTTTCGTCCTAAATGTGATAGTCTCAAAATTGAGCTAGGATATGCTTAGGACAAAAATAGGTGCACTTTTACTAATGACTAGGATATGCTAATGTTTTGAGACTATCACATTTATTTAGGATGAAAATAGATACATCTTTACTTATGACTAGGATATGCTAAATGTTTTCCACAAGCATCTCTCAGTGCTAGCCGAAGTTGAGCCCAAGAGTGTTGTTGATTGGTCCTAGTGTGTTGCTAAAATCTTGGATGTGGAAATGGAGAGAGTCCTTGGCACCTTGCTGAAATTAGCTTGCTCTTGGGTAAACAATTAATTGAAGGGGAGGTATTATTTGTGCTCAAGTCTATGAAGAGGGGAAGTCCCTTAGCATTTATGGGTTTTAGGTAGAGCTCTGTCTTGCTTTGCGACTTTCAAGATGCATGCTTTAAAGACCTGACTAGCTCAAGTTATTGGACCATGAGTACCTCAAATCTTTTGAATCTAAGAATTGTGTATATGTATGTATGAATACAAGAGTAGATGTAATGCTGAGTAATGTGTGTGTGCAGAGGGGTGTGTGTGAGTCACGTGTATGGGTATGTAAAGAAGGAGCAAGGATAAGTAGTATGTGACATGTGTCTATGTATGTACTATGTGCATGAGTACTATGTACATGTGGCGAATGCTTCTATATACATCCCATAACTGATAAATATTATGGCTAATTTAATATAGTTCTTTCAATATTGGTTTTGCATGAATGATGAAAGAGCCTTCAAAATCTCAATATCCCTTAGAAATGTTGGCGAATAAATAAATTTGGAGTTATAGCTCAACCTACTCAAGTTTCGAAAAAAAAATTGAAAAAATAAAAGTATAGCCATTAAGCGACATATAGCCACTAAAATCATTTATGATTGTGTGTAATAGGTATATCAAGTATATGAGAAGCATACCCAGTGTCCATCTCAAAGTTGCTCTTGTGATGAGTCTTTAAGGCAAACATCTCATCATGAGCACTTCCAGAAAATCAACATATCATCAACATAGAGTACCAAAATAATAAGGCTACCTTTATGATCCTTCTTTTGTGTAAATATATAGATCCATAGTGCTATAGGAGTAAGGCTATGAATGCATAAAGGCATCAACCTTATGATACCATTCCCTAGGCGTCTGCTTAAGTTTATATATACTTTTCCTTAACTCGCACACTAGGTGTTCCTTGACATTTTTCACAAAGCCCTTAGGTTGTTGCATATAAATGTCCTCATGTAGGTCCCCATGTAGAAAAGCCATCCTAACATCCATCTAGTACAAGTCCATATCTAACTATGCGACCAAGGTCAAAACTAAGCGAAGGGTAATCATTTTGGGAGAGAAGATCTCATCAAAGTCAAACTTCCTTTTTCTATTTAAAACCCTTTACAACCAAATGGACATTATATACTGGCTTCGGGCAATCAAAGTTGCTCAACTCATACATTCCACTAGGCAAGGAAACCAACTCCCACGTATGGTTTTTTTGCAATGAGTTAAACTCAAACTACATAGCCCTCTCCCAAGAAGAATTGTCACCTCTATGCATAGCCTCATAAGTAACAATCTCATTAGAATTTGTTACTATATGACACAATGCATAGAGGGTTCATAATAATCAGGAGGATATAAGGCTCCACTAGAGCATTGCAAAATTGGTTATGGAGCAAACACATCTTATCCTCTCTATCTATCATTAACATGATCTAGCATAATGTGCAGATCCTAGGCCACTAGAGTATCAACAATTACAAGATGTCTAATGGGGACTCATTGTATAGTAATAGAAGATTCCTCCTGAAAGATTACATTGTGCACCTCAATCACCTACTTAGGTTCCCTATGGATCTTATTCTCATAAAGCACAACATCATGGCTACATATAACTTTTTGAGTGCGTGGATCCCAAAGACAATAGCTCATCTCACGTGCATCACCATATTTAAGAAAGATGCATATTGTTGCACTTGTCTTTGGGAATATTTAAGAATAGATTAAAATAAGAAAGATGCATATGAGACAGCTTACTAGATAAAATAGATTAAAAACATCAAAATAAGAATAGTCCAGGGATGGGAGATATTGAGAATTAGCCAAAACTTTCATTCCTTTGAGTGATAGGTGCCTAAAGGCAATGATGCCACAGAGATACACAAGGAAGATTAGTGACTATCAATACATGATTAGTATACCCAAAAATAAGAAAAGGAGAAAGACTACCAAGTTTAGTACCTCTACCAAAAATGAGGTTGCTATGAGTGATTTTTCAAGCAGAATCACTAAAACAAATATGATAACTAGTACCATCCAATTGTCCATGAGAGATAAGGCTTTTCATCAAAGTCGAGAAACCAATGCCAATAATATCACATACATGATCATCTCCCAGTTTTTAATAAAACCTGAAATGGTATGGTAGATATAAAACCAATTATGATGCATGATCATATGAAAGCAAGTCTCTGAATCAAGTAATCAACGCTCTGAGAATGAGCATTGACCATTAGTCTTAACTGTGTGGCACCAAGTGAAGAAGAAGCCAATATATAATCACTAAATTGTACTCCAATGCATTAATCCCAACACTCAAAGAATGAGGACTAACCATCAGTCTCAATTTTGTGGCATCAAGTGAAGAAGCAATCAATATGTAATCATTTGAATTGTACTCAAATGCATTAATATATTTAATCTTGACAGTAGACTTAGTGATGTGCTAATTATCTAGTGATTTAGTATTACTTGCATTTTCCATTTGCTTTTATCTCACCTATCTTGACACATCTTATGGCACTATGGCCGTATGTATCCATGCTGACCACAATAATGATATGTAGTTGAAGACTTAAGATCATGGGATTTACGCAAGCCTGCCCATGGGGTTTAGACTTGGACCTATTTGACTATGGGTCTCTACCACGGTAGTCATAACTTCCTCTACTATCATTCCTACTTTGAACTATGAGAGCATGAGAGGCACGAACTGCATTAACATTCTTTCTATTAACCTCAGCAGTGAGGAAAACTCCCTCTACATTTGATTCTTTAAAGCCATCATTAGGAGCATAATTGCTTATGGTAGTACAAAATGTATTTTATGATTTTGAGAGAGTGACAAGCAAAAAATATATACTTAATATTATCATCAAAGATAATCTTATGTAATGTAAGATGGATGCAAATAGAATGGAATTCATTCAAATGAGTAGAGATAGAAGTGCCTTCCTTCATAGAAAGGTCCACAAGCTTCTTGAGTCAATATAAGTATGTTGGACTTTTCTTATCATAAAGATCACATATCTTTCCCATAACTACCATGCACCACTAGTAGTCTCAATGACATTAAAATATACTTGATTAAACAAAATGTAAAATAACCATGGACTTGCATAGCTAATTAAACTTCTCCTAAATATCAATGTCAAGTCTTTTGGCTTTATACCTTTGCATTTCAATAGCTTAACCTACATCTTTTAGACCAAGACTTACCAAAACAAGTGGTTTCCCTCAAGAAAAGTGCTTAAAGGTGGAGCTAGAAGCAAAACAAAGTATCCAAGAGCAAAACAAGTGTAATATATGTGTATCATAGTATCTGGAAGCCCAAAGATACCAAATAATACATTTGAGAGCATATAAATAACATAAACATCCAAGCTTGTAGATAGTAGATCATTAAGCATGCAATCTCTGTCAAATATGAATGTAGGAGAACTTAAAATTAAAGCTCAAGGCTTAAAGAAGAGTATGTTTATACATGACCGAAAATGTTAAGCATATATATGACCAGAGAGCATTCCCAAATGGCATAAAAGCATAGATTACAATGATATTCAAAGCATATGGTTGCTATCCAAACAACAAAGGACCTTCCAATTTGGTTGTGCAAAATGAGCTCTATTTGATTTGTAGAGTATCCCCAAGCATCAATACATCATCACAACATAAAAATCTTAGTGAATAATCATTAATGAAGCATAAACGTTTAAATGCTTGCTATCCCAAACTATGAATATCATGTCTATCCACAAATGATAGTCAATGGTTAAATATCTCTTCCTTGAATGATGTCCAAGTCAGAGACCAATGTGTTAGGAACAATGCCCAATGATTGAGCAAAAAGCAAGAGGGGTGCTAGAGTACAATGTTTGAGGGAAAATGAGTAGAATAGACCCCCTAAACTTGTGTCAAAAAATGCAGATTGCTTCTTAGGGGGTTTTCTTGTTGCTCTTGACCTTCTAGGGTCACTTGCCAATGGCTAAAGGTCCTATTAGAGAGTTGAGGAAGAAGTTCGAGAAGGTAGGGAGTTGATACTTATCTCAAATGATTGAAGGTATGCTTGCCATGGAAGCTTGGTTTGAATCTCTCTTTCTTGAGATGAAGTGGAATCGTTGAAGCTCTTCGAATGTCTGCTTTGATACTAATTGAAAGGGTGAGTAGTAGTAAGAGAGTGAAGAGCACAAGGAGAAGCAAGAGCAATCGCAATAGAATTTTGAACTCATGAGAGCAAGACCAGTGTGTGGAAACTCTAACAGTCATAATGTGTGAGCTATGTTCCCTTCATAATTCTATCATAACAAAGAATAAAGAATAAAGATAACAATGATGGTCGCCACACCTACAGTGTGGAGGTGTACAAGCTTTGGGTATAAGGTAAAGATAGGTGGCTAGATATATGCAATCTTTAACCTCCAAGAAGAGATAGATGGTGGTGGTACTAAGGAGGAGGAGGAGAAGATTGGAGAAGGAGAAGGTAGTGGTGGGTAGTGATAGAGGAGATGGTGCTAATAGTGGAGGAGGTGGTGCTGGTGGAGGAAGTGGTAGTGTTGGTGGCAGTACAATTGGAGGTAGTTGTAAGGGTGACTATTGCAATAAAAGATGGAATATGTGAACCATGTGAAAAGAATAGGGTTGCCAAGAAAAAGTTGGCATCATAACTCACTCCAAAAGCTCGCTCCTTGCACACACTCTCTATTTACTATTACAACAAACTAAGATATAACAGTATTGACTATTAAATACTTATCATCACTACCAACTAAGGTACCATATTACTAACTAAGCGACCATTACATACATTCTATAACTATTACTACCAAGTGACCATCACATACATTCTATAGCTATTACTAAGCCATAATATTTGCTATATCACTACTAACTAAATAATTTCTATCACTATCAAATAATTAAATAAAAATAAAATAAAATAAATATTTAAATAATAACTAAATGTTGAATTAGGTTGAACTAATCACATAAAGTCACCATACTAGTAACTAAGCTACTATTACTACTAACTACATAATTACTATCGTAACTATTGAATCACATTATCTTGCAAGAAAAAAATAATAAATTAAATAATTAAATAATTAAATAGTAAGTATTGAATCACATTGAGCTAATTGCATAAAGCCATCACACTACTAACTAATCCACTATTACTACTAACTAAATAATTACTGTTGTGACTATCAAATCACATTACCTTGCAAGTATAAATTTATTTTACGACTCCTTAAGTTTGTGTACTTGATTGCTTGTTGTTGTCATTGTTGTTAGTTCAACACTCTTTGCTCATTCGATTCTCCTATGTCACTTGTCAAATTTGCTCACTTTGAATTTGCCGTCTTCTCTCACTCGCAAAGTCAAACATTGAGGACTCCCTTGCTCAACTCCTCTATCACTTGTTCGTTAGGTTATTAAGTTATAAACATCTTTAATTAAGTTATATGTATTAAAAAATATTTAATTAATTCATTAATTTATTTAATTTAGTACTTAATGTACTTGACTCGGACTTCACTCTACTCCAACTATCATGTGCTCGTGAACTCCAAACTCATTGAGCTCAAAAACTATTTATCAGTCTCTTGAACTCTAGTTTGAACTTTTGTCTTGTTCAACTCTCAGTCCTTCTTGTTGAACTCTACTTTGAAAATCCAACAAAAACTCTAGTTTAAACTTCCATCTTGTCCAACTCAACGTCTCATTGAACTCAACATACCACTCTTGTTACATTCTCTTTCTTGTCACCACTTTAAACTTCCATCTCGTCCAACTAATTCATCTTTGCCCGTGGGGAGAAGATTATACCCAACCTTGTGTTGTGATCAACTATTTTTTGTGTTAAGTATAATTGTGTGTGTGTGTGTGTACATGAGAGAGAGAGAGAGAGAGAGAGAGAGAGAGAGAGAGAGAGAGAGAGAGAGAGAGAGAGAGAGAGAGAGAGAGAGAGAGAGAGAGAGAGAGAGAGAGAGAGAGAGAGAGAGAGAGAGAGAGAGAGAGAGAGAGAGGCCTTTTTCTCAAATTGATCACTACATGTGTCTAGCATCCAATTCACACATTACACTTCCTTAGAAATCCTAATTTATTATATTACCTCGGTGATAGTGTTGATAGACTGACCACATGTGGGATAGAAGTATAACATGTAAAAATATTTTTACATGTTTAGCTAAGGATGGTTTTTCTTTTATTTGCTTTCTCATTTTCTTTGCATGTTAAATATTTTTACATAATTTAAAAAATATTTTTGAACAAAAGATTTGCACAATGCTTTCAATGCTTATAAATAAGCATATACTTAAAAAAATAAATTCAAATGCAAATGAGAATCAAAAGGCTGCATACTTGTAAATAAAACAACTAGAAAGACTTGTAAATAGAGTAGAGTTCGATAGGAAGAGTCATTTGTCCTCTATGCATGTATCGAAAATTGTAGTCATATTTTGCCCAAATTAAGTCCTTTGCAATCAATCATTACACAAAATGAGATCTTCATGCATTGGCTCTCCTGAATTCAAATTTCTTTTTTGGATTGCAAGAAACATGTGTGCGTGTGTGAGGAATAAATCTCAAGATTCATAAATAGTAGGTGTGCTTATTAAATTCAATAATGGGCAACATCCATAACCTTTGGGAAAACAATAGTGGGTGTGCTTATTAAATTCAATGGTGGACAACATCCATAACCTTTGGAAAAACAATAATATAGAGTCCCATGTCAAATAATCTCATTGAATGAGCTAGGCTACCAAGAATCACCTCGCATGTTGAATACAAGTCAGATAGCTTATGATATGAGTGATAATATTTTTACAACCAATCTAATATTGAATAAGAGGATTAGAAATTTGAGGCTAGGTGATGAGGCATTTTAAAATTTAATAATTAATATTTATCATAAATATTTAGCCCATTACAAAAATTTCAAGTTTTATTTTACTACCAAAGAATAGAATGGGTGTGAATTCTACATTAAAATAAAGCCAAAACCAAAACCACTAGCATATGTTACAACCAAGGGAAAGGAGAATTAAAAGTGAAACGCTAGAAAACATGTCAATGTATGTATAAAAAACTCAAAAGGCATTTGTTGGCTTTTTCCCAATGAAACAATAAATCCTTTCTTAAGCAACATGGTTAGAGGCAAGGAAAGCAAGGAAAAATGATGAACAAAATTTCGATAAAAACTTGCAAATCCTAAGAAAGTAGAGATAACTTTAGCTTTATTAAGGCCTACTTTAATGCCTTCTCCAGAAGCAAAGTGACATCCATATATTTTGTTTCAAATAGAGATAAATTGCTCTTTTTTGGGTTCACATAGCATTGATATTGTTCCAAACAAAAAAATACAAAGATAATTGCTCTTTCTACTCTCCTTCATTTTTTCTAAGAACAAGAATATCCTCTCATAAAACCATTATGCAATGTGAAAATTTCTAACTTGAAAGATTGATTATTATTACTAGATTATTGATTTAAAAACAACTGGATTATCAGTTTGTACATTTTTCTTTCTCACCTTTGAGCTTCTTTATTGAAATGTGGACTATAATTTAGATCATCATTATATTTCTCCACTCCAAGAAAATTGATGTAAACAATAGTTTAATTATTATTGTTGTCCAATAGGAAACAACAAGAAATGTGGTTGTGTTGATTACATTGATAACACATGATAAGCTTAGAAGAAGTGTTGGATAGCATAGGGCTTGAATTATCTACATCAATAATATTAAGAGACAAATGCAAATGGCCTAGAGTTGGAATTTGTTGGGCCTTGCCATGAGTTGGAAATGCCATTGTGAAACTAGGGGGGACTTCAATTATTACAAGTAGGATTGAATATGAAATTGAAACATTTGTTAGAACATCATAATCTAATACCATTGATGTGTAGATTAGATTTGGGACACATAGTCAATATGAGCTCATATTGACTATGTGTCTCAAATCTAATATGCACATATTGACTATGTGTGTCAAATACCATTGACTAGTCCCATTGCTTCCCCAATTAGCTCCACACCTTCCAACAATGAATAGGGCCTTCCACTAGATTGGGCATTTTCTAGTTATCAATGAGATTTAGAGCAGCCTACATCATCCCCAAGATCGGCATTCCAAGATCGGCATTGTGAATTGTGCATGTTGTCTTGGTGGTTGTCCCTTTTAGTTATCTCTAATTTGATCAAGCTCCATACATTGCTCCAACATTGTTCACTTGCTTGGTATTCTCCTTGGTATTGAAGGTTTCCATTTTGATCATTGTCTTGAGTGTTGGAGGCTAGCCACCGTTCATCTATCATTTAAGACAAACTTGCTTTCACTATTTACACAACAAGCATTTGCTTGGTTAATGCTCTAAAAATGCTTATGAAACATGTTTGTTATACTCAAATGATGTATTGATGATTGAGAAAGGCTTTGGATTTGTTAGAGATTGAATAGCTCCATCATTGCAGGATTCTTTGCTCTTATACCCATTGGGTAGCAAGCATACACAGTGAATGCTTATGTATTGAATGTCTACAAATGCTTTGGGGATGTTATATGGATGTATTGATGCTTGACATTGATTATTATGCTTGAATATACTTATGTTGAGCTCGAAGCTTTGTATTTGAGCTTCGTTGGATACACATTTGCAATGGCTATTTGATTCACTAGTTTCCCACTTATGGGCTTGAAGGCTTATTGTTGGTACATGCTCTTGGATGTATTGCTTCATGTCTTTGGACACTTGAATATTATGGGACACATATATTGAGCTTTGCTTTTCCCTTGGAAATTCCGAATTTTCTTCTCTGGGAGCACTTTGATATTTACATTGCAAAGCTTGGACTCTTGAGTAAGTGGGCGACTCTCACATGCTCTTTGGTTTATGTATATACTTCCCTTGTTGCAAACATTGATGATTGTGGGCTCATTTAGATTTGATTTGATACCTTGATAGTTCCTCTTATCAGATGGACTTGTTAGCTTTGGATGGATGCTTCATTATGTACTTGAGCTTCACTATTCATATGCAATGAGTTAGTTGTAGATTGGTGGATCTCTATTGCTTTTGAATATTCTTATGTATAGTTGGCTTATGTACATGCTACCCATTTGTTTGGGATTGCATCTAAGTATTTGACATCTTTGGGTCTTTGACAACATTTGGTACATTGGTAGTTTATGTTCTATCTTACATTGCTAGTTGCATTGTATATCTCAGTTACTACCCAAATATCCTTGGTAGTGGGAGCTTTATATTATGATTTTTTGCCTACATTTATTACAGTTTTATGTTAAACCATGCTACAATTCAATTTTGAGTAGTTTCTTTGAGAGCAGATACTTGTATTCAACAGTCTAGTACTTCCTACTTATGGAAAGTAGTGTATTGGCTCACTCTCACTTCCATTGTATGCTTTTTGGATCAGTTTTGGAATTGATTTCCTTATCTTCAATAGCCCATAATCTCTTTGGTTGGTAGACATAATGGTAAGTGTTTCAAATGCTTCCAATGACAGTGCTATCTTTAATATAGAGAAGTTGGATCACAATAATCTCTTTGGTTGGTAGACATAATGGCAAGTGTTTCAAATGCTTCCAATGACAGTGCTATCTTTAATATAGAGAAGTTGGATCACAATAATTTCAAATATTAGAAGACTCAGTTTTTTGTAGGGTATTGGTGTAAAAGAAACAAGTTAGACCATTGAAAACTAAGGGAATAAAGAAAAAAAATTAAAATAGAGTTTATTGGAAAGAGCTTGATGAGCTATGTATGTCCACCATTCTCTTATCTTGTCTAAGTAGGTTTACTTTAATGTTATTATGAAGGGGGTGCTTATGATTCATTGAAGCAATAGTGTTGTAGAGTGCATGAATAGGACTATTTAAAAAATAGACTGTAATATGCTTAATCAGATAGACTTACCACAATATTTTTAGGCTAAGATAGTTAGTATTGCAATTCATTTGATTAATGGATCCCAATACACTATCTTGGTGGTAGAGTCTATTGCAGAGGAGATATGATTAGCTAAACCTCCCTCATATGCACACTTGTAAGTCTTTGGATGTGAAGCATTTTGCTATATTTTCAAAGACAGTTAATTAAATGCATATTTCTTGGATATGTAATATAGGTGAGATGGGCTATCACCTTTGGGGTCCACATGAAGGCCCCTATGGTAGCCTTATCATTTTAATACTATATGTTTAGGAAATATTGATTGTTGGGAGCACTCATGCTGAGTTGGATGCTTTGAAGACTCAGCTCAAGAAGAGCTTTATGATGAAGGACATGCTATATATCTCTCATCTACTTGATATGCGCATTACACATAATCACTCTAAGGGACTTTTCTACTTAATCTAAAAGGAGTACATCCACAAAGTACTCGAGCGATTCTATATGCAAGGTGACAAGCCTATTAGCTACTCGTTATGTTATCATGTGAAGGTAAGTCAAGTAAATTATCCCTAGTTAGATGATGAGAAGTCTGAGATGGCCAAGATTTCATATATATTTACAGTGGGTAGCTTGATGTATACCATGGTAGCCACTAGACTTGACATAGCATTTTCAATGGAAATTGCAGATTGATATATAACAATACTTGGTTGGCGACATTAGAATGTTGTGAATAATATCATGAGATAACTTAAGAACATTGCAAATATGTGCATTTATTATGGTGGATATGATACTAAAGTCATGAGCTACATAGAGTTTGATTATGTAGGATAATATACAGATAGTATGAAGTCTATTTCTGACTATGTCTTCACTTTATTAGAGGTGTTGTTTCTTAGATATCCAAGGTGCAAAAATGTATGACTTGCTCTACTATCGAGGCTGAGTAAAGCTATTGAGGCTTGCAAGAAGGCTTGATGGTTAGGCTATCAAGTTGCAAACCTTGGTATGACTGACTCCTACATTGCATTTGGACTAAGAGTGCCATCTAATTTGCATATAATCTGGTATTTCATACAAAAACCAAGCACATTGAGCTCCATTATTACTTTATCAAAGAGGTGATTGAGGATAAGCAAATTGAGCTTGTCAAGATCTTGATAGACAAGAATCCTATTAATTTGCTTACTAAAAGTTTTTCAATAGAATGTTATGCCTTCCTTAAGAAGTTAATGGACATAGGATGAAATGTCACCTATTCTTAATCCAATTTTATTTGTATGTACACTGTCACTTTTTTCTTGTTTTCTCCATAGTTAAGTATTTTACTTTTCCTTTAAAGAATACTTGTGCTTAGCTGTCCACATTTACTTTGTACACAGTGTATACATATCTTTACACTGTAGGTGACAGCCACCTATCGTTATTACTTTATTTTTTATTTTTTCTATGATAATAAAATAAAAGAAGACAAGTTGCACATTGTGACTGTTGGAGTATCCATATACTGTCTTGGCTTGTTGCACTATTGTTTGAGGATTGAAATTTGGTAAACTCTTCATATCTCAAAATAAGTGTACACGATAAATCTTAAAAGCATTTAGCACGATTGAGTGTAAGGAGATAACTACACCTATGGAGATCAATGTGAAGTTATCCATTAAGGATACATAAGTACTAGCAAACATTGGGAAATACAAGAGATTGGTTAGTAGTCTCATCTACTTGTGTAACACCAAGCCATATATCAATTTTGCTGTTGGGGTTTTAAGTAGGTTCTCAAATAAACCCCAAGAAAGTCATTGGAAAGCTAGGATGCAAGTGCTCATATACTTGAAGGGAACGACTATGGTGTCACATACAATTTTGAAAGCTCTTATGAAAAACTGAGACCCAAATTGGACTGGTGACAACAATTCTAAAAAATCACTTTTTGGATATTGTTTCTCTTTAGATTCAAGAATTTTCTTTTATATCAATAAAAGAAGCAAATAGTTGCATTGTATTCTATCGAAGCAAAGTACAAGGCAACTTGCTTTGCTATATGTAAAGCAATATAGTCAAGGAAGATCTTATGGCATATGAAAATATATGATGATCCAACAATGCTATGACATAATAATCAAAGTTGCATTATCATTGCCAAAAAGCTAGTTTTTGATGCATACACCAAACACATTGAGATCCAATATCACTATGTGCATGATTTGATTAATGATATAATAATAGAGTTGATCTATTATCCAATGAAGAAGAATGGTGTAGTTATCTTCACCAAAGCTCTTTCAAAGAATCTCCTTTGAATTCATCTTTAAAGTCTTAGCATTGAGCAAAAAATATAGTTCACATATGGATAGACATTTAGCAAAGGGAAGAATGTTAGATATGCTCAATGTCTCACCCTCATTAAGGTGCCACTAATAATTCATGATGCTTAAAGTTGCAAGGTTTCCATTATGAGAAGAAGCCATGTGTGAGCACATTAGGTGGATTCTGACTTGTATATCAAATGAGATCAATGTGATTGAATGGCAAAAATATAACCTTAGTAAATCTAACCTTTGGATTAAATAGAGTAGTTATACTGGTAACAACTTGAGGTACAATGCATTGACAGTTAAGAAAATAATCCCTAGAATGTTTCTTAACTAAGAAAGATTCATAATATGATTGAAAATACTGACCAAAGTACATTCTCGAGCTATAAAAGAAAAACTCCTTTGAAGCCATTGTTAAATCTTTCACCCAATTAGAGTTCTTCTAACTACCCTTAAAGTCTTCGCCTATCATTTGTTTGGATCGCCATCTAAGCTTTATAGTGAAAGCGCATAGGTGGATAGAGCCATCTTTGTATTAGTTCGTTTGAAATTAAAGCAATCTTTGTTTTTCTCATATTTGTTGTGTTCTTTACTCCTTGCTTCGATTCTATCCGTTGTGCCATGTAATTTCTACATATTCTTTATACATCAATGGCGATCTACTTTGTATATGCTTAAATCCATCTTCAAGAGTATTATAATTTGCAAAAGTATAGAAGATATCCCAAGACTCAACGGGAGAAATAAGTAATACTATGGCCTTGATATTTTCTTTAAAACTAATCCCCTACCACGTAAGCTAGCTAGAAATAAAATGAAACTAATTCAAGTGGGCTGACATAGTAGTGCCTTCCTTCATATGAAGCCCATGAGTTTCTTAAGCTAATATAATTGCGAAGTAGAGCTTTACTTATCCTAAAGGCTGCATATCATTCTCCCATAGCTCAAAGAAAGCAACTTTAGAACCTTCAACCGAAAAAGTGCCCATTGGTTCATGCTCAATGCTTCAAACCAAGCCAATTTCCAATGTGGCAATTGATTGGGTAGATAAGTTGGGAGGAAGACCTTGGATCCGGCATGAACAACTTATAGAGGATTATGACAATGGTCTATTATTCTTTGGAAACAAGGCAAAAGTGATAGGAGTGGAAATGGAAACTTGGAAAACCTCTCTTGTCAACTTTGATGATATACCGAGGATGTTATTGGGTCACAAAAACTTGGTAATTTGCAACTATAATTCACCTGGAACTTGCAGAATTTCCACTCAAAAATTTGGGGCTTTTCAATCTGATGCGAATATCCCAAGCTCATTAAGTAAAAACCTCCTTTCGAGGAATCTGTGGAAGCAACAGTTCTTCCATATTTCATCTAGTTGGCTTATAGGGAATGCCTTTTAGGAGGTTAAGAGGAATAGGTACAGAACCAGGGCACAGTTCATCTGTGTGAACATATCTATGATCGCTTTGTTCATGTTAAGTTTTACATGTATATTTCATAACGTCCCTATTTGAGGACCTCTACGCAGAACTCTTCCCAACATGTATATTTTGTAATGCCTTAGAGTTCAAGCTGGAGGGATAAAATTAAGGATAGAATCAAAATTGATGCATGAAGGAGAAGATAAAGGATAGAATCAAAATTGCATGCTTCAGACTCATGCTTTACATCACTTTCCTCTTTTCAAAATCTCTGGAGTCTTGGCCTATCTTAAGCCGCTCAACAAAAGTGAATTGCTGTACAGGACCTGGCATATATCTACACTGCCTGATTCTTCCTGAATGAACCTAAACACTTTGTACTTCAACGATGTCTGCATTCACACCTTGACTGTCAGCTTCAGATGGTGAGACGAGAGATACGGATGTTAATTTATCCCCTTGCTCCAGCTTCATCAACTTTACCCCCCTGCACATAACTTTCAGTGTGTTAGCTTCAAAGAGTTGTTTAGATACGAAACTACAAACTAAGTTAGCCCATGTACTGACTTTGCCCTCCGCCGAAATCGAACAGGAATCTGGCTGACTTTCATTCTATTGAGCATGCCACCATGACTGCCGAGTACGACTTCCTCCTCAACTTCATCATCCTCTGCAAATTATTGATTGAAGTCTCTTACTTTGCTAATCTAGTGTGCCTTAAAAGAGCATCAAAATAATGAAAAATAGTAGGTGATTTGTAACTTGTGAAGGAAGCGGTACCTGATAGGGTAGATCCAACAATGAAAACTGATGCGAGTTTATCGCCTCCCTGAATAAACTGTCGGAAGCAGATTATATAGGTTTAGGCCACTTTATTTGAAGTAAATCCACTGCATAAACCTCCTGTAAAGAAAACCTTAATAGGCGAGAGTAGAAGCGTACTTTGCACCCAACAAGGCCCTTCCTGCTCAATCGACTTGCAGGGAACTCCCTCAGGGGTACTCGCATTCCAATCCCATTCTCTGTAACAAAGAGAAGCCAGGGCGCACTTGTATCCCTTTTCCTGCAGCTCAAAGATGGTACTTAATGGGTGCATGTACTCTCCTGAGTAGTGTCATATAATTCACCCCGCCACACAACAAAGAAGAAAACCAAACAAACAACCGCCAGAAAAGGGAACCGAATTGGGAAGGAACTAAATTAAAGCAACTATTTCGGGCCTCACATGTTCGCCATGAGAAAAAGTATAAGCGTGCATGGGTTGTTGGAAGTGTCGTGCAGAAAGAAGAAAGAAACAAACCTATATTAAAATCCAAAACAACCTCTCACCAAATAAAAAGTATATGTATTCATCATCCCCAAATCCCCGTGGGCCACTTTAAAATGGGTGTCATGCTGTCAACGCTGCAAAGGCATGGGCAGCGATTGTGGTGCTCTGTGACAATGGCCTAGATCCTACAGTAGTGTACAGGTGATGGGTGGGGTTTTTATGGTGGGGTCCATCTGATTGGGCGCCGCTTCGTAGTTCTATCAAGTGTCAGGTGGAGCTTTAATCTCAGGCTGAGTTCTGTCGCGACTCTGTGTCTCCAGAGGTCTTAGAGTAAGAGACCAAGGCATCTCTTGTCTGGGAAGTCCATGATCTTGGAAAGTGGCCAAAAACTATATTGGAAATAGGAGAGGAATCTCCCTCCAATTCCATAACATGTTGGGAATCACGGACTCTGGCTCTCAATTACATAAGAAAGACATCTGATCCTCGTTCTGGGGCTGCCACTCTTGTACAGATTCGACCATCTTCACAAGCAGCTGCCGAGACCGAGACCAGGACCTATGATGAACCCATTCATGTTTGAGGTGAAAGAAGGTGTCTCAGTAAAATGCCACATATGGCTGCCTCCACAAGCTGCTGATGTGACCGGACCATAAATGATCTTTAGCACATCCAAATTTCCTTAAAAAGAAAGGGATCTGTCTCCACTCACAAAAACCCACCTATGCACATTGGTGCCTGGATACCATGTATGCTCTCCAAGTCTGAATGCAGGCACATCATCTGGCTGGAAACTCCGAGCCATGCTTGCTCCATTTGTATGGACCTAGCTCCTGCCCGCTCGAGCACGTCCTTAACAAGTTGTACAAGCCTTGATCACTTGCATCACCTGAATCCCTCCCTCTGTCCCTCAGCCCTGATCATTCGCAATACCTAATTTCCTCCCTCCCTTGCTCTCTCCCACCTTCCCTCCAAGATTATCAGAAGATTGAGAGACAATAGGTCATAAGATACACAGCCATACATTTGGGCTGAAGTTGCAGCAGGCCCAATGATAATAGATGCCCCAGTCCAAAGGGATACATGTTGCCATTGACTAGATAAATTGTTTCTATAGAAATAGCTCTGATCAGCTGTACCTTAGGTCATCTTGCAAAAGATGCAGATTCTGGAATGGTCTCCAGAGGTCTTTGTGTGGTTCTCCACTCATGGGGTTGGATCACCCCCCACCTCGCAATTATCAAAAGAGGAGCTCAAAGTCCAACAGGAGGTCATTAACAGATATTTTCAATCTCAGATCGACTCAACCCACCCCATGCTCCACATATCAACGGACAAACCCCTGGTGGTTTTCTTTTGGGCTAAATTTCTTAAGCCGTTTAGCACAATTAGCAAAATGTTCACTGAAATTTCTCTAAACCTTAGATGGTGCCAGCTGTACCTTAGGTCATCTGGCAACAGATGCAGATTCTGGAATGGTCTCCAGAGGTCTCTGTGTTGTTCTCCACTCATGGGATTGGATCACCTCGCGATTACCAAAAGAGGAGGAGCTCAAAGTCCCACAGGAGGTCTTTAACGGATATTTACAATCTCAGACCGACTCAAACTACACGCATGCTCCACATATCAACAGACAAACTTCTGGTGGTTTTCTTTTGGGGTCAATTTCTTACGCCGTTTAGCAGAATTAACAAATGTTCACCAAATTTACTGTAAACCTTAGATAGCAGCACTCATCATTATAACATCAGATGATTCTTTGCAAATGGACATAGAAGATTACTCAAACTGATGAATGACTGCAGCTGGAACAATATCCATGGTTGCCAATTTGTCATCAGTATTCAGTTTCATTGACCTCACACCCCGAGATGTTCTCCCTGTCGCACGGAACTGAAAAGCCAAAATTATACCAAAGTAAAGATCCTTTGAACTTAATCATAGATGCAAAAGAACAATTAATGAACAGATCCATATGTACCCAATTAATGATCAGATCCTTCAACCTTCGACAATAATATCTGTTTTGCTTAGAAAAAATAAGGAGAATTTTAACTTGGATCATATTCCAGCCATCTACAAAATTAATATGGATTTTGACTGCCATTTTGTCTAAAACATCTCCCAAAAACTACTCTTCAAGTAACCTACTCCCAAGTTCTGTGTTATAGCACGGAGAGAGTTCCACATTCAGAGCCCAAGATAAAGCATTCTCAAGGCTAGGGCAGCCCACAACATGGCAAGATCAAGGCTAAGATCATGACACTCTAGTTAGGGAGCACTAGCATCCAAGGATAAACAACCTCAGCTCCAAAAAGTTACTAACATTTAGGTGCAACCACGAGGAAAACGGAGAAGAAAGAGAATTAAATATACAAGACTATTATAGATATATTAGTTTCAAAGGGTGCATTCAAATTTCTTGTGGTATGGCATTCCCAATTAGTGCTTTGCTTTCTGTGAAGATGTTGTGAAAAATGTGGGATTAAGTGTGCCGCAGCGCTTTTTCAAAGGCCATAAACCCTAAGGACTAGCTCACAGCCCAATGCCCACCAACCCCACTTTTCCAGATTACACTAGTTTTGGCCTATGCTCAGTGTAATCATGACCAATTAAAGTATAAGAAGTAGAGGGAACACTACTTATCAACATTGAGAAGTCTGTAACAGTGACCAATATGGTTCTCAAGGTGAGGCATCTTTCAATCAAAAGGAATAATTAAACAGTTCTAGCTAATTCTGAGGAAGAGCTCAAGATCAAAGAAGTCTTGAAGTGATGTAAGAGAGGAACCTCTGAAGTATAAAGAAGAGGGAAATCAGCATGGTGCAAAATTGAATGGTTTTGTGCAGTGTAGATGGTCTACAGATCCAATACCTGCTCCAAGTGATTGAGAGGAAATCAGCATGGTAAAAAATTGAATAGTTTCATGCAGTGTAGATAGTCTACAGATCCAAAACATGCTCCAAGAGTTCATTTGTAATCTTGAGCTAAAAAGAAACCTTGCAATGTGGAGATTCATATCTTGTAGGTACAGATCTGATACCAGACTCTAATTATATCTGTACCCATCCATCTCCATTAACCCTATGAAAACATTGGAAACTACAATCACTCATATCGTATCATTCTGATTGTATTCTCAGTCGCAATCACAAACATTGTTGTACATGTACACTTGAGGTCCAGTTCCTTTGGAGTGTAGAGTGGAATGAGATGAAATGGAGTACAAGCTGTAAAGTGGCTTACTGCAGTCATGGAAGCCTGCAACCATGCGAAAAAGGGAGCAGCCAGTGAAGGACTGATGGAAAGATGGAAGAAATGAAACAGGCATATAAGGGGACAAAGGCTATTGAGGCTGGTGTTTGGGATATCTTTCTGCTACAGAATGTTCCTCAGCTTATATTTATAGACAACCAAAGAATGGTACTCATTTTACAAGCAAATGGGAGACTGAAGCATATAGCATAGATATATCATTCAATTTTGACATATTACCGAATTTACAGGAAATAAATCTCCATCCTCCAAGCAAATCCAAGGATGCAGAGAAAAATGGAGACCAAGCTGTTAGGCTCATACCACGGTGGCATCACATATTACTCGCAGAATGTAGCCATTCTGAGACCCCATGATGATACTGTCTCCTTCAGCAGCCAGTTTCACCCATTTCAGTTCATCTCCTGGTACCTGGCGTCAAAGATAAACACCCAAGAAAGTGTTGCATGCTGACCTTGAAAGCTGCTAATATGTACATCAATCGTGCATTGGCATCACAAACCAGCTGAATAGCTGTAATCCCTATCGATCTTATGGCTGAAAAGGAAGCTAATGGTGTGCGCTTAATAAAGCCTCCAGCTGTCAGCATCACCAAGAAGTCCGTGTCCTTGAAACTAGACACCGACTTGACAGAGGTTATCCGCTCTCCCGGAGAAATAGCTAGTAACTGCAACAGCACATTGTTATCATACAACTAAACCTGGTGAGCATTATGTAGCAATTGGGCACACAATTGAGCAGATTGAGAAGCTGACCTGGACTAATGGGCTGCCAATGGCAGTTCGAGAACATTCTGGTATTTGATATGCTCGTGTTGAATATACAGTTCCCTTCTCACTTTATACAATCCCAAGAAACAGACAATCAAAACATTTCTTTCACAATCAGAGAAGATTCCCAGACATTCCAGCAGTAGCTTACAAACAGTTAATGGCAAAGAAACACCATAAATTTCAAAAACATCAGCGAACATCTGCAGCTTCATTTGCAAAAGTTTTAACATCCTTTTATTCATGTCTGTAAAAATTTACAGAACTGCACTGTATCGAGCATATAAGCAAGTTTTAAGAAGCATGATCCACGACCACCAAAAAAGATAAGGCCGCACTTACATCAATCAGAATCCCTCTAAGTGCCGGGGTGCCCAGAACTAAAGTCCATACTAGCATTGTGCATTGTGTGCCTTCAAAGACTCCAACAGGAAGCCACTGATCAAGGATCCATAGTGAGAGGATGCATGGAGTTAAACAAATAACTGCGTAACTATGAAGGTAGCCCTAACTCTGAACTCTTCCTAGCAACTAGTAGCTACTAAATAGCAAATATAATGTGTATATTTGGCAATGTAACCATATAATTATGTAAAGGCTGAAGTGGTAGCCGGTATTGAGAAGCTTCTTGATGTGTAATTTTTGTGACGAGAAGATGGCACCGGTTCGTGCGCCGACAGTCTACCTACCAATCTGTTCTTTCTGAACACTCTTTCTCAGCTACCATGGCCCCACGCAAGCACGTTGACGTATCACCTCTTGTTGGACCTTCTCTAGATCATGTATTGGCCAAGTAAAGTGTCTCATTAGGAATTTCATTTGGTTAGGTAGAAGTGGAAGTCCAATGACAACTAAAGTAGCCTATGATAGAATTATTTAGCCCAAACTTAAGGGTAGTTTGGGCATGATTCATACAATCAAAGCAGATCACTCATGGTGAAGCTTATTGTGAGATGTCATTATTCAAGCAAGGAGCCATGGAAGAAGATATTGCTATGGAGATAAGAGACTCGTGTATCTGCTACAAGGCTTCGGAATAGTTTTTACGTTACACTTATTGCAACTAATATCAAGTCTTGGAGATGAGTATCTACAAGAATTCACCTAATTGACCCATGTTGAAGCAACCACTTTTTGTCAACCAAGTACTCCAAATAGAGAATGCCACACCATTAAAGACAGGACGTTGCTCTTTCGATATTCAATCAAATAATGAGTAAGATCTTTCCTCAACACAAATCCTTCATGGCGACATTCTTTGAAGATATGGGATATTCTTTTCGCAAAAAGCTTCTACAATGGAGGAGTGCTTTGCAAATAAATAGAGACATGATAGAGAGCATCAAAGTTTGGTACCCCTACAGTGAAGGTGTAATACAGAAACTTCTCAGACATGGATTGGGTTCTTCAAAAGAACCCTTTCACAGTAGTGTCTACCTACCAGTGGAAAGAGAGTGGTTACTCTCTCAATGCAAATGATGGCAGACTCAAGAGAGAGGAACTTGATTAGTATGGGTCCATAGGTTGCTCTTGAAAGAGGGTTAGAGATATAGCTCATTGTGACAGGACATTGTAAGTTAGACCTAGAATTTAGGCAAGCATGATGGATAACCAAATACATTGGGCATACAAAAGGCCACCACTTCAAAACTACAATGGGACCTTGGGGAGTGGATATAGAGCAACCCATTTGCAAAGACACTTGGGGATATTCCATTTTTTCAATACACCACTAGATTGGGGAGGAGGATCCAAAACAGTTGGATCAAAGTGATGCTAGCAACAACTTAGCATTGCACACAGGGTATATTACCACCTTTGCTTGTTGTCTTCTATAGGGCATTGAAGAATAGCCTTAGACCTAGGAAATTTTTGATCTCTCTCTAGATACTAATACACAAGAGATTAGCAGTTGGTACTTGGCTTGGTTTTGAAGTAGAGACCATGTTCCTTACGTTAGATGCAAAAACCCAAAGTAGACACAGAGACATTGCATACACGACTCATGTCAGATTTTTCACAGAGAGTGGATTTATGGGCTTTGTCATAGACGAGAGCTACTTGTGCTATCCATCTATTGGACATATCCACTACAAAGGCTCAAACATATCCATACTCTCCATGGGAGATGGAAAAGGGTACAAGATAGTTCAAAATTACAAGGAGAGATGGTTTTCTCAAGTCCTAGGATTCTAGCACTCTCCTTCATTGTCAACCATATTTGATCTAGTACTACAGACCTCCCAACTAGTCATCCAATCGAGATTTGTAATAGAGTTCTTGTTTGTTTTTCTTTTTTTTTGAAAAGTCCCTTACAAAGCTCTTTTGTGCTTTGTACTTGGCCGTGGGAAACTTTGTCTCGAGGGAATTTATTAAAAGATTATTTATTTTCTTTGGAGAAAAAAGTATGTTGTGGAGATTCTAAAGAATTCAAGATGACTGATCATAAAACAAAGGTTTCACAGATGGAAGTAAATGTGAAACTATAATCAAAGGATGTATCACCACTTGTGGACATCAACTACTGCATTAAGCCCATAGAAAATTGTTATCTTTCTATTCAACACTAGAAGATCCTAGTTACACAACTAGAGTCCCAAGCAAGTTCTCAAATGAGCCCTAAGAGAACCTTGATAGAGTAAGGATATAGATGCTAAAGTACTTGAAGGGTACTAAAGACTATGGTATGATCTACGAATTGATTCTAAGCTATCACGGACCGAGTATTGCTTCCGAGTCAAACATGTGATTCACATTGGGCAAGAGATATTGATTCTAAGCTATCACGTACCGAGTATTGCTTCCAACATGGATCAAGAATTTTCTCTTGGATTAGTAAGAAGCAACCTAGAGTGGCATTATCTTCAACAAAGCATAAGTACAAGGCAATACACTTTGTTGCTTGTGAAGAAATTCGGGTGAGGATTTTGAGAGACATCACATTTCTAGTGAGTGAGGTAACAACCATGAAGTGCAGCAGTCAAAGGTACGTGCTGATTGAAAAGAACCATGTGTTTCATGCCTACACAAACCATATAGATATGTAGTACCATGATGTACAGAAGCTCCTCAAGGATGGAGCAGTGGAGTTGGAGCATTGTTGGACAAGGAGAAATGTACAGCCATATTTACCAAGGCGGAGATAAACTACCTCAACATCTTCATTGACTCAATGTTGGGCAAATGGGTCCATTGAACCACCTGGATAGTGGGTCAAGGAAAACCACCCATATGTATCTATGACTCTTCAACCTCCAACATTATTAAGTGCTCATACCTTCTAAACTCACTAGCCCCTAGCCAACATCTATTTAGATCACTATCAAAGCTCATAGGAGTGCACAGGTGGACACAATCTTCTGCTGTCAGTTGTATAAATTTGATATAACAAGAAGGTTTTACTCTCTCCTGTTCTCTCTTGTAGTTGTGTTCATTGTTATCTTCCGTTGTGTTGTGTTTTCTTTCGTGAAAGGGTCATGCCACCTAAACCTTCCACACCAATGTTCATAGCAGCCAGAAACGTTAGAAACATTTAGAAACGAAATGTCAGAAACATGTTTCGTAAGTTTCTTTCAAGAAGGGATAAAATAAGAAACACCCGTTTTTTATATATAGGGATTTTTAATAGTTTTGACTGGGAAAAGAGGTTCTAAACCTCTATGGAACTCTCTCTTAAACAAAGAATAGCCTAATTGAGCTTGAGTGATAATAGAGTCAATTGAGAATAATACATTATACATTACATATCCATGATCCATTTTGACTTGTCACTTATGTCAAAGTTAGTCTTTGGACAAGCTATACTATGGTTTAGAACTCAAACATTATGATTCATACATATCATTATACAAAGAAAATTGAAATTAACATGTAAATAGCCTATCTATAATATGGACTGAGTCAAGTTGCAACATCATGATTCTCATTTCAAAACAAACTGACAAAATGTCAAAATCGAGAATGAATTGTAATATATCATAAATAACTCATAAATGAGACTAAAGTCGTATTCAAATCTCAAGACAAGAATGGATACTAGATTGACAAAGTCCAATAACTAAACAAAATCACAAAAAAATCAGTCTCTCGTTCAAAATTTTGAGCCCTCACGAGTCATTACACATCATCATCATCATCATGTTTAACATTGCCCAATAGTTTTTGTCAAAAAAACCATGTTTTGGGTTCCAACTCACCAAAAAAATAAAAATATATAAAAATGCCTACGTTTTTTACTCTCAGAAACGTTTCGTACTTTAAGAACCGTTTCGTAAGTTTCAAATTCAAAGAAACATGTTTCTTAGCGGCTATGCCAATGTTGAACTCTGGTGGGTCCAAAGGCATCCATCAATGGATGGGCCTCCACCTGTAGAAGAATCTCGTGCTCAGCAAGCATTTGGCTAAACTACATGCACTCTCCAGCCTGGTCTCCAAACTCATCACACTAGAGGCACTACAAGACTGCGACCTGAACCTTTGATATCCCCATGGCAATCATTGCATCTAGAAATTCAGACTAGTAGAACAGTCCTGAAGAGGTGGCCTAAATCCACCACTAGGTGGCAAAACTTCATTGCAAGTCTTGGGGAAAGGAGGGTGACCAGGTACCCAGGGAAAGAGTGGGAGAGCTGAAAACCTCAAGATGGTGAAACCACTCTACCAAGGAAGTAAGTACATGGTGTACAGAAGAATGAGAAGGGAACATGCAGGGTAGAGGCAGCGGTACGAGAACGCGAGTTGGCGGCATTCACAAGTGGGGGAGCAGGGCACACGTGAAACAGCAACAAGGAGGGTGGTGACAGTATAGGCACCCAAAAGAAGAGGGGGACAGAATACAGTTGAATGGGAGAAAGTCAAGTGGCACTGGACAAACAGTGAGTACAGAGGGGAGTGGTGCGAAGGAAGTCAGAATGCTGCTAGGGGCTGTCCGCACATGCAAGAAGCTGATGAGAGGATTCACAGCTAGTCCATGATGGGACTAATGCTGGCTTCAAATACAAATTGCTATTTCTAAGACTACAAACGATGAAACTCTGCATAAAATGTGAAACTTGAGCAAAAAGGGCAGAACAAAACTGAGAAAACACCAGATTCTGCACAAAATTCAACATTGCTAAAAAGTACCTGAAAAAAAGAAGGTAATCATGATTCCTGCACACAAAGAACTCAGAAAGGGCATCATTTGCTTTGAGCTTTCCTGAAGTTTTACCAACAGTGCCACGGTTTTGGGCTGCAAAAGTGTCAGGTTTCATTCGTTTGATGTAGCCCTTTTCGCTGAGTGTCTAGGACCCAAACCACAAAATTAAATCAGGAGTATCATATAATTATTGAAGCCATTCAAAACTAAGTACCAAAATCAGGAGTATCATATGATTTTTGAAGCCATCCCATAACTAGCTTACCACCAAGGCTTCTTCATTTGCTATCACGTCAATATCATTCAATACCCCATCATCTTCTAACAAAGCAGTACGTCTTGGAGTTGCAAAATCCTTCTTGATTGCAAGAGCTTCCCTTTCAACAACCTGCAGAACATTCACAGAAAAGAGAGGAGAAAGTCCAATTCAATCTTGTTTCCAAAGGTATTAATTTGGCATGCTCAGCAAAGCTAGATTGTAGATATCATGCTTCTGAAATGCAAAGCAATAGACTAAAATTAAAATACTTCAATGTAACACTATGTTCATTGCATAAAAGAGAGGTAAAATTCAAATTTGGATAATAAAGTAAGCCATCACTAGGCAAACCAAAAATTTATGATGATGTTCTCTCAAGCACAACTATATTTCCTGGTTAGGAATCACTAAGCTACAATTAATATCTCAACAGGAAGACAGAGGAACTGCTCGTAGTAAAGCACATGCTTGCTTAGAAACACAATTTTTAAGAACCGTGATTCCTCTTAAACTGAGCATCTACCATGGTAGGAATTTGATAGCAACCTTTCAGGTTACAACCACAGGCAGACACCAACAAAATACGCTATGTAAAGTGCACAGGAAAGAATTGAAATAAACAGATTAAGCATGCAGAAGGATTTCTCCTTTAGAGAATGTGATCATGGGTATCAAACATGTGTGCAGTTTTCAACACATGCATGCCCACATGTACATCTCACTATGCATGGAAAGCAATGTAAACAGATGTATCAATATACGATAATGGTTCGAGGATGTCAGAAGTAGGAACTCCTAAGGCATCTACACTAGTGAGTCAACCCAAAGTTATGCCGACATGGAACAATCCGGGCCTCTTTTCGGCTTTGAGGCCATCTCTTTTGTGGCCTTTGGCCAATCCCCAAGAAAATATTTAGGCTGGAGCTCTGGCCAATGTGCCAATGTATTGAGGCACTCTTGTATTTTCACCTCTCATAGTGCATGTTCTATTGTGGCTCTTCTTGGTTCTCTTGTCTGTGTTGTCTGTCTCTCCCTCTATTTTGCTCTCTTGTCATTGCAAATTTAACATCTTTCTTTCTGTCATGTGGGAGTGATCCAGATCTAGGTAGAAGGTAAAGCAGGATAGTGCAGGAGTTGTATTGATGTGCTCACTATCAATTGGCAGCGCCACAGCTCAGTTCTGGATGTGAGCCTTTTAGACTCCTTTTCTCAATTTGTGATCACATAAGCACCTGACATCTGTGGGGGTTGTCTCAGCCAAAGGTACTAGTTGGTCTGAAGACCTTGCTGCATTCTTAATGTCTTTCTGACATTCTATATAAATCGCAGAAGATCATTTTTGGGAAAATTTTTATTAAACATAATGGCCAGATACTAATTTATTGTGAATACTAGAGCTATTACATTCACCCACACTTCAAAAACACTGTTCTCACAGTTGGAAAATGGGGAATCTGGCCAATGTATGCCAGTCCTGAACAGACCCTGAAACGTGTGTATAGTGGCCTATACGATTCTCAAGGGAATCCAGGATACAACAATGGACTGTACCCACCACTAAAGTGAGGATCCATCATGTCCCATTGTCTTCTTTTTTTGTTTTTTTGTTTTTTTTTTTTTGGGGTTTTTTTTTGCAAAATAAAGTGTGCCTGTTCATATCACTCAAATGGAACTCGAAGTGCAAGTGCTCAACAGCCTAGCTGGAGCTAAGAATCCCAAATATTTGGGTGCAACCTACAGGGAATTGGGAAGAAATCCAAGATGGGGGACTGTAATGTCACCTGGGTTTGTTATCCCCTAGTATGAACAAGGTTATGTTGCCCCAAGTGTGAAGGAACAGCTCTCAGCGCTCCTATCAATGCCAAAAATCTCCATGAAGATGCTCCCAATGTCCACCACAGAAGTGAATAACGGAGGACCAGAGCTCTGCCAAAGTGACCCAGTCCATATTATCTTGCATCAGTATGTGTCCACCAATCAGTTTCTGTGTAGGTGGAGAAACTCACCAAAGTTTGTCAAATTGAAGATACTGGCCAGGTCCATTCTTTTAGTCCAAATCCAACTCATCCAGGGCTCAACTCTCCCACATCCACAATTGCCGCTCATGAATGTTCAACCAGGTGAAGCATGGGTCCAGCTTCCATGACTTCACTTGCAACCCAATGACATGAATCCTCCTCCACAGAACATCAAGAAAAGCTAGACCCTGTTGCCTTCTGTCCAAGTCTAGCCTGCCACCCTCCTGAGAAATCAATTTGCACCCCGCTGTCTCATTATCAAAGTACTTTTAGTTTTGCTTTCTAACGTTTCATATAATTCCTTTCAATTGTCTTCAGCATTTAAGCACCAAACAACTTTAAATTCTTCCTTCAATAGATAGGTGAACTAACATTCAACCATGAAAACTAATGTGCTTTTCCACAGGGGATACACACTACTATGGGCATGAGGTAAGGCGGCCCACTCTTCCCACAAACTTTGGTAGATCACACGGGGCACACAGTAATATGGGGTTGAAGCAAGGTTGCCCTCTCTTCCCAGCAGTTTTGAGCCTGTACACAGATGAGATTGCTGAGTTCATAGCTAGAGGAGGCAGTAATGGTGCACAACCATATAGACTATTGGTTTACTTTACCACTCTATGCTGATGGCATTATCCGAATGTCTGATTCTAGGTGAACAATGCCACATGAATGTATTAGATACTTTTGCACAAAGATGAAGCTCTCAATGAACCTTGTAAAAACCAAGGTCATGGTCTTTCACACATCTAGGCCAGTCATAAAAGAGAGGCAATCAAGTGGAGGTGGCAGAATCATATGTATACCTAAGCTAAACTCAACCATCACAGAAAGCCATTCATCCATGAGACATTAAACACAGATCAGAACACATGAGGGTATGCTGCACTTGCAAACATGGATTGACAGTGCCACCAGACCCACTCTCAGGAATCTTGCACAAAAGGATGGTTTTTGCATCTCTAAATTGTTTGTCAACACTATAATTCCATCAATTTTTCCCTTCCATAATTTTCACCTTTTTTGTGATTTTCAAGTCTGTATATTTGTTGAAAACCACCATCCATGGTGTGATCCATAATCCTCAACAAATTATCAAGCTCCTTCATTAACATGCAGAAAACACATGCACTTTTATGATTTAGTGGTCGTATGATATGTACTGTCTCAATTTATCAGATACACATCAAGGGCGCAAATTGATCTAACAATCTCTATTGTACACTGGAGATGAAAACAATACCTGCTTGAGGGATGTTCATGTCTCCTTGAAGCCCTATGCATATTATTAGGGGCAGGTAAATCGATTAAGTCTCTGTATTTAAAGAACCTGAGGTGGAAGAATAATCTGCCAATTTTCCCTTGTTTTGATATGCCCCAAAATAGCAATAATGTATTCTTTGCCAACCAAAGGCTGTACATAGTAAATGGCAGACCATGATCGTCAAGTACGAAAAGTTTGATACAGTATGATATGATAAAATATGGCATTAAATTGGAACATTAAGATTTTCAAAGGTATAATACAATAAAAATACATTATTCCCTCCTAAAAGCTACTTAAACCTTTTTTTTCCGACAAAAACGGGTGGAGAAGAAAATGTCAAACAACATAATGCCATGAGAGGATCATATAAGTATAAGAAGCATTTAACTCATACCAAAGTGCAACTTAGACCAAAAAAGAAGTATCCATTAAGTTGGTACCTGATGATACTGATGCATATGGTACAGTACCTAAAGTACAGCATCGTATAAACCCTCTTGTATGTGGTACTAGTGCAGCTATGCACCAAATATCCAAGGCATTGATAGACTAAGGATAGTAGTCCTGCATATGCTTACTGTCATGAATAGAGAAATTCAACAATTTTCTCAATAGTAAACCTTGGATTTTCCCACATGCACAGGGCAGTGCTCCAATGCAATGTGTCAGCAAAAGATGGCTCTAAGCTTTCCTGCAAGACTGCTTACTTTTCTATTCTCTACTTATTCTTTGCCATTTTGCCAGCTTATCTTCCTTCTGTTAGCTTATTCCTTTACTACTTTAGTAAAATTTCTCACAGCTAAACTGTTTCCTTTACAGTATCTTCCCTTTCACATCATTTCTATTGGCATTTGTCCAATTTTGCAGACCTCAGGTACCAACCATGTGACAGTGGGCCTTCCCTTTTCACTTAAGTGTATGCATTCATAAGCAGCCCATTGCAGAAGTTACATTGAAAAAGAAGAAAGACATTTATCAGAATTCCCATGACAACCCTCCAATGCATTCTTATTAACAATTACTTAATCTACAATCCATAACGCATATGCCCACATGAGCCAGAGTTTCCCCACTGGATGCTAATGAGCAAAAATTTCAGTTAAACTTTACAATCCAGAATGTGTATACCTGCAGGATGCGTTGACGACTTGAAAGTAGTTGCTTAAGGTCATGTATTTCATTTGTCAATACATCATGCTCATCAGCAAATTTGCTCCTCTACATGAAACACCAAATCTCAGTTCTCTGTTTAACAAGACAATATTTCTACTATATATCTCAAGGCCATTATGATCATAAACGTGAAACAATCCTAATGTATGTGTGAATCTCTACTCTACCATTAAGATGCAAGGTCAACATCTTTAGCATGGCCAACAAGGTCCACCACATGTTCTAAAGGACAAGGAGATGCAGACTAAGATTTCTACCCTTTTGCAAGGGGTGGTCTTTTCAAACAGAGGCGAAAAAAGCCATCAATGCCATAGTTATAAGAAACCGGAAGAATACAAAGCGAGACACGAATTGCAACCGGAACAGTAATATTTTGGAGTTTCAGGGAGCTTTCAGAACCTAGTCCACATTTGATGGACATAATTGTCTGGGCTACTTTGAGGCGAACATGGAAAGGCCAGGCCTGAGACTTCCAATACAGAAACTTAGCCGCCAGCTTGTGTGAAATCCACTATAGTAGCTGCTTTGGGGGAACATCGACACCCAAAGGGTACCCAAGATGCCTGACAATGGAGCCACGGGGAACAACTATACCCTGCCAGTCCAATGACTGCAAGTCCGATTCTGTACAGCTGAGAATGGCTAATTTCAAAGTATTGATGCGAAGACCGGAAGCCTGACCAAAGAGAGCCCAAACATCTAGTGCTTTACGAAGGTTATCCTTGTCCGCATGCAGAATCATAAAGTTCTCATCAGCCAAGGATTGACTAATGAAGTGCAGTAGGCTCCCTGGCGGCAAGATTGAATCGAATCTCCAAGAGCTCTCTCTCTCTCTCTCTCTCTCTCTCTCTCTCTCTCTCTCTCTCTCTCTCGCTCTCGTGAAGATAACCGAATTAAGTAGAAATATTGACATCACACCAACAGGTCAGCTAAGAAAAAGAGCAAACATAAATCTCCGAAACTTTAACTGTTGAGAATAAAGGGCCCTCGTGACTTTTATATGTGCTCGGGTGTGAACACACTCTTAGCACACTTAAACTTTCATATATATATCTATCTAAAAACCTAAAGAGGTACACTCGTCATTGTACCCACAAGTCATGCTCACTCTCCTCTCTACTCTGCACTCTCTCTGTCTCTCTCTGTTGTGTGTGTCTCGAACCTTGCACCGCAGGGCACAACAAACTAGTATCAAAGCGACAAGGAGTGCACGCTTCTCGAGATGAAACAAACGGCAGGTGTTGCAAGAGTCCCAGGTGGGCTCGACAAGTAGCAACCGGCAACCGTTGCAGAAGGGGGACTGCAAAAGGCGAGCAGGTCGTGAGGTCGTGGGCGACAGTTGCTAAGCGCGCGACAGGGCAATTGATGCACGGCAACAGACTGGCTGCGACTCGATCAGACGACATGCCCCAGGGCGAGGACCTGGTGACCGGCGTGTGGCGACTACACAGTGAGTCAATATAACCCCCCTGGTCACGTTTTTTTTCTTTCTTTTTTTTCTTTAAAAAAATCATTTTCTACCCCTTTTTTGAGGGGGTTTGTACGTATAATCACGGGTTTGTACGTGTAATCACAGAGTGCAGATTTGTGCAATCTTGGGCCGAAAATTTGAGGCTTTTTCTGGATTTGGGAATGGTGATGCAGAGCAAGACCATTTCTCTCAAAAATTGCAAGACTTTGTGATATTTTGCCTTTGACAATTGGGATTTTTCATGTACATGCAAAAGTTGGGCTAAAATTTACCCAATTTCTCGACATTGATGCACATTGGACCTATGCAATTTGGGGCTTTTGCTGTTTGGGCAAAATTTGTGCACCATTTGGTCATTTTATGTACATGCGGGTTTAATTCCATGCAATTTGGACACCTAGCTCTTGGAAAATTTTGGGGGTTTCGCTAAACTTTCTCTATTTTGGTAAAATTGGCCTATTCTATGCATGTCAAAGACAGTGCAAACATATGGCTGATGCTTTCAGCACAAAAAAGGGGGCTTTTGACTGTGCGTGTCAAATTTTGTGCCTATGGGTGCATGCACAACAGAAATTGCAGCTAAATTTTGGGACTTATCATGTAATGTGATGTATTTGCCCTTGAAACAGCTGTAATCAGTTGTGGAGTGCTGTAGCACAAGTTTTGGTGCTTCTGAAAATGTACTTACAAATCTGAAATTTCAGCTTCTACGTGGTCATTTGTTGCTGGTTGGTACTTGTTTGTACCTTGCTCACTTGTGTGACAATTTGGGCCTGCATTTACTTAAAAAATTTGTCAGATTTGGGCTCAAAATTATGGCTGGCAACAGTGACAACAATAATCTCATGCACATTAAGAAGCTTGGAGCACATAACTTTGCAGTCTAGCAAAAACAATGCTATAATATCTTGTTGGAGAAGAAGCAAGCTAAGCCGATTAAGACCAAAGGGGCAAAGCCCGCAGATATGGAATAGGAAGATTGGGAGGAGTTAAATGAGCTTGCACGCTCAACCATCGAGCTATCGATTTTTGATGCCTTGCTGTTTAACATTGAAGGTTTGGATTCTGCATATGCTATTTGGACTCGACTGGAAGAACTGTATGCACAGAAGAGTGCCACAAGCAAAGTGTATTGGTTGAAAAAGCTTATGGATTTGCGTATGAAAGAAGGTACAGCAATGTCTACTCAGTTGAGTGAGTCTAACTCCATTTTCAGCCAGCTGGTTGCCTTGAAGTTCTTGATTGATGAAGAATTTAAGGCTGCATTCTTGCTTTGCACTCTACCAAAGAGTTAGGATACATTTAGGACTACTATGAGCAATTCTAATGTGATTCTTTTGTATGTTGATGTAGAGAGTGCTCTACTCATGGAAGAAATGAATTGGCACAACAATATGTCTAGTAAATGTGGCAAGAAGGGTCACTTTAAACGTGACTGCTGCAAATGGAAGAAAGAAAAAGGAAACGGCAAGAAGACAGATGATAGCAAGGAAGAGAAAAAAGAGAGTTAAGAGCAGTGTCAAAGTTGAAGATGTGAATGTAGTCACTCATGATAGTGACAGTAGGAATTACGTACTCTTTGTCTCTTCACACTTTAGTGCACATACTTTACTTGTAGATACAAATAATGACATGCATACTTGGATTCTCGATTCAAGTGCTTCCTTTCATGTCACCCTTCATCGTGAGCGGTCCTCTAACTATACAGGGGGTCAACATGATGTTGTTCATCTTGGGGACAACTATGCATGTGGCATTGCAGGTATTGCCAATGTGCAGTTGCAATTTCAGCATGGTTTTGTCTTCACACTTCAGCATGTACCTCGGCTCAAAAAAAGCTTGATCAGTGCAGGGCAACTAGATGACAATGGTTTTCATACCACCTTTGGTAATGGGAAATAGAAGATCTCTAAGGGATATAGGGTTATTGCCAAAGGTTGCAAGAGTGATACTTTGTATCCACTACATGTATCTAGTGTGCGTGACCATGCTGTTACCGTGACCGAGCAACCAAGTGTTTCTTTGTGGCATGGCCGGTCGGGACACATGAGTCAAATTGGATGAAAGTGCACAAGCATCTCATAAGAAGTCTCTTTCGCTGAAATCTTCTCCTCTAGAGTTAGTACATTCCGTTGTATGTCAGATGCCAAGGTTATCTTTAGGGGGAAAGATATATTTTGTCACCTTTGTCAATGATGCTACACGGAAGGTATGGGTTTACCCTATTCGTAGCAAGGACGAAGTGCTTGACAAGTATAAAAATGTCTTGGTATTGGTTGAAAATCAAATTGATAAGACACTTAAGTATCTTCGCTCTAACAATGGTGGGGAATATGTATCCAAGGCCTTTGAGACATTTTGTGAGAGCAAAGGGATAAAGAGGGAGCTCACTACCCCTCATAATCCACCCAAAAATGAAGTTGCAGAGCGTATGAATCGGAGCATACAAGCTAAGGTCCGTACAATGCTGTCTCATGTTACATTACCCCATAGTTTTTGGGCAGAGACTGTTATGACAGCCGTACGCTTGATTAATCAGTCACCAAACAGGTCTTGGAAAAGGGGGGGAGGCGAGGAAGAGGGAGTTCCCCAAGAAGCATGGTTGAGCAACCCACCTTCGTATGCACACTTGAAAGTGTTTGGCTGCGAAGCATTTGTGCACATTCGTAAAGAAAAACGCAATAAACTTGAGTAAACGTCCTGTAAATGCCTTTTCCTAGGATATGGTGACAAGAGTGAAATCGGATATAGATTATGGGATCCTGAGAAAAGGAAAGTAGTACGTAGCAATGATGTTATCTTCCGAGAAGATCACATGCATAAACAACCCGAAAAGGCCGAGGAGGTCCGTAGGGTTGTATTTCGAGAAAAAATACATTTTAAAAAACAAAATTTGCCCACTGTACAGCAACAAATACCTATTGTAAATGAACCTACAAACGCAAAAAATAATGCTGGCAATGATCAACTAGCTATTGCCCATAATGATGAGCCACTAGATGTATAGGAACACCTAGAACAGTAAGCTGATAATGGAATTTTGCAGGAACAGCCAACAAACAAAGATCATTCAGTTAGGAGATCGTCTAGGGCTACTAGATAGCCTGATAGATTTGTTCCTTGTGCAAACAATGTGGCTGATTATGTCATGTTGAGAGACTGTGGTGAAGCGTCTTGCTTCAAGGAAGCAATGGACAGACAGGACAGCAAGAAATGGTATAAAGCCATGTTGTCGAAGATGAAATCTCTTGAGAAAAATGGCACTTGAGACTTTGTGCAGTTGCTTAAAGGGCAGAAAACCCTTCCATGTAAATGGGTTTACAAGATGAAGGTCACTTTTGGTTCCTCGCCAAGATACAAAGTAAGATTGGTTGGAAAGGGATACAAGCAGGAACATGGAGTTGACTTCAATGAGATATTCTCTCCTGTATTGTTCAGATTCAAAGAGGCAGAGTGAAGCAACAAGCTTCCTCTCTCACACACTATATATTCCAACCACACTGAATAGTGAAAGATACAACCTACGGTCATAATACCATTCACACCAAAGGACCGACTTATTTAATGTATCTAACTACTATGGCTAGACTAGCTGTGTCCAGCTCATGTCGGTCAACACACACTAAATGAGCTTGATATTCTAACACTCCCCCTCAAGCTCAAGACAACATATGTACTCCAAGTAGCTGTCTAAAACCACAGAACTTATCTTTACCCAGAGACTTGGTAAAGATATCTGCTACCTGCTCATCAGTCCTCACATGCATAAGATCAACCTTTCCTGCAAGGACCATCTCACGAATAAAGTGGTAGTGTACCTCTATGTGTTTTGTCCTGGCATGGTAAACTGGATTCATGGCCAGGAGTACACTACTCAGATTATCACATAACAGTTTCACTGGAGCATCAACCTGAATATCCAAGTCAGCCATAAGCTTGAGCAGCCAAGCAATCTCACATGCTGCCAATGCAGCCCCCCTGTACTCTGCCTCAGTACTAGATAAAGCAACCGTAGGCTGCTTCTTGCTGCTCCAACTGATCATGCCGCTACCAAAGCCAAAGGCATAGCCACTCGTAGATCGTCTGTTAGTTGAGCATCCTGCCCAATCTGCATCTGTGTATCCAATCAATATCAAGGGCTTATCTCTGACATAGAACAGCCCATAGTCTACAGTGGACTTAACATACCTCATGATGCGTCTAACTGCATCCAAGTGCGGCTTTCTCGGCTTTTGCATAAACTGGCTTATCAGCCCTACTGCATAGCTCAAGTCAGGCCTAGTGATGGTCAAGTAAATCAGACTGCCGACCATCTGCCTGTACATAGTCACATCTTCTACTTCACCCCCAGTGTTCATGTCTAGCTTTACATTCTGGTCCAGAGGTGTATCCAGTGGTTTGCATTCAGCCATGCCATACTTCTTAAGCATTTCCATGGCATAGTGCTTCTGCATCAGCCATAAGCCATTTTCATCTGGTACGACCTCAATACCCAAGAAATACTTCAGATCTCCCAGATCTTTCATGTCAAATTCAGATTTCAGCATCTTCATAGCATGCTGAATTCCCATGTCATCATTTCCAGTGATTATCAGGTCATCAACATATATGACCAGCACTACCAAGCCATTGTCAGTCTTCTTTGTAAATAGGCTGTGATCAGCCCTGCCAACAACAAATCCAAGACTCTGCAAGTAACTGCTGATCCTAGCATGCCAGGCTCTCGGAGCCTGCTTCAGCCCATACAGTGCCTTTTTCAGCCTGCACACATAATGCTGAAAATCAGGGTGCTCATACCCTTCCGGCTGAACCATGTATACATCCTCTGTTAAATCACCATTGAGGAATGCATTCTTAACATCCATCTGCTGCAATTTCCAGCCTTTTGCAGCAGCCAAGGCAATAACAGTTCGTATGGTTGCCATTTTTGCAACCGGGCTGAACGTTTCATCATAATCCAAGCCATACTGCTGAGCATATCCTTTAGCGACCAGCCTTGCTTTGTACCTTTCTACACTGCCATCAGACTTACATTTGATTTTATAAACCCATTTGCAGCCAACAGGCTTTTTCCCTTCAGGAAGTGGTACCAAATCCCAAGTTTGATTTTCAGCCAAGGCTTTCATCTCTTCGTCCATAGCCATGCACCAGTTTTCATCCTTTGCTGCTTCAGCATAAGTACCTGGTTCTTTGATCTCCATCACTTTTGTCATGTATGCATAATGCTTTGCAGAATAACCAGAGTACGTCAACCTGTCAACAGGGTATCTGACCCTCTGCGATTGTCTAGGCTGTGGTGCACTACTCGATTCACCTCTCTCATGAGGCGGAATGTACCTGTTCTGCCTCGTGCCAGGCGTATAGACAGTCGGAATACCAAGTTCGCTGTCTAAAGTATCACTAGACTCATAGCCCGAAGTCATTCTGCCAGGTGTCATCATACCATCCTCACTAACTTTCTCTTTTCCTTTGCTGTCCAAGACATCATGTCTCCCCCTCACTGACATACCTGTGTCAGTGGACGGTGAGCTCCTCAATCTCCCTGTCCATGGGGATACTGTCTGACTGATAGGTCCTGTCATAGCAGTGCTCTGCTGCATATCAACTGTAGATACATGAGTGGAAGGCAGATCGGATGGCACTGCAACTGGTGAGACATACCAAGAGCCCAGCTCATCAAAGATGACATCCCTGCTTACCAAAGTCTCCCTGGTAGAGGGATCATAACATTTGTATGCCTTCTTCTCCTGCGAGTATCCAATGAACACACTCTTATGCGCTTTGGGATCCAACTTTTTCCTTTTCTCATCTGGAATGTGCACATAAGCAAGGCAGCCAAAGACCTTCATGTGTCTTACATCCGGCTTATAGCCATAGAGCCTCTCAAACGGTGTCATGTCATGAATGCCTGCAATGGGAGTCCTGTTTAGAATATATGCGGCTGTCACAACAGCCTCTGCCCAATAGTAGAGCGGCATATGCTTCTCATTCATCATGGCCCTAGCAGCTTCCATCAGAACCCTGTTCTTCCTTTCAGCTACTCCGTTTTGCTGCGGAGTGTAGCTGCAGGTTAGCTGCCTACGAATGCCATTTTCAGCCAAAAAATCAGCAAATTCATTGGAGACATACTCCCCACCGCTATCAGATCTCAAGCAAGAGATGTAACACTCAAATTCCTTCTCAACCTGTGCCTTAAATTTCTGAAAAACAGCAAAGACCTCATCTTTTGTTTTCAATATGTGAAGCCAGGTATATCGACTGTAGTCATCAATGAAGGATACATAGTATCTGGAACCCCCCATAGATGCATTATGAGCTGGTCCCCAAACATCAGAGTGCACTAACTGCAGTGGTCGTGTACTCTGTCTTACATGCCTGACAAACGGCAATCGTGACTGCTTACCAAACTGGCAAGCCTCGCAGACATGACCAATATCTGAATATTGGAATCTAGGTAGCCCTGTTACCAGCTGCTTCTTCTGCATGGTCTGCAGCCTCTGCAAATTGACATGCCCCACTCTCTTGTGCCAAATCTCTAAGTCCCTGATAGTGCCAGAACCCTGAGCAAACATAGCGGAATTCAGCTCTGGCAGTGTAGCATCAAGAGTGAACATTCTTCCATTTCTGTGGCCTTTCGCGATCAACTTGCATCCATTGCCAAACTCTTCAATAAAGCATCCATGCTTATTGAAGCGAACCTGCAAGTTCTGCTCTGTCATTTGACCCACAGACAATAGGTTCTTCGTAATCGAAGGAACATGCAAAACATCATGAAGATTCTTCTTCCTGCCATCATGTACAACTAGAGGCACTTTGCCTTTATGCTCAATGCTATGCTGCGTGTCATCACCTGTGCATACATAGCCATGCTTTTCAGCCACCATATCCGTGAACCAATCACCATGAGGGGTCATGTGATTCGACGCCCCCGAGTCAATGTACCACACTGCATCATCAGATGATTTTTCAGCAGCCTTATCTTTGACATATTGCATGGCAAACAGTCTATCACCAGAGTCATCTGCCTGACTAGACGTAGCATAATGTCCATGCTGCTTGCCCTTCTGATTTCCCTGCTTCTTCCAGCAATCCTTTGCAATATGCCCATACTTTCCGCAGTAGTGACAATCCTTGTCCTTATTTGGATTGTCTGACTGACGCTGCTGCTGCCATGAGCCTCTGCCACGGGAGTTCGATCTCCCCCTGCCTCGAAAGTTGCCACTACCTCTTGCATTTGATGACTGCTGATTGCTATTACTATAGGATGCATTCTGCTGGCCTCCTCTGCCAGATCCATAGCCTCTACCACGGCTACCACGACCACGCTGATTCGAATAAAAAACTGCATCCTTATTCTTAGAGCTGCTTGACCCTGTAGCTAAGCCAAGCTTCACCTCTTCATGAATCAATAATGCAACCAGCTCATTAAAATCAGGCATCTCAGCTCGCACAGATACTGAAGTGTCAAAAGACTTATACTCCGGACCCAAGCCATTTAAGGTCACTGCAACCATATCCTCATCTTCTACCTGTGAGCCAACAGATGCGAGCTGATCTGCTAAGGTTTTAATTTCCGTGACATAGTCCTGTATGGATCTGTTCCTCCTCTCTATGTTGTTGAATTTTTGCTTCAGTTGTATCTTCCTGGCACTCGTAGTTGTGCCATAGTACCTGACCAATATGTTCCATGCATCTGCTGGGGATTTACAGTTCATGATCTGCATCACCATAGCATCCGAGATACATAATGATAGCCAATGTAAAACTCTGCGAGCTCTTTCCGTCCAAGCTCGATGTGCTCGTCTTTGATCAGCTGTAGGATTCCTATCTGGAACTTCAGGTTCCGCCTCAACACCTGTCACTAAGTCCCAGTATCCTTTGCCTATCAGAAAGTTCTCCATGCGGAACTTCCATATTGCATAATTGTTGCTATCAAGCTTTTCTCCCACAATCTGGGTTACATTATCAGTTCTATCAGCATTTGCCATGTTGCAGACCTTGCCTGACTACCTGCAAACCAAGATTTTCTTAACAGTTCAACTTCAGCCCGGAACTGTTTATGACAGTTTTCTGCAATTAATTGCAGTAAAAAACCAGGGTATTTCAGCCCACTAACAGTCCAAAACAGCTCACACCAAGTGGCTTAACCTGTGAGTAAAGCAGTCAATGCAAATACTATGTATTCACTTCGGTTTGAACTCCTGCAACCTCACTGCCAGGGTACATATATGCAGTCTGAAAACTGTAATTCTGTGAGTGACCAGCAGTGATTTCAAGCTCAAAACTGAGTAGTATACATGGCATACATATCCTAAACCTTCATAGACATTTGCTAGTACATGTAGCAAACTGAGCATAACCAATGGGGCACAAATCAGTGCATAAATAGCAAGTATAAGTATCAAGCCTTCTGCTTACAAATTGCAGTTAGCAACTTCTCAGTAAACCACAATCAAACCAGCTCCAAAAATAGCCTCAAATCATGTTAGACATTCACTTTGAAGTTTTAGGTTCAATACATGAGCATTCGGGTAACTATAGGCATCCTGTCTTCATGAATCCAATTTATATATATTGCATTTACCGCTTGCAACCACTGAGACAATGTCACTGTAGTAATCACCAGCCTTAGACTTCAACTTCCATGATCCCTTGATGCTCAGCCCAATCCATAAACCTCCAGCATACATATCCCATGCCATACATATGGTAGATCCCAGCCAAGTGTCAAGTAATGCTTCAGTGAAAGCTAATGCTTGCTGCCCACTGTTCTGAGACAGGTTTCCAGCCTGTTTACACTTCCAAATCTGAGTATTTTCTTCAAGGAACTTCAGCTCAAAGTCCTGAGAACTGATACTTATGTCTTCTAGAATGCTCCTAGGCTCTAGTGAGGTCCATAAAGCATGTCAGAGAGCTTCAAGGCTCTTCCAAAGTATTGCATATGCTGTATATACACTGTATACAGCAGTTCAGCCTTCTGTTCCAGGTCTGTGTACTCTGATTTTAGCTCATAAGAGAACTCCAACACAAGCAATGACTTCTTGTAACCCTGAACTACCTTCCAGTGTCTGCTCACTAGCATTTGATGACCTTTTGTACACTGCTCATGTCAGTTTTGCTTCAGCAGAAGCCATGCCTTCAGCAGGCGCAAACACGCAGCCTGGGCAGATCTGTGCTGCTGCACATCTTGCTCATTACTATGATAATGATGCACTCCCTGGTGCTCAATCAGTCCTTGGAAGACTCCTCAGCAAGCCACAACCCTGCTTCAAGCCATGAGACTCCAATGCTTCACAGTACATACCTCTAGTGTGACCTTTGATGGAAATGACAGTCAGTCCTCTTCTTTTTCCAGCTCTTCAGTTCACTCTTCAAGTCTTCTTATTGAGTGCATTCCACCAGTGAGCCCATTCATGGCTCTGATACCATGTTCAGATTCAAAGAGGCAGAGTGAAGCAACAAGCTTCCTCTCTCACACACTATATATTCCAACCACACTGAATAGTGAAAGATACAACCTACGGTCATAATACCATTCACACCAAAGGACCGACTTATTTAATGTATCTAACTACTATGGCTAGACTAGCTGTGTCCAGCTCATGTCGGTCAACACACACTAAATGAGCTTGATATTCTAACACTGTAGTCAAGATAACTACATTGAGAACCATGTTGGGCTTGGTTGCAGCTCAAGATATGGAGCTCATACAGATGGATGTGAAGACTACATTCTTATATGGTGATCTGCATGAAGACATATATATGCAGCAGCCTGAAGGGTTTGTGAAAAAAGGGAAAGAGAAGATACTATGTAAACTCACAAAGAGTTTGTATGGGCTGAAACAATTACCAACAAAATGGTAGCATAAGTTTGATACATTTATGCAGTCTCAAGGTTTTCATAGAAGTCAAGTGGATCACTGCTTGTACACCAAGAAGGCAGCAGATAGCAGCCTAATTATCTTGATTCTCTATGTTGATGATATGCTGATTGCTGGCAGGGATACTCATGCCTTGGACTCACTGAAGCAAAGTCTTCATGGCAACTTTGACATGAATGATCTTGGTGATGCAAATCACATTCTTGGCATGCGAATACTCAGAGATAGGTCAAAAGGATTACTCTATCTATCTTAAGAAGAGTATATCTCCAAGGTTTTGTAGCATTTCAATATGGAGGGGGGGAAAACAATTGGGGTTCCATTGCCATATGTGAAACTCAGTGCACATGAGCCAGATCAGTTGATTCCGTAGAGGAGATCTACCATAACACTAAACCACGAATATGGGCCACATGACCATGGATACTTGTGGCCAAATTTAAAAAAAAGACATTCCGAGTACACCAAATATGCCACAAAGCTGTCCATCTAAGAAAACGGAAGAGGCAAGATTAATCTGATTGCAAAGCAGACATAGAAGTCATTCTTTCCATAATCCACAAACAGGCTGAAATCCGTTGCTGGGTCACCAAAAACCACACATGAGAGACAGCTCCAAATCTATCGAGCAATAGCACACGAGACAAAGAGATGAAGCATTGCCTTGCCACATGTAGTGCAAAATATACAGCGACCATGAGAGATCTTGCGAGCACGCAACGCATTCCCAATTGATAGACCCCCCAATAAGCAACCTCCACATAAATACTTTACCCTGATAAGGAACCTTAGACTTCTAGAGTTGTAGGAGTCTTTCCTACCACTTTCTTTTGATATCCCGGATATGCCATAATTTATTAGCCTTTCCAATAATCATTCTCTTTCCCTAAACCATCTAGTGATAGATTTGATTTGTTGACCTTTTTTCAAAATCATCATGAAGCACAAACATCCAATGTTGTCAGGAAGATAATGGCTGTAATGCAATCAAAGAAGAGAACCTCTGAAGCTTATCCTATATGGACGACCAAATGTCATGATAGCCACGAGGCACCCAAAACTGCTGACGAATACGCCGGAAAGAATAAAGATTGGATTGCCCAAGAATAACACCATCATGGACTGACTGCAACCCCAAATGAGCCATGCAATGAAACTTATCTCGCAGCAAATCTTTTTCAGGCCAATCCAACAACCTAGAGGTAGCCAACACTTCTCCTTGCTGCGAATTCTCCTCCTTACGAAGATCAAGAGAGTGCCAAACTGCAAAACGTAACATCTTCTACCAGGATGTAATCAAATGAGAAGGGAGAAAAGACTGGAAGACCTAGATAGGCCTTATAGAGTTTAACGCCTGCCACCAAGAAGCTTGAATAACTGTGCTACCATGAGAGATGCCACTCTTTTCTATGAAAAATTTTACAATATGTGACCATGTATAAATCTGTACACACAGTGCTTACAAAAGTACAAGTCTCAAAGCAACCATATGCAAATTAACATCCAATAAAGCCGCTCCTCGCATCCATTTAGAAGTAGTCACATACTGCCACAAAATCCACTCATGGCCCAAATGATTCCCTTTCTTTTTCCACAACGTAAAGCGAATAGGCTGAACCAATTCCAAAAGAGAATTCTTAGTCCAAGGAAGTAGTGGCAAAGAAAACAAAACCATACTCATCATGATGCATTGAGAAACTTTAAGTCTCACATGAAGAGGCCAGCCTTGAGATTTCCAATACATGAACTGATCATGTATACGGGATGACATCCAATCAAGCAAGGCACGAGAGGTACATCCACACCAATAGGATAACCCAAGTGTCCGGTAGTATCTCCTCTAGAAATCACAACTCCTTGCTAACCCAAAACTTGCAAATCTCTCTCCGTACAAGAAAGCAATGTAGACTTTTGAGTATTGATATGAAGTCCTAATGCTAAAGCAATGAGATTCCAGCCATTGCCCAATTAACATTGGTACAATCAGCCTTTAGAAACACAAAGGAATCATCCACCAAAGATTGACCCAAAAGTTGGGCACCGCTAGCAGGAGACAAGCAAACAATCTCGCCTTGATCAACCAACGTATCCAACAATGAGAGCATCGAGTGAGTGATCAAAGCGAATAGCAAAGGAGTAAGAGGATAGCATTGCCGAAGAGATCGAGACAAGCCAATTTCGTCTATGATCCCTCCATTAAGTGCAATGCGAGCGACTGCACCTAGACTAATGGTATCAACAAGGGAAGTCATGCGAGGACCAAATCCCATGGTGGACATCAGCTGCTGCAAGAAGGACAAGCTGACATGATCAAATGCCTTTTCAAGATCAAGCTCAAGCATAACAATGTACAGGCCTAAGGCTTTCGCATAATCAACCCCCAGTTGAACATTCAAAATGTTATGCAATATATTCCGTCCCTTAACGAAGCCATATTGTCGTGGATGAAGCAAGTACGGATATACTTTCTACAATCTAAGTACGGCTATACTTTCTACAATCTATTTACATAATTTTAGCGAAGATTTTGTACAAGGAACCCATGACAGAAGTTGGTCTCCATTGTTTCAAAGAGGTCAGAGAAGGAATCTTAGGTAGTAATCGACTCACAACAATCTTTCAGTCTAAAGGCATCCTACTTGAAGTCCAAACTTGCTAACACAAGCAAGTTAATGGGTCCTTAAGCTACTCAACATGGGCTGAAAAAAGCTCATTAGAAAGCCCATCCCAACCCAGGCTTTTCTTTCGTGGTAAATAGGACAGCACATCCTCCACTTCAGCCTCTGTGATATGAGCTTCCATCAAATCAACCCATTCAGGCTTAACTTGATTACTAACCAAATCGCAAATGTATTGATCAGCAAAGCGAACAGCATCTGAAAAGAATCTCTTGTGGTCCCAACAAAGATTTATAATAATGAACACACATTTAAATGATGGAAGTAGGATCAGTCACCATAACACCTTGCTCATCCATCAAATGGACAATCTCTCCCTCTCTCTTTTGTAATGGATATTATATTTATAAAGTACTAAACGACAAAAGGGTTACAAAAGTTATGGCAAAGACGCAGAGGAAATTGCCATATGCCAAGGAAGTAAGTCCTCTCGAGGGAGTAAGTCAGAGTGCCGAATGAGATCTATCTGCCAATGCAAGAGACCTTTAAGCTTAGCAATATGTCCCTGAACATTAAAGGCGGAATTAAAAAGAAAAGCATTCCGAATGGTCCAATTGTGCCAACAGCCCCAATATCTAAGAAAGTGAAACAAGATCTTCATATGCGACTGTGCCGGTGTGGGGTATTTGGGCCACACAAAAACCCAATCAAAAGGGCTTAGCGAGAAACCAACCATTACTCGCCAAACCGCTGACAAGAGTGACCAGATTTTCTTAGCGAGAGGGCAAGAAATAAATCGATGACGGGCCAATTCCACACTGGTGGTGCAAAAGAAACAATTGCCGTTGGAGATTCGACGCTTGGAAAGGGCTGAAGCAAGAGGAAGACCACCAATCATCACCCTCCAAAGAAAGACCTTGCATTTGAAAGGTGTCTTGTTCAACCAGCCCTCCATCACAGTTACCTTCCACCATGACTGAGATTTACGCAATCCCCATACAGTATTAGCTTTAGTAACCAGCCATTGATGATCTTTCATCAGAAGATGATACACCTGGTTAGCTGAGGCCTTTTCCAAATTCAGCCAGACTGCAAGGTCCCAGTCCTACCAGGGACGATCCGAAGCAAGGGCAAGAAAGGGTTGTCTACTTTGGAGCATCATCAAAAGCTGTCCCCATAAATCACAGTATCCACGAGGGATCCTGAAAAGCCTCATGGCTGTAAGAAACGATATCAACACATTGCGACTGGCAAGGGTGGCATCTGCAAGTGAAGTCAATCCCAAACGTGCCATGCGGTTAAATTTTGATTTGAGCTCATGTTTGCCTTCCCAAGAAAGTAATCGCGAGGCTGCCAACAATTCCAGTTGAAAAGAGTTAGTAGCTAAGCGATCCTCCGCTGGATGCCACTGAGCCTTCTGGAGAACCAATTTCCAGGAACATACCAAATGAGCAAGCAAGGATGATAAAGGACTAGAAAACCGAAAGTCTGCATTAAGAACATGCCACCAGGAGCTCCGAATTTGGGTATTACCATGCACAAGCCCGTGATCCTCAAGAAAATAACGGGCTATAAAGGCCCACGGGTGATGATCCAAGCACATGGCACGAAAAAGAGACCAACGGAGTGCCAGCATATGAGTTTCGGCATCCAAAATAGCCCCACTACCCATGCGTTTGGGGGTACATGCATGCGACCAAGAAATCCATGAAATGCCTGCCTGCAAGGAGTCCTTCCATAGCATGAAATGAATGTACTGAGTAAGAGCATTCAATATAGTAGTAGTCCAAGGCAGCAATGGCAAGAAATATGTCAGCATTGGCAACATAATTGTCCGAGCAACTTTGAGGCGAACCCACGCCTGTGACTTCCAATACAGAAACTTAGCTGTCAGTTTCTGTGAAATCCACTCTAGTAGTTGCTTTGGCCGAACATCAACACCCAAAGGATACCCAAGATGCCTGACAATGGAACCATGGGGAATAACCATTCCCTGCCAATCCAATGACTGCAAATCTGACTCCGTGCAACTAAGCATGGCTGATTTCAAAGCATTGATATGAAGACCAGAAGCATGACCAAAGAGAGTCCAAACATCTAATGCTTTGCGAAGATTATCCTTGTCCGCATGCAAAATCATAAAGTTCTCATCAGCCAAGGATTGACTAATGAAGTGCTGTCCAAAAGGAAGAGACAATCCAGCCAGCTGAGTAGAAGCTGCCATATGAGATAACATCGAAAGAACCGGATGAGTCGCAAGAGCAAAAAAAAGAGGACTCAAAGGGCAACCCTGTCTCACAGAGCGTGCAAGGATAAATGGTTCGGTAACACCACCATTCAACATAACTCGCGAAGAAGCCGCAGTACTAATGGTGTAGATCAAACGAGACATCCGAGTACCAAAGCCCATAGTAGACATAGGTTCTACAATGAAAGACCAGTCTAAATAATCAAAAGCCTTTTCCAGGTCCAATTGAATCAATATCACCTCCTGATTAGAGTGCCTTGCATAGTCAATAGCCATTTGCACATTTAGGACATTATGCAGAATGTTTCGACCCTTAATGAAACCATATTGAAGAGGATGCACAATGACAGGAAGATGCTTATGGAGCCGATTCACCATTACTTTGGAAAATATTTTATACATAGAACCCATCAAAGAAATTGGTCGCCAATGTTTCAACATAGACGGCGAAGGAACTTTTGGAAGTAGTTTGATAAGTCATTCTTTCCATGAGGAAGGCATGAACCCCGTTTCCCAAACCTGCTGAAACATAGTCGTCAATGGTTTCACCAGTTGGGTAGCAAAAACCTCAAAGAATTCATTGGTGAGACCATCCCAACCGGGACTTTTATCCTTGGGCAAGTGTAACAAAACATCCATAACCTTCGCCTCACGAATATCTGTCTCCAAAGTAGTTTGCATGTCATGTGGAACCTGATTGCGGACCAAATCATAGAAAACTCAGCAGGCATGAGTAATTTGGTCAGAAGGTGGAGGAGTAGAACCAAGAAGGTCTAGAAAATAATTCCTACACATATTCACAATAGTCTGAGGATCAATGACCATTTGACCTTCTGTATCCTGGGATCTAGTCATATTCTCTCGAGCAGGAGACGCATGGAGAGCTCGAAAGAACTTATGAGTCTGACAAGCACTATCTTGCAAATTCTCAATCAAATTTTGCCATTTGGCCTGCTAATAAGATTTCAACTGAAACTCTTTAATAAGATCAGCCAAACGCATAGCCAATGGCAGCATAAATATATCATCTGGAGTCTCCACTAGTAGAGAACGAACCAAAGCCAGTAATTACTTCGTTGCTTGTCGGCGCCGCCGACAAAGAGAGGCATGATGGATCCCATATACTGCCGAACAACCCGCTGCACATTAGAGAGCAATCGTTCAAAAGAAGCATTGCCCTCAGAGGAGAAGTCCAATAAAAATCTATCAATCAATTGCTGCATATAACCCTGAAAGATTGAATGCTTCAAATAAGACGAGTTGAAACGCAAAGGGAGTCTATCCAGAAATTGCTTAAAAGGTGCAATGGATTGTACAAGCATCTCAAACTGTAGAGGAAAATGGTCCAACAAGGCATATTGCTACAACACTTTCATTTCCAGCATCTCAGGAAGAAAAGCATCATCCTGCATAATGTACATGCGGTCCAACCGCGACCATGTAGTTGTATACTGCGTAGAATGAAAAGTAAACCCTGTAGAAGAAGGCTGTAGCCATGACCAGAGATCTTGCTTAAGTACGGCAAGAGCAAACGCATTCCACACACGGCTTTCCAGAGCGTCCATCACCGAATGCTCTGATGTGGACTGTGAAGGATCAACACACATATTAAAATCCCCCATCAAAAAACCCCGTCTGCCAAGTGACAAGGAGGTCCGCAAAGTATTCCAAAGATCCCGGCGGGATAAAGGGTCATTTGGAGCATAGAGCCCAAGTAACCATAAGATCTCTCGTTCAAATAAAACTTCAATCACCACAAAACGACCATGTACATCATTTTTAATAAGAACAGGCTGATATTTCTCATGTACAATCATAAGCACACCAGAATAATGCGTGGCATGTGTCCTTGCATAAAACAAGCGAAACCCATGGCAATCCACAACTTTTCCTGCTTCACCGTGACTCTTGTACTCAACAGCACACAAGACATCCCACTAATTCTCATGCAATAAACTCCACATGGCATGTTGCTTATTGCGAGAACAAATGCCTCGCACATTCCACGTGGCTATCTTCATGTGTATTCAAAAAAGAAAATCAGGAACAAGGCAAAGCTTGCCTCGATTTAACCTTTTCTGCTAGAATATCAAGGACTCTCTCATCCAAAAAATCAGCTAACACGGCAAAAGAGTTCTAACGGCCAGATTTAGAGGTAGACGGTGTTTCCACTGTCTTGGGGATGGAGCGGGGATAACGACGATCCCGTGGGGTAATCACATTATCTCTAGCATCAAAAGCCAGCTTAGCAAGTAGGCCCTTCGGACCATCCGTATATACTTTCCTAGTGGGCCGATCGCGAGGAGCAGAAGAAACCATAGCATGAGTAGTGTGCTCTGAAGACAATATGTCTTTCCTGCGCATATAAGTACGCAAGGAATCTTGTGAAGCATTAGGCACAGTATCCGCCATGCCAACACCAAACCTTTTACCTTTTTTGGCACGTACATCTACCCAGTCATTGTCACGGGAATCCAAACCCGAAACATGTTGTTTGCCTTTATCCAAAACTTTAGGTGGCTGGGTCGCATCCTGCGACGGAGCATCAAGCACCATATCTTCCATGGGAGGCAAAACATACTCAGCATCTGAAGTCTGTTGCTTCACTGCACATTCGGCCATAAAATGCTCCAATTTTCCACACAAAAAACAATGCCCTGCAAAGTTACCCCATTTCAAATGAAAGTGCAAAGGATGCATGCCAAAGCAATTAAGACGTAAACAAGCCGGCCTTTTCCGGGCAGTGTCCCATAACATACATGCCAAAGCAATTAAGACGTAAACAAGCCGGCCTTTTCCGCGCAGTGTCCCATAACATACACAAACGGTTATGATTCGTGGCACTTAGGCTCGGGGGAACCAAAATAGTGGCCACAATGGCCATGGCATCCTTTAACAGTGGCCAATAGACAGTCGGACAGTTTTCCACATCAACCCACACCGGCCATTCGCATTGAAGCAAGTGCTGAAAATCTAGCATTGGGCGCCATGGCACAACATGGACCAAACGGCGATCAAAGAACAATGACATCCGATTACCAAAACCCATCGCAGACATAAGTTCTGCAATGAAAGACCAGTCTAAGTAGTCAAAAGCCTTTTCCAAATCCAATTGAATCAATACCACTTCCTGACTAGAGTGCCTGGCATAGTCAATAGCCATTTGCACATTTAAGATATTATGCAGAATGTTGCGGCCCTTAATGAAACCATATTGAAGAGGATGCACAATAGCTGGAAGGTGCTTATGGAGCCAATTCGCCAGCACTTTGGAAAAGATTTTATACATCGAACCCATCAAAGAAATTGGTCTCCAATGTTGCAACATTGATGATGAAGGAACCTTTGGAAGCAGTTTGATAAGGCCTTCTTTCCATGAGGAGGGCATGACCCCTGTTTCCCAAACCTGCTAAAACATAGCCGCCAATGGCTTCACCAGTTGGGTGGCTGAGCTCTCAAAGAATTCATTGGTGAGACCATCCCAACCAGGACTTTTATCCTTGGGCAGGTGTAACAAAACATCCATAACCTCATCCTCACAAATATCTGCCTCCGAAGTAGTTTGCATATCAAGTGGAACCTAATGGCGGACCAAATCATAGAAGACAGAGCGGGCATGCGTAACCTAGTCAGAAGGTGACGGAGAAAAACCCAAAAGATCCCGAATATAATTCCTGCACATATTGACAACGGTCTAGGGATCAATGACCATTCAAGCTTCTAAATCTTGGAGTCTAGTCATATTTTCTCGAGCCGGAGAAGCATGCAAGGCGCAAAAGAACTTATGAGTCTGACAAGCACTATCTTGCAAATTGTCAGTCAAGTTGTGCAGTTTGGCCTGTTGATAAGATTTCAATTGAAATTCTTTAATAAGACCAGCCACACGCTGCGCCAGAGACAGCAGAAATTCATCATCTGGGGAGTCCACCAGCAGTGAACAAACCAAAGCCAGTAAATCCTCCGCTGCGTGTCGACGCCTCCGACAAATAGAGGCATGATGGATCCCATACTGCCGCACAACCCGTTGCACATCAGAGAGCAGTCGTTCAAAGGAAGCCAAGCCCTCAGAGGCGAAGTCCACTAAAAACCTCTCAATCAATTGCTGCATAAAGCCCTGAAAGATTGGATGCTTCAAATAAGACAAGTTGAAATGTAAAGGCAGTCTATCCAGCAACTGCATAAAAGGTGCAATGGGTTGTACAAGTATCTCAAGCTGGAGAGGGAAATGGTCCGACAAGGCATATTGCTGCAAGACTTTCATTTCCAACATCTCAGGAAGAAAATCATCATCCTGCATGATATACATTCGGTCCAGCCGCGACCATGTAGTTGCATATTGTGCGGAATGAAAAGTAAACCTTGGAGAAGAAGGGTGGAGCCAAGACCATAGATCTTGCTTAAGTACCTCAAGAGCAAAGGCATTCCACACCCAGCTTTCCGGAGCATCCATCACCGAATGCCCTGAAGTGGACTGAGAAGAGTCAACACACATATTGAAATCCCCCATAAAAAAACCCCTTCTGCCAAGTGACACGGAGCTCTGCAAAGTCTTCCAAAGATGCCATCGAGATGAAGGGTCATTCGGAGCATAGAGGCCCAGCAACCATAAGATCTCTCCTTCAAATAAAACTTCGATTACCACAAAGCGGCCCTGTACATCGTTTTTAATAAGGACAGGCTGGTATTTCTCATGGACAATAAAAGCACGCCAGAATAGTGCATAGCATGTGTTTCTACATAAAACAAGCGAAACCCATGGCAATCCACAACTTTTCTTGCTTCACCGTGGCTCTTGTGCTCAACCACACACAAGACATCCCACTGATTCTCATGCAAGACAGTCCACATGGCATGTTGCTTATGGCGAGAACAAATGCCTCGCACATTCCACGTGGCTATCTTCATGTATTTTCAAAAAAGAAATCACGAACGAGGCACCGCTTGCCTCGATTTAACCTTGTCTGCTAGAATGTCGAGGACACCTTCATCCAGAAAATCAGCTAACACTGCAAAAGAATTCTAATGGCCCGCTTTAGAGGTAGATGGAATATCCACTGTCTTGGTAGTTGAACGGGGATAACGACAATCCCAGGGTGTAATCACATTACCTCTATTATCAAATGCCAACTTAGCAGGTGGGCCCTTTGGACCATCTGTATATACTTTCCTCGTAGACTGATTACGGGGAGCAGAAGGAACCATAGTACGCTCAGCATGCTGCGAAGAGACCATTTCTTTCCTGCGCATATACGTGCGCACGGAATCCTGTGAAACATTAGGCCCAGAATCCACCGGGTCAGCATCCAACTTTTTACCTTTTTTGGGATGTGCCTCTAGCCAATCATTGCTACGGGAATCCAAACCCAGGACCTGTTGTTTACCTTTATCCAAAATATTAGGTGGCTGGATGGCCTCCTGTGACGGGGCATCAAGCACCATGTCCTCCATAGGCGGCACAACATGCGCATCATCTAAAGACGGTTGCCTCTCTGGGCATTCGGCCATAAAATGCCCCAATTTTCCACACGAAAAGCAGTGTCCGGCAAAGTTGCCCCATTTCAAGCGAAAGTACAAAGGATGCATGCCAGAGAAATTAAGGCGAAGCCACGCAGGCCTTTTCCTGGCCATATCCCATAACATACACAAACGGTTTCGGTTCATGGCCCTTAGGCTCGGGGGAACCAGCACAGTTCCCACAACGGCCATGGCATCCTTTAACAATGGCCAATAAACAGCCGGACAATTTTCCACTTCAACCCACACTAGGCATTCACGTTGAAGCAAGCGCTGAAAGTCTATCATAGGGCGCCATGGCACAACATGGACCAAGCGGCGATCAAAGAACAAGGGCAGTTTGGATAGGAGCTCCGTCTGATACTTCTCCGATTTCAGCAGCACCTCAAGGGCATTCACGTTGAAGCAAGCGCTGAAAGTCTGTCATAGGGCGCCATGGCACAACATGGACCAAGCGGCGATCAAAGAACAAGGGCAGTTTGGACAGGAGCTCCGTCTGATACTTCTCCGATTTCAGCACCACCTCATAGAAGCCTCGGGGCCCAACAAAGATCTCCTCAACACACTCCCCTTGTGGCAAATGGTGCAGCCACTGGCGATTATGGGAAAGCACTGGGATCCTGCCAGTGAAGAAGAGTATAATCGCACGGTCATAAAACACCGAAAAAGAGCGCAAGACAGTTTTCAGGTTCACCGTGGCTTCCAGAACTTCTTCAGTTCCCGAGTCAGAAAAAGCTTCATGATTATGCTGGACATAATCGCCCAACAGAATATTGGCAAACTCCAGCAAGTGCTCCCAGTCAATCTCCTGTGACTCCACCGAATCAAAGGCAACCTGCACATAGGGACATTCCTGATGAACCATTGTCTCTTCGGAAGTATACTTGGAGCGTTTACCCGCAGGCGCAAGGTCAGAACCAGGATGCATCTCCTCTGTGCAAGGAACCATATCCTTCGGTTCCTCTGTATCAGAATCCCGACCAAGGGCTGCCACCGTCTGGTCCATAAAAGCCATATCCAGCCCAGCCATGCTTCTGTCCTCTCTCTCTTTCTCTCTCTCTCTCTCTCTCTCTCTCTCTCTCTCTCTCTCTCTCTCTCTCTCTCTCTCTCTCTTTTCGTAAAAGGTAATTGTATTAATTACGAAAAAAATACAAGATTACTTGATTACAAGATACATGACGACAATGCAAGTCATCATGGGAAGAGGTGCTAAGTACTACAAGTTACAATTTCATGGCAAGGATGCGGAGGAAATTGCCATATGCCAAGGACGGAAGTCCTCCGTAGAGAGCAAATCAGAACGATGGAGAAGAGCTAACTGCCAATACAAGAGGCCCTTAAGCCTCACAATATGCCGCTGAACATTATGGGCGGAGTCAAATAGAAAAGCATTCCGAATGGTCCAGTTATGCCAACAGCCCCAGTATCGAAGAAAGTGATACATGAGCTTCATATGTGGCTGTGCGGGAGTAGGGTATTTGGGCTGGCCCAAAACCCAATCAAAGGGGCGCAGTGTGATACCAACCACCCCTCGCCAAACGGCCGACAAAAATAACCAGACTTTCTTAGCGACGGGGCAGGAAATAAATCGGTGGCGGGCGGATTCCATAGTAGTGGTGCAAAAGAAACAGGTGCCATTGGAGATTCGTCGCTTGGAAAGAGCCGAAGCAAGCGGAAGACCCCCAATTATCACTCTCCAAAGAAAGACTTTGTATTTAAAGGGTGTCTTGTTGACCCAGCCCTCCATCACAGTGACCCTCCACCACGAGCGGGATTTACGCAATCCCCATAAAGCATTCGCTTTAGTAACTAGCCATTGATTATCTTTAATCAGAAGATGATACACTTGATTAGCAGAAGCTTTGCTCAAAGGCAGCCGGCCTTGTAGGTCCCAATCCTGCCAGGGATGATCCAAAGCAAGAGCAGGAAAGGGTTGTCTGCTCTGGAGCACCGTCACGAGCTGTTCCCATAAAGGCCTATATCCACGAGGGATCCGGAAAATCCTCCTAGCAGTACGAAACGAGATAAGCACATTGTGACTGGCAAGGGTGGCATCCGCAACTGAAGACAGGCCCAAACGTCCCATCCGGTTGAATTGTGGTCTAAGCTCATGTTTACCTTCCCACGAAAGTAAACGCGAGACTGCCAGTAATTCCAATTGAAAAGAGTTAGTAGCCAGGCGATCCTCCGTTGGGTGCCACTGAGCCTTTCGAAGGACGTGTTTCCAGGAACACACCAAATGAGTAAGCAGCGATGAAGAAGAACTGGAAAACCGCGAATCCGCATTAAGAACGTGCCACCAAGAACTCCGGAGTCGGGTATTGCCATGCCGAAGCCCATGACCCTCAAGGAAAGAACGGGCGATAGCGACCCATGGATGATGATCATCCGAGCACATGGCACGGAAAAGGGACCAACGGAGTGCCTGCATGTGAGTTTGGGCATCTAAAATAGCTCCGCCACCCATGCTTTTGGGGGTGCACGTATGCGACCACGAGATCCAGGAAATACCTGCATGCAATGAGTCCTTCTTCCAAAGCATGAAGCGAATAGACTAAGTGAGAGCATTCAGAGTCGTAGGAGTCCAGGGCAACAATGGCAAGAAATATGTGATCATTGGCAACATAATTATCTGGGCTACTTTGAGGTGAACATGAAAAGGCCAGGCCTGAGACTTCCAGTACATAAACTTGGCCACCATCTTCTGAGAAATCCACTGCAGAAGCTGCTTTGGGGGAACATCAACACCCAATGGGTATCCAAGATGCCTGACAATGGAACCTCGAGGAACAACCAGACCCTGCCAGTCCAAGGACTGCAAATCCGACTCCGTGCAGCTTAGAATGGCTGATTTGAGCGGATTGATACGAAGGCCTGACGCTTGGCCAAAGAGACCCCAAACATCCAATGCTTTTCGAAGGTTATCCTTGTCCGCACGCAAAATCATAAAAGTATCATCCGCCAGGGATTGGCTAATGAAATGTTGTCCTGTAGGAAGCGACAGTCCGGCCAACTGGGAAGAGGCGGCCATATGTGATAACATGGAAAGAACTGGATGTGTCGCAAGGGCAAAGAATAAAGGGCTCAAAGGGCACCCCTGTCTGACAAAAGGCAAGGACAAATGGCTCGGTAACACCTCCGTTCAGCATGACTCGCGAAGACGCCGCAGCACTAATGGTGTAATCAGACGAGACATGCGAGCACCAAAGCCCATAGCAGACATAAGGGCAGCAACAAAAGACCAGTCCAGATAGTCAAAAGCCTTTTCCAGGTCCAGTTGAATCAACACCACCTCTTGATTAGAATGCCGGGCATAATCAATGGCCAATTGGGCATTCAAAACATTGTGTAGAATATTTCGGCCCTTAATGAAACCGTACTGGAGAGGGTGCACAAGGGCAGGGAGATGCTTATGGAGCCGATTCGCCATTACTTTGGAAAAGATTTTGTACATGGAACCCATCAAAGAAATGGGGCGCCAGTGTGTCAACTTAGATGGCGAAGGAACTTTTGGAAGCAGTTTAATAAGGCCTTATTTCCATGAGGGAGGCATGATCCCTGTTTCCCACACCTGCTGAAACAGAGCCTGCAATGGTTTCGCCAGTTGGGTAGCGAAAGCTTCAAAGAACTCATTGGTGAGACCATCCCAACCCGGACTTTTATCTTTGGGCAAGTGTAACAAGACATCCATAACCTCTGCTTCACCAATATCTGACTCCAGAGTAGCTTGCATGTCCTGCGGTAGTTGATTGCGGACCAGGTCATAAAAGACCGAACGGGCCTGAGTAATTTGGGCTGAAGGAGGAGAAGCGGAACCGAGAAGGTCACGGAAATAATTCCTGCACATATGCACAATAGTCTGTGGATGCAGGATAAGGTGGCCTTGTGCATCCTCGAGTCTGGTCATATTCTCTCGAGCAGGAGAGGCATGGAGAGCTCGAAAGAACTTATGGGTTTGACATGCACTATCTTGCAAAGTGTCTGTTAGATGTTGCAATTTGGCATGATGATATGATTTTAACTGGAATTCTTTAACAAGATCGGCCACCCGCAGGGCCAGTGCAAGCAGAAATGCATCATCCGGAGTGTCCATCAGCAGGGAGAGAACCAAAAGCAGCAGGTCCTCCGCTGCCTGTCGACGGCGCCGACAAAGAGAGGCATGATAGATCCCATATTGCCGAGCAACCCGCTGCACATTAGAGAGCAATCGGTCAAATGACGCAGGGCCCTGAGAGGAAAAGTCCAAGGAGAATCTGTCAAGCAATTGCTGCATATAGCCCTGAAAAATTGTATGCTTTAAGTAGGAGGAGTTGAAACGCAAAGGGAGTCTCTCCAGAAATTGCTTGAAGGGGGCAATGGGTTGTGCAAGCAACTCGAACTGCAGAGGGAAATGGTCCGACAAGACATATTGCTGCAACACTTTTATTTCGAGCATCTCAGGCGGAAAATCATCATTTTGCATGATATATATGTGGTCCAACCGCGACCATGTTGTGGCATACTGAGCCGAATGGAAAGTAAAGCCTGGAGAAGACGGGTGTAGCCAGGACCAAAGATCTTGCTTAAGAACAGCAAGAGCCAAGTCGTGCCACATACGACTTTCCGGCGCATCCATGACCGAGTGCTCCGATGTAGACTGGGAAGAATCAACACACATATTGAAATCCCCCATGAAGAAGCCCCGTCTGCCAAGTGACAAGGAAGTCTGCAAAGTCTGCCAAAGCTCCCGGCGAGATAACGAATCATTCAGAGCATAGAGGCCAAGTAACCATAGGATTTCCCCTTCGAATAAGATTTCAACCACCAAAAAGCGGCCATGAACATCATTTTTAATAAGAACAGGCTGATATTTGGCATGTACAATCATGAGCACACCCGAATAATGCATGGCCTGTGTTTCTGCATAGAACAAACGAAAGCCATGGCAATCCACAACTTTACCGGCATCACTGTGACTCTTGTGCTCAACAGCACATAGGACATCCCACTGATTCTCATACAATGCAATCCACATGGCATGTTGCTTGTGACGAGAACAAATTCCTCACACATTCCACGTGGCTATTTTCATGTGTATACAAAACACAATCAGGTACGAGGCACAGCTTGCCTCGATTTGACTTTGTCGGCGAGAATGTCCAGGACTCCCTCATCCAAGAAATCTGCCAACACCGCAAAAGAGTTCTGAGGACCCGATTTGGAGGTTGACGGCATATCGGCTTGCTTGGGGTTGAAACGTGGGTAACGATGGTCCCACGGAGTAATGACGTTGCCTCTGGTATCAAAAGCCAGCTGTGCAGGTGGACCCTTGAGACGATCCGAATACATTTTCTTGGCGGGTTGATGACGGGGAGCTGAAGAAACCATAGCAGGAGCAGAACGCTCGGACGACATCATTTCCTTCCTGCGCATATATGTTCGCATAAAATCGTGTGAGGTAGTAGGCCCAGTACTCTCCATGCCAACACCAATCATGTTGCCTTTTTTGGCACGTACTTCAACCCAATCAGTGGCACGGGAATCCAGACCCGAAACCTGTTGTTTACCTTTGGCCAGAACTTGGGGCGGGTGGATAGGATCCAGCGACGGAGCATCACACACCATATCTTCCATGGGCGGAGCAACATGAGCTGCATCTGAAACGTGTTGTTGCTCGGGACATTCAGCCATAAAGTGCCCCAACTGTCCACAGGAAAAGCAATGGCCATCAAAATTGCCCCATTTCAAACGAAAGTGTAACGGATACATGCCAGAGCAATTGAGGCGTAACCAGGCAGGCCGTTTCCGTGCAGTATCCCATAACATGCACAAGCGGTTGCGATTCACAGCCCTGAGACTGGGAGGGACCAGAACCGTGCCCACAGCGGCCATAGCATCCTTTAATAGCGGCCAATAAACAGCCGGACAATTTTCCACTTCTACCCACGCAGGGCATTCACGTTGCAGGAGGCGCTGGAAATCTGCCATCGGGCGCCATGGAACTACATGAACCAATCGACGATCAAAAAACAAAGGCAGTTTAGACATGAGAGCAGCACGGTGCGTCTCTGTTTTCAAGAGGACCTCAAAAAAACCCCGGGATCCAACAAAAATCTCTTCAACACATTCCCCTTGTAGCAGACTCTGCAACCATTGGCGAATACGGGAAAGCAGCAGGATTCGACCAGTGAAGAAGATAATCACCGCGCGATCATAAAATACCGAAAAGGAGCGTAGGACAGTTTTTGGCTCGACGGTAGCTTCCAGAACATCGTCTGGAGCAGAGGCAGAGAAGGCTTCCTGGTTATGTTGAACATATTCACCAAGCAGAGTGTTGGCAAATTCCAACAGATGCTCCCAGTCCACCTCCTGAGAGTCCACCGGATCCGAAGCAACCTGCGCATAGGAACGATCCGGAGTAACGCCTATCTCTTCCGGGGTGTGCTTGGTACGTTTGCCCGCACGCTGGATATCAGGACCCGGGGGCAATTCTTCAATGCACGGAACCATATCCTCGGGTTCCTCAGCATCAGAGTCCGGGCCAAGTGCTGCCACCGTTTGGTCTAGGAAATCCAGGTCCAAACCAGCCATCGTGTATGACGAACTGATCTCGAAGAAGGACTGACCGACACACACACACACACACTCTCTCTCTCTCTCTCTCTCTCTCTCTCTCTCTCTCTCTCTGTGTGTACAGAGTAGAGGGCACGCGATCCCGGACGCTGCCTCTCTGACGAAGGTCAGGTTTAGGGTTTCACAGGAGCTGGGCGCCTCTGCACGAAAGGAGGAGCACACGCAGGCGGCGCCTCGAACCGCGGCAGAGGTGAAGTTGATGGGGTGGCTGTAGACGATTCATCGAGACAGGCAGGAGACACCTCTCTCTCTCTTTTTTTCGTAAAAGGTAATTGTATTAATTACGAAAAAAGTACAAGATTACTGGATTACAAGATACACGATGACACAAAGCCATCATGTGAAGAGGTTTTCTCTTTCTCTCTCTCTCTCTATTTTCTAATTACAAGATACACGAGGGCCGTGTGGGGAAGCCCCGTAGTAATGCACTGAAAAGGTTACACGAATCATGGCAACGAGCCAGAGGCAATTGCCATATGCCACGGATGCAAATCCTCCCGAGGGAGCAAGTCGGAGTGTCGGATGATATCTAGTTGCCAATGTAAGAGCCCTTTAAGCCTGGCAATATGTCGGGGTACATTCGAGGCCGAATCAAAGAGAAAAGCATTGCGCGTGGTCCAAATGTGCCAGCATCCCCAATATCTGAGAAAGTGAAATAAGAGCTTCTCATGCAACTGTGGCGGCGCGGGATACTTCGGGCGCACAAAAACCCAGTCGAAAGGAGATAGCGAGGACCCCACTACCGCGCGCCAAATGTGCGACAAGAGTGACCAGATATTCTTGGCGAGCGGGCAAGAGAGAAAACGATGTCGGGCCGTTTCCGCCGGTGTGGTACAGAAGAAACAATTGCCATTCGAAATGCGACGCTTGGCAAGGGCCGAGGCCAGAGGAAGACCACCAATCATCACCCGCCAAAGAAAAACCTTGCATTTGAAAGGTGTCTTATTTAGCCAACCCTCCATCAGCGTTTTCTGCCACCATGACAGCGATTTCCGCAGGCCCCAAACAGTATTAGCTTTCTCTCCCAGCCATTGGTGATCTTGGACAAGAAGATGATACACCTGATTAGTAGAGGCCTTTTCCAGACTCAGGCGGCCTGCAAGGTCCCAGTCCTGCCAAGGGCGATCCACAGTCAAGGCAGGAAAGGGTTGCCGACTCTGAAGCTCCGACGAAAGCTGCTCCCATAAATCACGGTATCCACGCGGGATCTTGAAGAGACGCCGAGCAGTCCGAAACGAGATGAGGACATTGCGAGTGACAAGGGTAGCATCCGCAACCGACGTCACGCCTAAACGGGCCATGCGATTGAATCTTGGTCTGAGTTGATGTTTATCTTCCCATGAAAGGAGTCGGGACACTGCCAACAATTCCAGCTGAAAGGAGTTAGTCTGCAAGCGGTCCCCAACTGGGTGCCAACGGGCCTTTTGGAGCACCACTTGCCACGAGCCGACCAAGTGCAGTAACAAAGAGGAAGAGGGACTGGAAACACGAGAGTCAGCATTAAGGACATGCCACCAGGAGGCCCGAAGCCGTGTGTTGCCATGGCGAAGCCCGCTGTCCTCAAGAAAATAACGGGCTATGATGGTCCATGGGTGCTGATCCACACACATGGCACGAAAAAGGGACCACCGGAGAGCTGACATATGAGTGTGTGCATCCAAAATAGCTCCTCCACCCATACGCTTAGGGGTACATGCGTGTGACCATGAAATCCAGGAAATGCCGGCCTGCAGTGAATCCTTCTTCCACAGCATGAAACGGATGGGATGAGTGAGGGCCTTCAAAGTAGTAGGCGTCCATGGCAACAAAGGCAGGAAATACGTTAGCATTGGAAGCATGATTGTCTGGGCCACTTTGAGGCGGACATGGAATGGCCACGCTTGCGACTTCCAATACATAAACTTTGCCGCCAATTTTTGTGAAATCCACTCCAGCAGGGCTTTTGGCCGTACATCCACCCCCAATGGGTATCCAAGATGCCTGACACTGGAGCCACGGGAAACCACCTGGCCTTCCCAGCCTAAGGACTGTAAATTAGGCTCCGTACAACTGAGAATGGCTGACTTAAGGGCATTGATGCGAAGCCCAGAGGCCTGACCAAAGAGTGTCCAAACATCTAATGCCCTTCGAATGTTGTCCCTGTCTGCCTGCAAAATCATAAAGGTGTCATCAGCCAAGGATTGGCTGACGAAGTGCTGACCCAACGGAAGAGACAGCCCGGTCAGCTGAGCAGAGGCTGCCATGGAGGATAACATTGAAAGGACCGGGTGAGTTGCCAGGGCAAAGAAGAGAGGGCTCAAAGGACAGCCCTGTCTGACCGAGCGTGCAAGGACAAAGGGCTCTGTAACTCCACCATTAAGCATAACTCTGGAGGAAGCCTCAGCACTAATGGTGTAGATTAATCGGGACATTCGGGTACCAAAGCCCATGGCTGACATGAGGTCTGCAATGAAAGACCAGTCCACATAATCAAACGCCTTTTCCAAGTCCAATTGGATCAATACCACTTCCTGACCGGAGTGGCGCGCATAGTCAATAGCCATTTGCACGTTTAGGATATTATGCAGAATGTTGCGGCCCTTAATGAAACCATATTGGAGAGGATGCACAATAGCTGGAAGGTGCTTGTGAAGCCGATTCGCCAGCACTTTGGAGTAGATTTTATACAGGGAGCCCATCAAAGAGATTGGTCTCCAGTGCTGCAACTTTGACGGCGAAGGGACCTTTGGAAGTAGTTTGATAAGGCCTTCTTTCCATGAGGAGGGCATGACCCCCGTTTCCTACACCTGCTGAAACATGGCCACCAATGGCTTCACCAACTGCGTGGCCGAGGTCTGAAAGAATTCATTAGTGAGACCATCCCAACCAGGGCTTTTATCATTCGGCAGATGCAACAAAACGTCCATAACCTCTTCCTCGCAAATATCCGTCTCCAAAGCGGCTTGCATATCAACTGGAACCTGCTGACGGACCAGATGATAGAAGACCGAGCGGGCATGCGTCACCTGGCTAGAAGGCGAGGAAGAGGAACCAAGAAGTTCCATAAAATAATTTCTGCACATAGTGACAATGGTCTGCGGATCCGTGACCATGCGACCTTCCGAATCCTGGAGTCTGGTCATATTTTCGCGAGCCGGAGACGCATGCAAGGCGCGAAAGAACTTATGAGACTGGCAGGCGCTATCTTGCAATGTGTCTGTCAAGTTGTGCAGCTTGGCCTGTTGATACGATTTCAACTGAAACACTTGAATAAGATGGGCCAATCGCCTCTCCAGAGACAGCAGAAAATCATCATCAGGGGAATCCAGGAGCAAGGAACGGACCAAAGCCAGTAGGTCTTCTGCTGCATGTCGACGACGGCGGCAAAGCGAGGCATGATGGATCCCATACTGGCGAGCAACCCGCTGCACATTAGAGAGCAGCCGTGCAAATGAAGGCAAGCCCTCAGAGGCGAAGTCCAATAAGAACCTCTCAATCAGCTGCTGCATATAACCCTGGAAAATTGAATGCTTCAAATAAGCGGAGTTGAAACGTAACGGGAGCCTATCCAGGAATTGCAGAAAAGGAGCAATAGAGTGTGCTCGCATCTCAAGCTGGAGGGGGAAATGGTCCGACAACGCATATTGCCGCAAGACCTTCATTTCCAGCATCTCGAGAAGAAAATCATCCCCCTGCATGATATACATTCTGTCCAGTCGGGACCAGGTACTTGCATATTGTGCGGAATGAAAAGTAAATCCTGAAGAAGAAGGGTGTAGCCACGACCAAAGATCTTGCTGGAGTACGTGCAAAGCAAAGGAACTCCACACCCGGCTTTCCGGCGTATCCATTACCGAATGCCCTGAAGTGGACTGAGAAGAGTCAACACACATATTGAAATCTCCCATCAGAAACCCCCTTCGGCCGAGTGACATGGAGCCCTGTAAAGTGGACCAAAGATCCCGACGGGATGCGGGATCATTCGGAGCATAGAGGCCCAACAGCCATAAAATCTCTCCTTCAAATAAGACTTCGATCACCAGAAAGCGGCCCTGCACATCATTTTTAACAAGGACAGGCTGATATTTCTCATGGACAATCATCAGCACGCCCGAATAGTGCGTAGCATGGGTCCCTGCATAAAACAGACGGAATCCATGACAATCCATCACTTTCCCTGCTTCATCGTGACTTTTGTGCTCAACTGCACACAGAACATCCCACTGGTTCTCATGCAAGACGGTCCACATGGCGTGTTGCTTAAGGCAAGAGCAAATGCCTCGCACATTCCACGTGGCTATCTTCATGAATCCTCAAAGAAGGAAGTCAGGAGCGAGGCGCCTGCTGCCTCGATTTTACCTTTTCCGCGAGAGCATCCAGGACACCCTCATCCAGAAAATCAGCCAACACTGCAAAAGAATTCTGGCGACCTGCTTTGGAGGTAGAAGGGAAATCCATTGCCTTGGGAGAGGGGCGGGGATAACGCCGATCCCAGGGTGTAATAACATTTCCTTTGGCATCAAATGCCAGCTTGGCAGGTGGGCCTTTGGGGCCATCAGTATAGACTCTCCTTGGAGACTGATTACGGGGGCCAGACGGGGCCGTAGGACGCGAAGCCTGCTGTGAAGTGGCCATTTCTTTCCGGCGCGTATACGTGCGTACGGGATCCTGGAGCACGCTAGGCCCAGGATCCGCCAGGCCTGCATCCAACTTGTTCCCTTTTTTAGGACGTGCCTCAATCCAATCAGTGCGACGGGGATCCACATTCGGGACCTGTTGCTTGCCTTTATCCATGACACGAGGAGACGGAAGGGCTTCCTGGGGCGTGGCATCAAGCACCATGTCGTCCTTGGGCAGCACAACCTGCGCCTCCTCCGAAGACGATTGCTTTTCAGGGCATTCGGCCATGAAATGCCCCAATTTACCACAGGCAAAGCAGTGGCCCGCAAAGTTGCCCCATTTTAAGCGAAAATACAAAGGATGCATGCCCGAACAATTGAGGCGAAGCCACGCGGGCCTTTTCCTGGCCGTGTCCCAAAGCATGCATAAACGGTTGCGGTTCATCGCCCTGAGGCTTGGGGGAACCAGCACTGTTCCCACAACTGCCATCGCATCCTTCAACATGGGCCAATAGACCGCCGGACAATTTTCCACCTCAACCCACACCGGGCATTCGCGCTGAAGTAGACGCTGGAAGTCGGCCATGGGGCGCCATGGCACAACATGGACCAGGCGGCGATCAAAGAATAGGGGCAACTTGGACAGGAGCTCCGTGCGATGCGATTCCGATTTCAGCAGGACCTCATAAAAGCCACGAGGTCCAAGGAAGATCTCCTCAACAGACTCCCCTTGCAATAGATGGTGCAACCACTGGCGAATATGCGAAAGCACTGGGATCCTGCCAGTGAAGAAAAGTATGACTGCACGATCATAAAACACTGAGAAGGATCGCAAGACTGATTTGGGGTCCACCGTGGCGTCCAGCACATCATCCGTTCCCGCAACAGAAAAAGATTCGGTATTATGCTGGACATAATCACCGAGCAGAGTATTGGAGAAGTCCAGTAAATGCTCCCAGTCAATTTCCTGCGAATCCACAGGATCAGAGGCCACTTGCGCATAGGAGCGTTCCTGGGGACTCATTGGCTCATCAGGCGTATGCTTGGAGCGTTTGCCAGCGGGCGGCAGTTCAGAACTCGGCGGCAACTCCTCCGTGCATGGCACCATATCTTCCGGCTCCTCTGCATCGGAATCAGGGCCAAGGGCTGCCACCGTCCGGTCAAGAAAATCCAGATCTAGGCCAGCCATACTGCTGACTTCACACTCGTCCTGGCAGAGAGCGAGCTAGGTTAGGTGAGGTCGATCCTGCACAGGGATAGATTGTTGGTCCCCAGCTGCACGCAGGATCCAGTCAAGCCCACGCTGCCCTGGGGGAAGGGGGCCAGACGGCACGCAGGGCCGGGCGGCGGCGAAATCACAAGGCAGGCAGGCGGGTCAAGACGAGGGGTCAGGGCGGCGCGCAGGGCGGCGCCAAGCCCACCCGTCAGAGGGGCGGCGATGGGGCGGGGCACACAAGGCCAGCCGGGCGCAGGCGGGCTCGACGAACGCACGGACGGACGCAGGGAGTCACAGGGTGAGGCGGGCGCAGACGGAAGCGGAGGGCGGACAGGTCAGACGACCAGGGCGTCGGAGCGTGTGCACGCCACAGGCAGCGGGCCCTGCGGCGCAAGCCCAGGCAAGGGCACGCGACCCTTAGGCAGCCGACGGGGCGCATTGGTACAGGCGAGGGTTTGCGCAGGACGATACAGGACAGTCGCGACAGGTCCCGTAACGCGCCATCTCCAAAACTCTCTCTCTCTCCTCTCTCTCGGTCCTCCACCTCTCTCTCTCTCTCTCTCTCTCTCTCTCTCTCTCTCTCTCTCTCTCTCTCTCTCTCTCTCTCTCTCTCTCTCTCTCTTTTTTTCGTAAAAGGTAATTGTATTAATTACGAAAAAAATACAAGATTACTGGATTACAAGATACATGATGACACAAAGCCCTAGGCCAACGTGTGGGAAGATACACGAGGGCCCTAGGCCAACGTGTGGGAAGCCCCGTAGTAATGCACTGAAAAGGTTACACCAATCATGGCAACGACCCAGAGGCAATTGCCATATGCCACGGATGCAAATCCTCTCGAGGGAGCAAGTCGGAGTGTCGGATGATATCTAGCTGCCAATGCAAGAGCCCTTTAAGCCTGGCAATATGTCGGGGTACATTAGAGGCCGAATCAAAGAGAAAAGCATTGCGCGTGGTCCAAATGTGCCAGCATCCCCAATATCGGAAAAAGTGAAATAAGATCTTCTCATGCAACTGTGGCGGTGCGGGATACTTCGGGCGCACAAAAACCCAGTCGAAAGGAGTTAGCGAGGATCCCACCACCGCGCGCCAAATGTGCGACAAGAGTGACCAGATATTCTTGGCGAGCGGGCAAGAGAGAAAACGATGTCGGGCCGATTCCGCCGGTGTGGTACAGAAGAAACAATTGCCATTCGAGATGCGACGCTTGGCAAGGACCGAGGCCAGAGGAAGACCACCAATCATTACCCGCCAAAGAAAAACCTTGCATTTGAAAGGTGTCTTATTTAGCCAGCCCTCCATCAGCGTTTTGTGCCACCATGACAGCGATTTCCGCAGTCCCCAAACAGTGTTAGCTTTCTCTCCCAGCCATTGGTGATCTTGAACAAGAAGATGATACACCTGATTAGTAGAGGCCTTTTCCAGACTCAGGCGGCCTGCAAGGTCCCAATCCTGCCAAGGGCGATCCACAGTCAAGGCAGGAAAGGGTTGCCGACCCTGAAGCTTCGACGAAAGCTGCTCCCACAAATCACGGTATCCACGGGGGATCTTAAAGAGTCGCCGAGCAGTCCAAATTGATACGAGGACATTGCGAGTGGCAAGGGTAGCATCCGCAACCGACGTCACACCTAAACGGGCCATGCGATTAAATCTTGGTCTGAGTTGATGTTTATCTTCCCATGAAAGGAGTCTCGATACTGCCAACAATTCCAGCTGAAAGGAGTTAGTCTGCAAGCGGTCCCCTACTGGGTGCCAACGGGCCTTTTGGAGCACCACTTTCCAAGAGCCGACCAAGTGCAGTAACAAAGAGGAAGAGGGACTGGAAACACGAGAGTCAGCATTAAGGACATGCCACCAGGAGGCCCGAAGCCGTGTGTTGCCATGGGGGAGCCCGCTGTCCTCAAGAAAATAACGGGCTATGATGGTCCAAGGGTGATGATCCACACACATGGCACGAAAAAGGGACCAACGGAGAGCTAACATATGAGTGTGTGCATCCAAAATAGCTCCTCCACCCATGCGCTTAGGGGTACATGCGTGTGACCATGAAATCCAAGAAATGCCGGCCTGCAGTGAATCCTTCTTCCATAGCATGAAACGGATGGGATGAGTGAGGGCCTTCAAAGTAGTAGGAGTCCATGGCAACAAAGGCAAGAAATACGTTAGCATTGGAAGCATGATTGTCTGGGCCACTTTGAGGCGGACATGGAATGGCCACGCTTGCGACTTCCAATACATAAACTTCGCCGCCAATTTTTGTGAAATCCACTCCAGCAGGGCTTTTGGCCGTACATCCACCCCCAATGGGTATCCAAGATGCCTGACAATGGAGCCACGGGAAACCACCTAGCCTTGCCAGCCTAAGGACTGCAAATCAGGCTCCGTACAACTGAGAATGGCTGATTTAAGGGCATTGATGCGAAGCCCAGAGGCCTGACCAAAGAGTGTCCAAACATCTAATGCCCTGGAATGTTGTCCCTGTCCGCCTGCAAAATCATAAAGGTGTCATCAGCCAAAGATTGGCTAACGAAGTGCTGACCCAACGGAAGAGACAGCCCGGCCAGCTGGGCAGAGGTTGCCATGGAGGATAACATTGAAAGGACCGGGTGAGTCGCCAGGGCAAAGAAGAGAGGGCTCAAAGGACAACCCTGTTTGACCGAGCGTGCAAGGACAAATGGCTCTGTAACTCCACCATTAAGCATAACTCTGGAGGAAGCCTCAGCACTAATGGTGTAGATCAATCGGGACATTCGGGTACCAAAGCCCATAGCCGACATGAGGTCTGGAATGAAAGACCAGTCCACATAATCAAACGCCTTTTCCAAGTCCAATTGGATCAATACCACTTCCTGACCGGAGTGCCGCGCATAGTCAATAGCCATTTGCACATTTAAGATATTATGCAGAATGTTGCGGCCCTTAATGAAACCATATTGGAGAGGATGCACAATAGCTGGAAGGTGCTTGTGGAGCCGATTCGCCAGCACTTTGGAGTAGATTTTATACATGGAGCCCATCAAAGAGATTGGTCGCCAGTGTTGCAACTTTGACGACGAAGGGATCTTTGGAATTAGTTTGATAAGGCCTTCTTTCCATGAGGAGGGTATGACCCCCGTTTCCCACACCTGCTAAAACATGGCCACCAATGGCTTCACCAACTGCGTGGCCGAGGTCTGAAAGAATTCATTAGTGAGACCATCCCAGCTAGGACTTTTATCATTCGGCAGGTGCAACAAAACGTCCATAACCTCTTCCTCGCAAATATCCGTCTCCAAAGCGGCTTGCATATCAATTGGAACCTGCTGGCGGACCAGATGATAGAAGACCGCGCGGGCATGCGTAACCTGGCTAGAAGGCGAGGAACAGGAACCAAGAAGTTCCATAAAATAGTTTCTGCATATAGTGACAATGGTCTGCGGATCCGTGACCATGCGACCTTCCGAATCCTGGAGTCTGGTCATATTTTCGCGGGCCGGAGACGCATGCAAGGCGCGAAAGAACTTATGAGACTGGCAGGCGCTATCTTGCATTGTGTCCATCAAGTTGTGCAGCTTGGCCTGTTGATAAGATTTCAACTGAAACACTTGAATAAGATGGGCCAACCGCCTCTCCAGAGACAGCAAAAAATCATCATCAGGGGAATCCAGGAGCAAGGAACGGACCAAAGCCAGTAAGTCTTCTGCTGCATGTCGACGTCGGCGGCAAAGCGAGGCATGATGGATCCCATATTGGCGAGCAACCCGCTGCACATTAGAGAGCAGCCGTACAAATGAAGGCCAGCCCTCAGAGGCGAAGTCCAATAAGAACCTCTCAATCAGCTGCTACATATAGCCCTGGAAAATTGAATGCTTCAAATAAGAGGAGTTGAAACGTAAAGGGAGCCTATCCAGGAATTGCACAAAAGGTGCACTAGAGTGTGTCCGCATCTCAAGCTGGAGGGGGAAATGGTCCGACAACGCATATTGCCGCAAGACCTTCATTTCCAGCATGTCGGGAAGAAAGTCATCGCCCTGCATGATATACATTCTGTCCAGTCGCGACCAGGTAGTTGCATATTGTGCGGAATGAAAAGTAAACCCTGAAAAAGAAGGGTGAAGCCACGACCAAAGATCTTGCTTGAGCACGTGCAAAGCAAAGGAACTCCACATCCGGCTTTCCGGCGTATCCATTACCGAATGCCCTGAAGTGGACTGAGAAGAGTCAATACACATATTGAAATCTCCCATCAAGAACCCCCTTCGGCCGAGTCACATGGAGCCCTGCAAAGTGGACCAAAGATCCCGTCGAGATGCGGGATCATTCGGAGCATAGAGGCCCAACAGCCATAAAATCTCTCCTTCAAATAAGACTTCGATCACCAGAAAGCGGCCCTGCACATCATTTTTAACAAGAACAGGCTGATATTTCTCATGGACAATCATCAGCACGCCCGAATAGTGCGTAGCATGGGTCCCTGCATAAAACAGGCGGAATCCATCACAATCCATCACTTTTCCTGCTTCACCGTGACTTTTGTGCTCAACTGCACACAATACATCCCACTGGTTCTCGTGCAAGACGGTCCACATGGCATGTTGCTTATGGCGAGAGCAAATGCCTCGCACATTCCACGTGGCTATCTTCATGTATCCTCAAAGAAGGAAGTCAAGAACGAGGCACCTGCTGCCTCGATTTCACCTTTTCCGCGAGAGCATCCAGGACACCCTCATCCAGAAAATCAGCCAATACTGCAAAAGAATTCTGGCGACCTACTTTGGAGGTAGAAGGGAAATCCACTGCCTTGGGAGAGGGGCGGGGATAACGCCGATCCCAGGGTGTAATAACATTTCCTTTGGCATCGAACGCCAGCTTGGCAGGTGGGCCTCTGGGGCCGTCGGTATAAGCTCTCCTTGGAGACTGATTGCGGGGGCCCGACGGGGCCCTAGGACGCGCAGCCTGCTGTGAAGTGGCCATTTCTTTCCGGCGCGTATACGTGCGCACGGAATCCTGGGAAGCGGGAGGCCCAGGATCCGCCAGGCCTGCATCCAACTTTTTACCTTTTTGAGGACGTGCCTCAATCCAGTCAGTGCGACGGGAATCCACACTCAGGACCTGTTGTTTGCCTTTATCCATGACATGAGGAGACTGAAGGGCTTCCTGGGGCGTGGCATCAAGCACCATGTCGTCCTTGGGCAGCACAACCTGCGCAACGTCCAAAGACGATTGCTTTTCAGGGCATTCGGCCATGAAATGCCCCAATTTACCACATGAAAAGCAGTGGCCCGCAAAGTTGCCCCATTTTAAGCGAAAATACAAAGGATGCATGCCCGAACAATTGAGGCGAAGCCACGCGGGCCTTTTCCTGGCCGTGTCCCATAGCATGCATAAACGGTTGCGGTTCATCGCCCTGAGGCTTGGGGGAACCAGCACTATTCCCACAACTGCCATCGCATCCTTCAACATGGGCCAATAGACCGCCGGACAGTTTTCCACCTCTACCCACACCGAGCATTCGCGTTGAAGCAGACGCTGGAAGTCGGCCATGGGGCGCCATGGCACAACATGAACCAAGCGGCGATCAAAGAATAGCGGCAACTTGGACAGGAGCTCAGCGCGATGCGTTTCCGATTTCAGCAAGACCTCATAAAACCCGCGAGGTCCAAGGAAGATCTCCTCAACAGACTCCCCTTGCAATAGATGGTGCAGCCACTGGCGAATATGCGAAAGCACTGGGATCCTGCCAGTGAAGAAAAGTATAACTGCACGGTCATAGAACACCGAGAAGGATCGCAAGACTGATTTGGGGTCCACCGTGGCTTCCAGCACATCATCCGTTCCCGCAACAGAAAAAGATTCGGTATTATGCTGGACATAATCGCCAAGCAGAGTATTGGCGAAGTCCAGCAAATGCTCCCAGTCGATTTCGTGCGAATCCACAGGATCAGAGGCCACTTGCGCATAGGAGCGTTCCGGAGGACTCATTGGCTCATCAGGCGTATGCTTGGAGCGTTTGCCGGCAGGCGGCTGTTCAGAACTCGGCGGCAACTCCTCCGTGCATGGCACCATATCTTCCGGCTCCTCTGCATCGGAATCACGGCCAAGGGCTGCCACCGTCCGGTCAAGAAAATCCAAATCCAGGCCAGCCATACTGCTGTCTTCACACAGAGGGCGAGCTCTCTCTCTCTCTCTCTCTCTCTCTCTCTCTCTCTCTCTCTCTCTCTCTCTCTCTCTCTCTCTCTCTCTCTCTCTCTCGTTGTCTCTCTCTCTCTCACTCGCTCTGCAGGTCCCGCAGACCTGCAAAATCACTGCACCACCCGGCTGCAGCAACAGGACTGCAACAAAGAACAGGACAGACACGCGCAGATGAACCGGGGCGCCGTGTAACGGGTCAAACACAGGAGGCTTAAACGGGGCTGCGTCAGCCCTGCACGCTGACGCAGAGCAGTCAACCACAGGCGGAGCATTCTGCACAGGTCAGACGTCGACGGGGCAGGCGCCAAGGGGTCAGGCACAGGGCAGGCGTCGATGGTGCAGAGTTGAAGGGCACTGCAGGTACAGGCGACGGGCAGCGTTTAACCGGCAGGACAGACATCAGACGTCGACGAAGGCGGGCACACAAAGGCGCAGTAGACGTCCGGCGAGCAGTCGTGAGGCGTGGATGAAGGCGGGCGCAGGTCCAGACGACGGGCAGAGATTGACAGGCACAGGTACAGACGGGCGGGCGTACCTGCGACAGGCGTAGCAACGGCAGGTACAGACGGGCGCAGGAGCGGCAGGTACAGACAGGTTCAACGGCTGCGCAGAGACCACGATCTGGTCGCTAGGTCACGGGGGTTGAAGGTCCGCCATCGCTGCTCATCGTGTCTTTCTCTCTCTCTCTCTCTCTCTCTCTCTCTCTCTCTCTCTCTCTCTCTCTCTCTCTCTCTCTCTCTCTCTCTCTCTCTCTCTCTCTCTACAGGAGCAAATCAGCTCTCTGATCTGCGCAGGGTTGCAGTCACGTGATGCCAGGTTAGGGTTCCCTGTCTTTGTCGCGGAACAGCAAGATGCACAGGGCAGGCACCCACAGGCAGACGCCGTGCAGATGACTGACAGGGCAGCAAACGAGAGGTACCTGTTTCTGCAAACGAAAGGCGTTCAGTCTTCACGCATCGACGGGGCCACAAGGCGTTGCACGCTGACGCAGAGGAAACGACCACAAGCGGCTCAAGCAGGCAGTCGTCAGGCGAGTAGGATCAGGCGGGCACAAGCGAACAGGGGCGGAACAGGCAGGCAAGCTCCAGGCGTCGACGGTGCACTCTATCAGAGCGCACAGGTCTAGGCGACGGCAGGGGCAACGCTAGGCTACTTGGCAATGTGAGATTTGCGACAAGAGTGACCAGATATTCTTGGCGAGCGGGCAAGAAAGAAAACGATGTGGGGCCGATTCCGCCGTAGTGGTACAGAAGAAACAATTGCCATTCGAGATTCGACGCTTGGAAAGGGCCGAAGCAAGAGGAAGACCACCAATCATTACCCGGCAGCCAGAGACAGGGACGAAGCAAACCTCACCAACACGGGCGTCGGAGGCGCAGGCGGGCGTTTGCAGGCAGGAAGCGAGGACTGAGGCGCTCTAGGGTTTCCACTGGTGGCACAGGGACTCTCTCTCTCTCTCTCTCTCTCTCTCAACAAATATGAATTGTACCGAGCCTATATACCATTTTGTACCTACTCAATTAGTTTATCATAGCATTAAATGGTAGCTTTACTGGGACCTGGAAAGTTTCCCAGACATTTTGTATGTAACGTTTTGGTCTCATAGGCCAACTTGGCCTTTCATAGACATTAATATAACTTTCTTTCTTTCTCTCTCTCTCTTGCACACAGAGATAGGGTAGGATTGCGCTAGCTTTTAGGCCTAGTCCTCTCTCCTCCACACACACACACACACACTCTCCCTCCTCTAATTTCAAATTCAAATTTCAAGCTCTCTACTCCTGAACTCTCTTTCCTCAAGCTCTCTATCCCCTACTTCTTGACGCTCTCCTTCACCCTACCTACGCCCCGCTTGTGCTCTCAATCCCCCCATCCTCTTTATCCTTAAGCTCTCCATATGTAAACTCCTAGTCTAAAGACACTCAATGTTCCAAGAGTATTACTTGAAGTCCCAATATTAAGTACAGACCTCAAAATTGTATGCACAATTCTTTTTGCATTGGACATACGTCCAAATTTTATTAATCTGATTAATACCATACAAGAATTGGATGGTACTAGTCAGACACCATTGGACATGAAAACCATGTTTCAGAAACTATAGGGATGAGAAACAGGAATGGGTAACAGACAAAAGAGAAGTGAAATGGCAGAAAGTGGATTTTTGGGTAGTATTCAGTAACTATGAATGATACAGATCACTGCAAGAGCGATTGAAGCTCCCTTACCAAGATATATCAGATATATCTTTTCAACAAGCTAGTGTGTCGAGCAACATAGTACAGGGTTATTCCAGTGGAACAGTAAACACCAAAAAGTATATCCAAATCTTTTCAGGGGAGTGGACATTCAGAACCAAGCAAGATTGTTTCTGTAATTTTTGGGATCTACAGTACTCTACACATACAGATAGCTGTTTCCATTAGATACTTATATCCTCCCAATTATGCCTTCCTGCTAGGCTTCAAAACTAAAAGGATTGAAGTTAAATTAGCATGGAGATATATTCAGCATACAGCTCTGTTTTATGTCAAGGAATGTTTCTTCTTCTAAAACCTTTGATATGTGTCATTAAATCACAAACAACCCAAAAATCATCACTTTTGCCAAAATAAGGGCTAAATAACTACGTGTCATGATGAAATATCCAAACGGTTACACTATCATAGAAATAGAACCACATGTGCACTTACCGTGGTCATCATACTCATCACACTATGTGTAGACTGTGATGTTAACCACCTAATTTCCCAAAGTGTAATTGCCTAAGGCCTGTTCTCCCTTTATGAGTCAACCAATTTCTTAAAACAAGGAAGGCCAAAACTTGTTGTAGTTGAGCAAAAAGTACAGTGAGTACCTCTAAACCAGTCAATTTTCGTAAGGACATGCTCAAAAGGGCATCTGCCTGCAGACTTGACAGCCCAAACTCTGCAGTACAAAATTTAAATCAAACGGGACATATCTGAGAAAAGGACATCTGTAACAATTCTCACATGCAACAGCAACAAAGTAATGTTGTTCTTGTAAGACCAAGACCTATAAACCCTTCAGAAAATCTTTGTTTGAACATCTGAAAATAAATGTTCAGGCCAACAAATCCAAGCATATATAATGCATCTATCGAAATGTGAAACACTGATTACATCTGACATCAAAATTTTAAATTTCCCAACCCGCTCCCCCAGCCCCCTTTTTTATTTAATTTATCAAGCTGTTTATGGACTAAAAATACTTGTTTGCAATGGGAACCAGTATGGATATCGTCTCGGTCAATGATACATCAAAAACTATTCCACTACAAAACAAATCCATTGAATCACACAAAAGATACAGCCCAATGGACTAAACCCCATCCTTTTCACGAATGGACTAGACTCAATGTCCCCATGGCCCATATGGATTAAAATATAATCCTCCATAAACCCCTACTAGGCTGGATGATAACCAATTTGCCGAAAGGACTTTGTCTACCTATAAACATAATAATAACTGGGCCGGAGAAAACATAACACCTTCCCCCTGAACTAATTGATCATGAGAAACAGTGGGTTACAATGAGTTAAAAAAAGACACTTACTCCTCTTGATCTACTCACTCTATTTAGAGTAGTGAAGGAAAGTTGCATAGAGATTGATGGAAGCAAAACAAAGTCAACCTCCATTCTTGTAAATAAACGCATGCAATGTACCCATATCTCTTTTTTCTTTTCGTGAAGATGTTTGAATTAATGAAGTGGAGTATTTACAACAGGCTTTCTGACCAGCTAAGCAGAATCAGAACAGGCAGCAAATACAAATGAAGCCAAAAGGCGATAAAGTACAATGCTAATGGGACAAGTGAACAGGATCATGAAGTGGGCACAACAGGGGTGGTGCGAACGATATCTAGAAATGGAGCAGCCACCTGTCCGAGAATTAGATCAGCCAAAACCATGGAAGTAATCTGCCATAATAGTAATCCTCACACCTGACCTATGTGACTGTGGATACCCAGGGCCAAGTCAAAAATGAATGCATTACATGTCTGCCAGATGTGCCAGAGACCTTCCTTCACATAAAATGAAAGAGAGAAGGACCATCAGGCTGTATTGTGGCTGTCTTTCCCAAGACCCAACAACAAGTGGCCATCCACTGACATGTCGTAGAGGTCCATACTAGGAAAATCAAGTGCCAAATCTATCTAACAACGGGTAGGAAATAAAAAGATGAGTAGGGGTTTCATCACATGTGAACAAAAGATACATCTACCATGGGAGATCCGGCACACATGCCCTATGGGAAGACCAGTGATAAGAAGCCTCCATATAAAAGCTTTCCCCTGATATGGAATCTTGGACTTCCACAGTTGGGGCAACCAATCATGCATAGCAGTCAGAAACATTAGAAACGTTTAGAAACGAAACATTAGAAACGTGTTTCGTAAGTTTCTTTCAAGAGGGGGTAAAATAAGAAACACGGGTCTTTTTTATATAGGGATTTTTAATAGTTTTGACTGGGAAAAGAGGTTCTAAACATCTATGGAACTCTCTCTTAAACAAAGAATGGCTATTTGAGCTTGAGTGATAATAGAGTCAATTGAGAATAATACATTATACATTACATATCCATGATCCATTATTGACTTGTCACTTATGTCAAAGTTAGTCTTTGGACAAGCTATACTATGGTTTAGAACTCAAACATTATAATTCATACATATCATACAAAGAAAATTGAAATTAACATGTAAATAGCCTATCTATAATATGGACTGAGTCAAGTTGCAACATCATGATTCTCATTTCAAAACAAACTGACAAATGTCAAAATCGAGAATGAATCGTAATATATCATAAATAACTTGTAAATGAGAATAAAGTTGTATTCAAATTTCAAGACAAGAATAGATACTAGATTGACAAAGTCCAATAACTAGACAAAATCACAAAAAAATCAATCTCTCGTTCAAAATTTTGAGCCCTCACGAGTCATTACACATCATCATCATCATCATGTTTAACATTGCCCAATAGTTTTTGTCAAAAAAACCATGTTTTGGGTTCCAACTCACCAAAAAAATAAAAATAAATAAAAATACCCACTTTTTTACTCTCAAAAACGTTTCGTACTTTAAGAAACGTTTCGTAAGTTTCAAATTCAAAGAAACGTGACGTGTTTCTTAGCTGCTATGCAATCATGCAACTCTCGAGTAGACCAAACTTTGTTTGCTTTCTGAATAACCCATCTCTTATCCTCAACCACCTTATGATAAATCTCATTAGTAACCATTCCAGCAAATCCACAAATTTCACAAAAGCGCAATCCAACCACTAGGATGAAGGCTGAAAAAGAGGCAAAGGGGACAGCCGCCTAAGCTAGTCCTCCAAACTCAACCAAATAATCTTGTAACCGCAAGGCAAAATTATGGGGCAAAAACTCCAATGTTACAGAGTTTGGCTAATCATATTCCTAGCCAAATAGTTAGCTCTTCTTCTTTGAAGCACCTATGGAGTTCATTCAATCATATTCACTCAAAGAAAAGAATCGTCTTGGTAAAATGAAGACGGATGACCTGGTCTATGTGAGCTTCAATCTTCGCTTGCTAGCTTGTACATCAATTGCAAAGGTGGATCCTTTTGTAAGGTGGAAAAAGATGATCATGATGATGATGATAGTGATGGGGATAACGAGGATGTTCAACAAGATGGGCCTTCAAACGCAAGGAAGCCATCTTCCATGAATGAGAGCACCTAGGCTCTTGGAACTTCTGAGTATTGACTTGGCATCAGCTAGGACCTAAGTGCCCGTTTTGTGGCTTTGAAATGAATATCTTTTGGATGTATGCACCATTTCTAATTACAATGTGCCTTGAATCTTTAATAGAGTTTATTATTACGTCTCTAATTTCATTAATTATGCATGTTATTGAAATAGACTGATTTACAAATTAAGTATTGAGAGTTCATAGGCTAATTTATAAATTATGTATACAACCATAGGGCTAACCAGTGGTTTTGTTATTAAATTACTGAAATCATTTCTATGCATTTCCAATTCATCTCTAGATTCCAAGTGTGTGTGTGTGCGTGCGCACGTCTGTGCCGTTCTCTAAGTTCCCATTCCATAACTTTGGATTTTCCCCATTATTCTGAGGGGTCATGTGCCCATGCACATTCATTGTTCCTACTAGTAACTATGATTTGGCCACACTATATCGCACATTTCATACATGACAACTACGATTGCAACTAAGAATGTTTAGCAAGAGTTGTCAACTAAAAAGATGCACAAAGCAAAGCATGATTGTTTGCAATATCAATAAAAATTGAATGCACCCATCCTAATAGTTACTACATTGCTACCAATCTCTACAATCGAAGTATAACATTGTCCAATCACTCTTTGCACAATACCTATGAGCAAATCACAAGAAGCAACTCCAGCACTAGGGAGGGCAAAGCAAAAATTGATCTAGGAGCTGCCTTCTATAACTCTGTTCCCCACATTCCCTCCATTCCCATTCTCTGTTCCCCATTCCTATTAACTATGCTCTACCAATAGAACATCTTGCATCTTGACTCATATAGATCTCCCATGAAACACGATCATAAAGCCTATATCCTTGTGACTACGAGTTGTATCCCACGAACACTTGTCTTTTGGAAGTCGGCTTGAACTCATCTCTTTGTTTCTTTAGCATGTGAATATAAACATCACACCCGAACACCCTAAAATAAGACACATCTAGTTTTAGACCAAAGAAAGCCTCAAAAGGTGTCATACCAACTACATCCCATGTAGGTGATTGATTATGTAGACAGCGATAGCCACAACCTCAGCCCATAGACACTATTGTCTTCCAATACTCCATCATAGTCTGCATCGTCTCAATCATGCTCCTATTCTTCCACTCGAATTTACATTTCTCATAATGTTTCCTCAAATTGGAAAACCCCTAATGAATGTCACGATCTACACAAAACCTGGCAAGCTTGTTAGAGACAAAGTCTCCTCCTTTGTCGGATCACACGGTCTTGATTTTCCTACCATACCGATTCTCCTCAAAGATTAACCAATCCTTGAAATGTGAGAATGCTTCGACTTTGACTCCAAGAAATATGACAATGCCATCCTGCTAAAATCACAACAATTAGCATTAAATACAAATTCTCCTTAAGGGACCCCATCTTCATCAGTCCACAAGTCTGTTGAAACAAGCTCCAAGGGAGCCTTTGCACTTCGCAAAGCATTACTGGCAATCACATCTCTACGCTACTTGCCACAAATGCAAGACACACGACGTGTGACTCACCCCAACAGCAATGCACGAACAAGTTGTCCATGAGCCGCCTTTCCAAGGTACTCGTAGTTGAGATGGCTGAACCGAGCATGCCATTGCTTAGGTCAATGTGTAACGAGCCTTCCTTCCGTGGATGGGTGGTAAATCCCTAATTACAACTTAATTACAGCGGCAAACAATTAATGCAAATCTGAAAATACAAATTTACCTACTAATCTTGGATAATGCACACCCGATTGGCCCCAAAATTAGGGCCTCTTTTGGTATTTCTTTAGCTTTATTGAAGAACAAGTCGATTTACAATGGGATTCTCCAGATCCCCTTTGCAATCCAAACTCCCCTTGCTGTCCAAAGTGGCCAACAAGTCTTCAATCTAATTTGCCCCATGATTCGGGCACTTAATTAGCCTTCACCCACTTCATAGACAATGGAAATGCCCCAAATTCAATGGCTGTCTAGTCCTCCACCTGAATTTAGTTGAAATTCACCTTCAGCCTTGAAAAATCCAAGTCTTGGAGCTTCCAATTTCTCGCACGCTTCCTGAGGCTGTTGCTAAACCCTAATTTCTGGTGTAAATTAAGGTTAACATCAGAGAAATTTGCAATTTCTCAATCTCCAAGGATCCAAATGCTGAGATCTTCAAAGCAAGGCTGTGAAATGGCTGGAAGATGAGAGAAAAAGCTGTAGAGAGAGAAAATTCAGAGTTTTGTCGCGAAGAATGACTGAAAATCAGTCAAATGCAACTACTGCCCTGCCACAACAACTTGTAGATGCAAAAAACTGAAGAAAATCAATCATTTACTGATATTGCTCTGTCTCAACAGCCTGTAGATGCGATCACCTGCTGTTAATTGGTGTTCTCCTGCCCCTAGCTGCCTCAAAAGGTCCTCCAATGGCTGCAAATCAAACCAGTAGCATCTCCTCCCTCTCTCTTGTTATAGGCTGAATACACTTAAAATGCCTCTCTCTAGCCTCTAAAGACGTTTTTCAGTGTTGCATGGGCATTTCTAACAAGTGGCAGCCTTCCCAAATGGTTTTTCCAACATTAGTCAAAATTAATTATTACTTTTCAGTCTTTAAATACTTAAAATTAATCTAACAATTATTTCGATGCCTAGAAAAAATCATCTAACTGGCCAATAATTAAATTGGCTAGGCAACTTCCATTCCCGAGTGTCTCTACGCCATCTTTGACCATCACACGGGCGTTAGATACCATTAAACGCCACTTTTCTAGTGTCACCAACTGACAATTATGGCCAAATGAATGATCTAGGCCGACAATTGACACCAGATACCTCCAAATGTCTGTGTAACATAACTTATAACAACTTTTGCCTTTGGCATCCCGTGATTTCCTCACGTCCAGGGGTCGTAAATTTACTCTAACCCCAGTTACATCTCACATGTGCAACACTTCCTTAACCATGTGATTAAAAATTAATCCACATGTTAAGTGAGGTTTCAAAAATACATGTCCTCATGACACAATGTCTATGAAGAAAGAACAAGAGAGGTAAAGGTTAATGAAGTCGACATCTTGTAGACTCCATTCTCCTTGTAACCTACACAAAGAACTTATCTCAAATGTCCAACAAGAAATCGAAATGAGCCCTTATCGAACTCGACCATAAGACCAAGAGTACAAATCTTGCTTACCAAAAGTAAATAATATTCCAAATCTAGCACGCAAAGAACCTTGATGTGTGAGCACCATAATACCCATCCAGAATTAGCTGCAGATCACCTTTGCCTTGAGAATTTGCCCATACATCAAATGCCTATGGGCAAAAAATTTTGTAGAAGGTGTTCTATGGCGAAAGAGACACCGTCCACAATCCACTCAGGAGACTATGGGGCCATCATCGTTGCATCAAAAACCATCGATACCAAATCCTCAATCACCTCCAAATGTGAAAAGGTTGTTGATGAAAGAGTAGCCACCCTCCTGATGCCTTCCTAGATTTTTCATTCTTGGTACCCTTCTTGTCCTTGTCAGGGCAATCCTTCTTCCTATGGGTCTATCTTGCCACAAATGTGACAAGTAGACTCCTTGGCTTTGTCTTGCTTGGTGTTCAAATTCCTCTTTTTCTTATTATTCTTCCCCTATTGTTCTATCCCTTGAGTTGTTCCTCCCAATCCAAGACCAACGAAACCAACTCCTCCCACTTAAGGGTGTCTCTCCACAAAAAAGTAATCAAGGCGAAATAGAATGCACTAAATTGGGGCAATAACTATGAGAGAAGATTTATTTCCATGTCCTCTAAGATAATCGCATTCCTTGCATTGTAGACATGTATCTATAATTGTTGAAGCTTATTGACATTCTCATACATGGAAGTGGACTTAGACAGCTTTAAAGTCCACATCTATACCTCGTGAGACACCCACTTCATCACGATCATCCGATTGTACAAATTATCCAATTCTAACCGTATTAACCTCAGGAATAGTCAAATGCTATGTATGGGCTATCACAGCCGATGCGCATAAGAAAAATAGAAATGATCAAATGCAAGCATTCAACTTGTCCCAATATGTATGTACCTTTGCCAACTCAACTTTATCATCTAAAGAAAGCTTCGATAAATCACAAGCTATACAAGGGTCTATGGCCTCACTCACGAACTCCATCAAATCATAGGATTCTGAGATGGCAAGCATCATTACTTACTATATGCAGTATTCCTACCCATTCAGTTTCTAATCTTGAGAAAGAGTGGGTAACATGGAGACCTTCCAATCTATAATAGCATGGAACTCCACATCGAGCAAGAATGACATTGTCACATGAATAAAAAACAAGGGCAGTCCCTGTTGACTCTAAAAATGTTGCTTGCTAGTACTTCTTCCACTTATTCCAAACCGGTTCGACCACTTGAGGCAATGAAAACTCGATATCTACAACAAAAGCATGACAATGTGTCACTAAATTGATTGCTTATTACGCATTCTCTATTTAGTAAATTTATATCAATAAATTAATGACTCACTTTTCTCAAGTGTTGATGATAATCTAGCATGGCCATGAGACCATTTAGAGACCAGTATTCCTAGTGCATCGCTAAATGGGGTGATCAAAGCACTGTGACGAGGATATCTAGTACAGATAGTACAAGTTATGAAGGGAAAAGGAAGTGTCTACCAAGTGTAAGAGTATACACAGAACCAAGGAGTTACACATAAATGAAGATGGATTGAGTTCTAAGAAGAGGAAGTGCATTAACATTGTGTATATGTATTTATGTGTGCATCCAGGGATGCCTGGGAATGTTTACTTGTATGTAATGAGCACTGCATTCATTTGGGCTCATCCTCTCCCTTACAAGTCAAGGTTTAAGGTCTTTTATCTCATAATGAATTAAGGAGAGAAGCAACTCTTTCACTAAGAAAGACGAGAGAGGTAATTCTCTCACTAAGAAAGACGAGAGACGTGATTCTCTAGAAGTGAGGAGAGAAGTGATTTTCTCTTTCTAATGTCTAAGATGACACAAGCTTTTGTGTGGAAGTCAATCTTAAGGTTGAGGCCCAAGGCAATCTAATGAACTCTCCTTATCTATGGCTCAAGGTGGTTGCATGGACCATAAGTTAAGAATAGAGTTTAAAATTTACTTTTCTTAAAATAGACATGGTAAATCGATTTTTTAAAATATCTCGCGATAGAAAACCGATCTCTAAAAACAGCCCGCGAGGGTTATTGAAAACAGCGAGATCTACAACTTTTGTATTAAAAGTTTTTCCATCTGAGCAACCCATAGAGAGATATTTCAAAATTGGTGCTGCAGAGTAGGTCCTGGAACAGCCACATCTTGCATGAAGATCAACCTTTCTAATCTTGGCACGCAAGTCTCTCTCCAAGAAGAGAAGCTCTTGGAGCCTATAGGAGGAAGACTCTCCTTGGGTGTGGAGAAGGTGAAGGAAGCATCACTTTGCATTCATGTAAGAGGAGGAGAGAAGGCGGTTCGGGTCCCATAAAGTGCTGCTGCAGAAGCTCTATTGAAAATCACGCACCAAGAAGAGAGCCCTACACATATTGTGTAGAGAACAAGAGAAATCAAGAAGATCAAAGGAGCCAACTTCCGAGCTATGCAAGGATCTGTGTAAGTTCAAGCTCGCCAACCCTCGAGTTGTGTAAGTGCTGCGGAAGCTCTACTGAAATCAAGCTCCAAGAGGAAATCCCTACACGTATTGTGAAGGACTTGCGCTTCTCTACTCATTTCAGCCTAATGTCAATGCGCGTCACTCCCACTTACCCTCGAACGCTGAAAACAATGGCTTTTGTCATACTAAAGTTTCCTCTTCAAGTCTGCCCACAATCAATCAGCCTTTCTATGCTACTCTAATACCACATCAAAGTGCAATGAATGCAGAAGCATATGACCGGACTAAAAGACAGAAAGGAACACAACGAGAAGAGAGAGCAAAAACCAATGAATGTTGAATGAAGGAAGTAGAGATATACAACAAACTCTCAAATGTATCTCCATCAAAGATCTCCCTCAACTTGCAAATCATAAGGGAGAATGACCTGGGGGGGCAGGCCAGCCATAAATAGGCCAAAATAAATAATAAAAAATGGTAAATCGGCTAGTCAAAGACTAGCCAATGGCAGCAAAAACAAGCCAACTACATAAATAATAATAATAATGCTGCGAAAAATTTCAGCATGCCATGTGGCCCTCCTACTCAGCCTGCACATCCTATCCAACTTGATCTGCCTGCCCCAAAACCTACCCAACTGCTGGCAACTGTCCAAGTTTCTGCAAAATTGTCCGACCTGTTCTAGAAATCCATAAATCTGCCCTAAAATGTGCGTAGATCGCATGTGCCCATCCCGGGAATGTTTAAATCTATTGTAGATACTTCTTCTCTAGACTCCAAGAGGAGAGAAAATATCTATGAGGCATAGATCTTTAGACTACTATAATATGCATACCCTGACAATCCAGTACAAAAGCTCACCCAGCAATTCAGTGAGGATCTACACACAGCAGCACATGCAACTTTTCCACACTCATGACCTACACAAAGAAAGCAGTTAGTATGATTATATGTGCCATGAGACCAAAGCCTCCTATGGATAGAGGTAGCATTGGGATCCACTACCCACTCACAAAGTGGCACAACTACTCATCGAATGCCATATACAATGGAAAAAGAGAGCATTCTTAGCCAAGGTGGAGAGAGACTTATACTAGCTATCCCTAAGCCAAGATTCTAGAGAGGCCTGAAGCCTCAAAGAGCATTGTCCAGCCACAGCCATTACATCCCTTGATACATGGGAACAATATGCAGCCACTCTTTACACAGTAGCAGGTCAACCTCCTCTCCCCGATCCACCAAAGCCTTGCCCGAGACCACACTCACAGCCTACATAGAGAGCCTCCACAAGAGTGATAGCTTGGAACAGTTAGTATGATGAAGAGTGCCACAAGACCAAAACCCGACGCCTTTAGAGAGCATTGTCCACCCACACGCCTTGCCTAGAGACTACCACCTTCTTTGCAAAGTAGGGTCCAACATGCTGTTGACAAACTTTGTGGAGGCAATGCATAGGATCGTGATGGATTAGTAGCCAAGCACTTGCTTCATGCTAGGGACTTGGTGGTAGGACTACTAGGTCACATGTTTAAGAGAGCCATAACGCCTCCAAAGAGCTAGAGTGCAAACATTATTGTGCCTACCCTCCATTCAAGCGATCCTACTCTATCCAGTAACTATCAAGCTATTACAGTTGGACATACATTGGACGTGTTATATGCCTCCATTCTAGAGCATGAGTTAATCAATTGGATAGAGAGATGGAATCTCAAAGCACAAGGACATGCTCGCTTTAGGAGAGGCTCTCTACATTGGATTATGTTCTCGCACTTATAGCAACTATTGAGGAGAGCAAGGCTTATGGCCAATAGATCTATGTGTGCCTAAGGAGCTCAATTGGGAGATTCTAGCATTATATGAGGGGATTATTGGTAGATTGCAAACACTGAAAGGCCTTTCACTACCTATCCACTTCACCACTGGGTTGAATCAAGGATGCCCTCTTTTCCTCACACTACTTGGCCTATACATTGATGGGATTGCTGATTACATCTCTCAGGAAGGGGATAGAGGAGCTCCACTAGCTAGCACTTGGATACCTCCCCTACTATAAGCATATAGCATTGTATTGGTAGCTAACTCTCCATAGGGAATACAAAGATATTTGGATGCACTACACTCCTAGGCATTGGCCAGTGAGCTCTCAATAAATCTTTGTAAAACCAAGGTTATGGTGTTTAATACTACACCACAATAAGTTAGGAGATCGGCACCTAAGTTCACATACAAATAGGAGGATTTGGAGTATGTGGATTCTTATATATATATAGGAGTCTTATTCATATGTCCCACTCTCTCCATGAGAGAGGCAATAGACACTAAACTAATATGAGGATACACAACACTAGGTGGTCTAGAGAGGATGTGCTCACACTTACAACTCTAGGAACCCCACACCAAGCTGTGGCTCTTTGAAACACCAGTCACATCCCCATTACTCTATAGAGTACAAGTATGAGGGCCTAGTCTTGATCACCGCAACAAATGAAGTTGCACTTATGATGGATGGAGGTCAATGGAGAGACCCCTTATATCCATGATCCCCAAGATGATCAAATGTAAGGCCTCAATTCCACATGAGATCATCAGAGCTGAGTTAGTGGCCACACCAATTGTAGTGGAGGCCCTCACTCAATTAGTCACATACATACATAAACTTATGGGATCTACCTTGTGAATTCTGAATAGCAAAGATATGCAACAAAAAGGGCAAGAAGCTGGAGACCGTACTTCTTGCTAGTAGCCAAATAGTTCATAATGAAGTGCTTCACAATTATGCAAGGAGGAATGACACACCCACTTGCAAGCTTGTGACAAAAGACCAGAGGTTATCAAGTACTATGCCCAGTTATATTTAACAACCCTAAGTGGTTAGGTCACATAATCCACTTGCTCACCTTGCCTTTGACAAGGGAGGAAAAGTGATTACACCTTTCAGCCATACATTCTTGCATCAGCATGCTAAGATCATCCATCTAATTTAAAGAGAGATCGTTGTGGTGAGAAACACATTTGCACTATTGGCTGGGTTCATGGATGAAGAGTTACTAGTTGCATTGAAAACAAAAGCAAAGGGGAGGCAGTAATAGTATTATACCTACATTTGTCTCTTTGTGCCTTGCTCCTCATGAAAATCGCCACTTGAAATGTTTAGGGTATTTTCTCACAAAGCAAACAGTATGATATGTGGAGTGTTGCATGCAAATGCTTCAAATGTCTTCTCCGTAGCTGAACATAAAATTCATAAAGAAGCAAAGAAGATAGTACAATGTCATGGATCTCAATTATTTTACGCTGGGGTTTCATCAATGAACTATTCCATGTGTTGACAATTGTACATGAGAAATTGAAATCAACCTTTGGTCAAACAAGATCTATCTAGCAATTGCTTGTGATTGAGATCCCATCTCATTTTGAAGTTATGATGCTGATTGGTTTGTATGCATTGAATGTCACTGCACATTGTCATGAACAATGGCAATAGTTACACTCGTGACTTCAAATTGGTAGGCCTCGTTTATTCATGGGTGACTTTATCATGTGTGTGGATCCTGTGAGAGTGCCCAACAGAAGAACACCCATGAACATAGAGAGAAAGTTAAGAGAGAGACAGCAAGAACAAGAAGGAAGAAATCTGCACTGACTGAAGATGAATGCTGAAAACAACCATGTGGGCTAATCCATCCTTGCACACAGCCCCAAGTGTCACTGAGGGCACCAGATCAGGCTGAAAATGATGATGGCAGATGCAGCAACCGAGACGGAGTCTGCAAATCAGCAATCTGCAGAAAAATGTGGTCTGCCAAGTGTGGGGGACAGCTATAAACAGCTAAAGTCCCCAAAAGCTGTCCAGACATGAAATCTGGGCCAAAAAAACATGGCCAACCAGCTCATGAAAAATTGCCAACTGCAGTTAATGCAGTCCAACTGCACATGCTGCCTGTGAAAATGATGATGTGGCAATCCGAATGATGATGTGGCAATCATTATGTGTCTGAGGGCAGCAGAATGACAAAAAATAACTCAAAAACACACACTGAGCTGTTAGAACTCCCATATCCCTGTCATACTCTGACAAGAGCTCACAACCAAGAGATGACAAACTGACAACCCTAAAATAGGCAAGTTAACACCCCCTCTCCGATCTTGAGAGTGTCTGAAGACCCAAGACCCAACAACCTCATGTGATGAAGCATGGAAGTCTTGGGTAATGGCTTCATGTGAAGACATCCATTGCATTGTCCTCCATGGGACAATAAACCCTGATAACTCAGAATCCACAATCCGCTCTTGAACCTAACGGTATTGAACCTCATTGTGTTTCATGCGGGCATGAAACATGGGGTTCTTAGCCAAAGCTAGGGCACTTTGGTTATCCACACGTAGCTGAGTGGGTGTCCTATCTGCGAAAAGCCAATCTCCACCAACATATGACAAAGTTACACTACCTCCATAGACATCAAAGAAAGGCCTCAATACTTTGCCTCTACAGAAGCAAGTGCCACATTAGGCTCCTACTTATTGCTCCCCGAGATAGCTCTCGATCCAAGGGAGAAAGCAAAATTTGTAGTGGACATCACTTGCTCAATCAGAGTCACTCCATCCAAAAAGAGTGGCCCCCTCTCCATACATGATCCCATAGGATCGAGTCCCTTGTAGATAGCGTAGAACACGCAAAGCAACTCTCTTGTGAGCTTGAGTAGGAGTCTTCATAAAAGAAGACAGCAAAGCCACAAGATGTTCAGCTTAGTCTAGATTAGCTAGATCAAAGAGCCAACAAGGCACCCGTAGTGTGTAGCATACGGAAGGGCATCACCTACTGCAAATAACTTAGACTTGCGGTCCATGGGGCAAGAAATAGGCCAACACTCGGCCATACAAACTTCGGAAGTAACTCTGAGATATATTTGTGTTCCAAAATAAAGATGCTGTGTGTCATCTAATAAATCTCCAATCCAAAGATGATGAAGGATACCAAGATCCATCATGTCGAACTCGTGACACAATCTCTCGAGTTTGATCAACCTCCTATGAGTCACTCCCTATAATAATGAGGTCATCAACACACAACATGACCAACACACACCTATCACCCTCAATGTTATATTGAAGATTGGGGTCATGATCAAAACGATGGAAACCACTCTGTAAGGAGAAGCAATCAATCCTCTCATACCAACCTTGAGAAGCTTACTTGAGACCATAAAGAGCCTTCTACAAACTATAAATATGGTCCTTCCTCTGCACAAGAAAACTAGGAGATTGAGAGACACAAATCTCCTCTTCCAAGACATCATTCAAAAAGGCCGACTTCATGTCCATCTAATAAACTAGTCAATGATGATGACTAGCTAGAGCCAAGATAGCTCGAGTAGTGGACATCTGAGCAGTAGGTGCAAAGGTCTCAAAGTAATCCAAACATCCCAACTAAGAGAATCCCTTGGCAACAAGCTAAGCCTTTATGCTTGTCCAAGGTTCCATCCGCAAGATACCCGAACTTATAGAGCCATTTTACACCAATCATGTTCTGCTTCTTTGGATGTGGAACTAGCTTCCAAGTCTAGTTCTACTCGATAGAATTGAGCTCAACCTACACATCAACCATAGTGGCTCATGGTCCTAAAGAGTCTATGACATCAAGGTATAATTCGCACAAAGTGGACTATCCCACTAGGCCTAAATCCTAACTGATCTTCATGGACCAAGAGCCATCTCAAGAAACTAAGTAATCCTTGAATCTTGCATGAGCCACTAATACTACCAAGAGATGGTGATGGACTCATCTTGCTATGAAGGAGAGCAAGAGACCTTCAATACCTATAAAGCCCCTGTTTGTGCTAAGGACTTCCCCTCACAAAGGGAAGGTTAATCCTCCTTATCCAAGAAGGGGTGGAAAAACTCAAGGATAAGATAGTAGATGAAGAAGCCCTCAAGGGTCAAAAGAGAGGGAGAAGAGAAAGGAGGGAGGAGTTGCAGACGAAGAAGGGGTACTAATGAGTAACCTAGAAGAAAATGTGGAGGAAGGGGAGGAAGGGATCAGCCGATGATGAAAATCTACCTACAACAAAAGAACCATCAATTGCGTCTTCAAAGGATGTAACCTCATCAAAGATCATATCCTAGCTTACCTCAATCTTTTGAGTCGTCAAGCAATAGAGCTGATAGCCCTTCGCAATTGTGATGTATTCCAAAAAGATAAGCATCTTCAACTTGGGGTCAAGCTTGCTCTCTCTTTTCTTCTTCCTCCATCAAACTCTAACAGGAGCTCACAACCAGGAGATGACAGACTAACAACCCAAAAATGGGCAAGCTAACAGATACTTCTCACTCTATATCTAGACATGGTCTTATGGACATGCTATGACTGGAATACTCTTGCATCAACAATCCTTAAATAGGATCTGTGACCTTGACTTTTTCCTTTGTAGCACAGCTATATCTTTCACTCTACCCATTGACTTGAAGTAGCTTGAACCACATGTATATTATACGTAATGATACTTTCTACCAAAGAGTTCAAGATTGTGGCCAAGCAACATTAATTATGTCCTTTCTAATCACTCTTTCTGAAATTTATAATGCTTTGATGGATATAGAAGGCAGCTCCTATATCATTTTATATTTGTCATCCCTAGTACTAGAGTTGCTTCTGTTGATCTAGTCATATGTCTTGTGCAAAGAGTTGCTAGACAATATGGGCTCCACCATGCTATAGTTCAACCGTACAAACTCGCAACAATGGAGCAACTCTTAGCTTCGGTGTGTTCAATTTTAATTAACATTCCAAACAACCATGCCTTGCTTTGCGCATCTTTTAAGTTGACAACTCTTACTAAACAGTTTCAATTGCAATCATAGTTATCAAGTATGAAACATACAATATAGTATGACTAAATCATAGTCACCAAGGACAGGAAATGAGAACAGGAATGGGAATAGGACCCCTCGGAACAAGGATAAACTCCTAGAGTTAGGGAACGGGAACCAAGGAAGCAACGCACGCGCACACACACACACACATAAAAAATAAAATGTATGTATATATGTATTTAAAGAAAATTCAGCCAACTCTTTGGATCTACAAATATGAAGAATTGGAAATGCATAGAAATGACTTTAATAATTTAATACAAAAATCACACATCAACCATATATCATGTACTCATTATTTATAAATTAGCATATTAACTCTCAAGACTTAATTTATAAATCATCTTATTTCAATATTTGCCATAATCCATGAAATTAGAGACATAATAATCAACTATAATAGAGATTCAAGGCACACTGCAATCAACAATGATGTATAAGTCCAAAAGATATGCATTGCAAAGCCATAGAATGTAAACTACAGATGCAAGCTACAAGATCTTGTGAGATGGAAGGATCGAGGTGCAGCCGAGATTCAGTAGGCAGTGTGAGAGTGAGAGACAGAGTTGAAGCACGACACCCAAGAGAATAGACTGAATGAGTGTAACTAGAAAGTACAAAGTACAACCCTTAAACCTTAGGGTTATAGGAGGTGTTCACACCCGACACACACTAAGTGCCCAAATGTGTGTAACATAAGCACATAAGTACATACGACAATAAGACCAGAAGTCTGGGGGAAAAAACCTCTCCTACCGAGAGTAAAAAGTGCCCCAGTGTCCTACTGATCACCGACACTCCCATATGAG